>NW_006921867.1:2799027-2816342 GCF_000298275.1 Orycteropus afer afer
GTAGGTCTTGTGATTCTAGAAACTTGTCCATCTCTTCTAGGTTCTCAAATCTGTTGGAGTACAGTTTTTCATAATATTCTGTCAGTATCTTTATTTCAGTTGGTTCTGTTGTGATGACACACTTCATTTACAATTCTTGTCATTTGGATCTTCTCTCTTTTCTTTTGTTAGATCTGCCAATGGTTTATCAATTTTATTAATCTTTTTGAAAACCAGCTTTTTGTTTATTGATTTACTCTATTTCTATTTTTTGTTTGCTGTTTCATCTATTTATGCTCTGATCTTTATTATTTCCATGCTTCTATGTACTCTAGGATTCTTTTGTTGTTCTATTTCTAGTTGCTGGAGTTGAAGAGTTAGAGTGTTGATTTTGTTTCTTTCCTCTTTTTTTGGTGTATGCATTTAGTGTTATAAACTGTCCTCTGAGTACTGCTTTCACTGTGTCCTATAGGTTTAGGTATGATTTATCTTCATTCTCATCTGTTTCTAGGATTTTTTTTAGTTCAGTTTTTATTTGTTCTATTACCTAGTAATTTTTCAGCAGTGAATTGTTCAGCTTACATATGTTAGATGCTTTTTCCTTGCTCTTCCTATTATGACTTTCTAATTTTATAACATTGTGGTCTGAAAAGATGCTTTGTAGTACTTCAATACTTTTGACTTTTTTGAGGCTTGCTTTATGTCCTAACATTGGTCTATTCTGGAGAAAGATCCATTTGCACTGGAGAAGAATGTGAATTGTGCTTTTGTTGCGTGAAATGCTCTGTATGCGGTCGAGTTGGTTGATTGTGTTTTGAGTTCTTCTGTATCTTTACTGATTTTTTTTTCTGGTTGACCTGTCCCTCTTAGAAAGTGTTGTGTTCTATGTCTCCTACTACTATTGTAGAGTTGTCTATTGTCCCTTTTAATTCAGTTAATATTTGCTTCATGTATTTTGGAGCACTTTCATTGGGTGCATAAATATTTATTATTGTAATGTCTTCTTTGTCAATTACCCTTTCAGCATCATATAATGTCCTTCTTTGTCTCTTATTATGGTTTTCACCTTAATGTATATTTAGAAATTAATATTGCCACTCCTGCTCTTTTTTCTTTACCATTGGCTTGGTATATATATATATATTTTTCATACCTAAATTCTTAATTTGTTTTTATCTTTGTGTCTAAGGTGGGTCTCTTGTAGGCAGCATATCGATGGGTCTTTTTTCCTTATCCAGTCTGCCAATCTCTTTCTCTTGATAGGTGAATTAATCCATTCACATAGAGTGTAATTAGTGATACATATGAATTGATTACTGTCATTCTGTTGTGTTATTTTGTCATCTTGTTGGTGTTTCCATATACTTTTCTGTGCTGAGTTCGGTTTTTTGCCTAATGCTTCTTACCTTTTCTTCTTTATTGTTTGTCTTGTGCTTATTAAACCCATATGTTTTCCTTCCTTCTGGATTTGCTTAGGGGGATTGTTAATTTTCTCTGTGGTTTCCTTGGAGTACATTCCTGTCTCTACATTTTTAGAACAGTGTGTACTGTGAAGATATTGTCTAGTTTTCCTCTCCATTTGGAAGTTTGTACCTAGAAGTTTTGTTCTCTCTAATAGGTTAGTTGCTGTTGTTGTGTGCTGATTGACTTCCTTGGTTTTTAGTGTACAATGTTTTATGGTCTTATTTTGAGTTTTTATTTCTGATTTGGTTTTAGTGTTGATGCCACGTTTTCTGATTTTGTTGATTTCTGTTTGGGTTCTTTATTGGAAGGACTTCCTTAAGCATTTTTTTATAGGGTTTGTCTGGTTTTCACAAAATCCCTTAATTTCTGTTTGTCTGAGAATGCCTTGATGTTGACTCATATTTGATGGATGATTTGGCTGGATATAGGATTCTTGGTTGGAAGTTCTTTTCCTTCAGTGTTTTATATATGTCGTCCATTGCCTTCATGCCTGCATGGTTTCTGCTGAGTAATTGGAGCTCAGCCTAACTGTTTATTATTATAAGTAATATTTTTCTTGTCCTGGGCAGCTCTCAAATTTTTTCTTTGTCTTTGGTTTTGGGGAGTTTGATTATAGTATGTCTCGGTGTTTTTCTCTTGGGATCTAGCTTGTGTGGGGTTCTATGAGCTTCTTGGACAAATATCTTTGGGGGAATTTTTCTGTTAGCAGGTCTTCCACAATTTTTTCGGTGTTTTGTTTTTCACCTCTTCTTGTTCTGGAATTCCAATGAGTCTTATTATTATTATTATTTTCCATGTCATACCATGTAATTTTTAGGTTCTCTTCATTTCTCTTAAATCTTTGTTCTGATTTTTCTTCATACAGGCTGGTGTCCAGGGATTTTTCTTCTAGTTGGTATATGAATTCTTCAGCCAGTTCTAACCTACTGTTTTGTGCTTCTACTGTGTTGTGTAATTTTGGTATTCATCTTTTGGATTTCTAACTGCTGTTCCTGTGTAAGTTCTGATTGTGCATTAATCTTGTTATTTGTTCTTGAATGATTTTCCTGAGTTCTTCCAGGGAACTGTCTGTGTTCTCCTTGTTTGTGTTTGGGGTTTCCTTAAGATCTTATAAAGCTCTGTAAACATAACTTCTATATTCCTTCTCAGACAATTCTATTAGCTCTCTTCTTTCATCTTTAATGAGACCCTTGTTTGTAGTTTTTCTTGTAATGCCTTGTCCTGTTTTTCTAGTTTGATTTGAGATTACCTCTTGTTTCCTAGACATTTTGAGGTTGTCTTTAACTGTTGGTTATGTATTAATTTGTTTTATCCTAGTTTTATGATTTAATATTTTGAAAAGGTGATGCTGGTGTATTTTATTTTTTTAGTTACCAATTCAGGTATACTGGGTTGCTCTGCAGTTTTCTTTGTAATGGTGAAATCACTGTGAGGAATGTGGATATGGGTTTCTGTTTGACCTAAAGAGGGTTTAGAATTTGAGCTGGTAGGTATTATGTTGGCTGAATGTGGTTTCTTCTACCGGATGGGTGATGTTATTTGTGGAGAATGTGAAAGTGGAAGAATGGAAGAAGGAAAGCTCCCTGTCTCTAGGGGTGGTTTCTAGGGCTTTGAGCAGGCTGGTAACAATGATGGTGTACTGTTATTCACAGGCCTGCAGCTCAATTTCAGCAAAGACTCTAGCTGTTAGGAGGTTGCCCCTTTCCACCAGGCTCATACACGCAAAAACCCCACTCCCGAGGCTCCTCAGCACCAAAAAGCTGACTCAAGACAACTTCCCAGCTCCGCGTTCCACTGAGGGAGTTCCTCTCTGGGCAAGCCCACCTGCAGCACTGGCTCAGACCATGATCTGCCACAGGAATTCCTCTTTGGGTCCACCCACCCATGGTGCCAAAGATCTGCTCGGTTTCATTGGCACTGGAGTCAGGTCAGTGCCCTCTCATAACCTGTGGTCCCAATATTACTGACAAAGTCAAGCGCAGCCCCCTCAGTGCCACTATGCTGACCCAAGCCTGATCGGTGATCTGCCACAGTGACACCTTCCTAGGACCACCCTCTTGTAGCACCAATGGACTCTCTGCTCGAGTTTCAGCAGCACTGGATGTTCCAGTTTGCACCTAGCCAACCCAAGTTACTGATAAAATCAGGTGCCGAAGGTAGATCCTTGGGGTGATTACTGGTGTGTTGGTGTGGTTGCTGGTATGCTGGTGTGGTGTGTCTTCTTCCTTAATGCAGGGAGGTCTCCAATGGCCTTTCTCAGCTGCCTGTCAGTGCTCTACAGAATAGATCTCCTGATCTTGTTATTTTTTCTCTCTGTCCCTTTCTCCTTTCTAATTTACTCCCCTGAGTTTGATGCACTCTGACTAAGTAAGCTGTTCAGAGCACCAGAATCCCTAATTCAAACTGCTGTACCTAGTTTTTTGAGCACTAAGATGATAGAGGGAATTAGTGTGGTGATTACTGATGAAACCCCATTTTGGACTCTCTCATTATTGTGATTTTTAAATTAGACATATTCTAATGGGAAACCTATAGGTCTGTAGTAACTAAAATTTTCCAGGTTAAACTTAAGTTAATTCAAGTCATATCAGGCAAATTTTAAATAAATTTAGAAAATGGGTTCAGATGAAATACAATGTAGAATATCAAAGCTTAGAGCTCTAACAATTTAAATTTTAATTTATATTTTAACATGATTATATCAACAATTCTAATAAAAACAATTTAATTATAATAATTTGTCTACTCAAGCTCACTTATGAAATCTTCTGTTCAGCTCTTTTACTTCATTATTTCTTCCATTTGCTTTAGGTAGCTCTCGTAGTGTAGTGCCTAAGGTACTTGAATGCAGTGCAAATCCACCAGCCACTCCTCAGAAGGAAGGTTGGGCAATCTACTTCCATAGTGATACCGCCTTGGAAACTCAAGGAGGGGTCACTGTGAGTCGGGTTAGATTCGACAGCACACGACAACAACAACAACTCTATATTCCAGAGCAAGTTCCAAAGTCTTTTCTGACATCCATTTTAGACTTTTCTTTCTTTACTGTCCTTTTCATGACCTTTTGCTTTCTTCATATTTGATGTCCTTGAAGTCATCCCAAAACTTGTTTGGTCTTCAGTCATTAGTATTCAATGTGTCATATCTATTCTTGAGGTGGTCTCTAAATTCAGGTGAGATATACTCAAGGTCATACTTTGGCTCTCATGAAGTTGTTTTAATTTTCTTCAACATCAAAGGGAAATTGCATACAAGCTATTGACAGTCTGTTCTGCAATCAGGCCCTGCCCTTGTTCTGACTGATGATATTGAGCTACTCCATTGTCTCTTTCCACAGATGTAGTGGTTTTGATTCCTCTGGTGAGGTCCATGTGTATAGTCACTGTTTATGTTGTTCAAAAAGAAGGGCATTTGCAATGAAAAGTTATTAGTCTTGCAAAGTTCTATCATGATATCAAACCAACATGGAATTTTTATGTTCCATGTTAAAATTACTAATAGACATTTTCAGCCATTTCTATCAATTAGGCCATATTTTCCACTGGTGCTTCTTTTTTGTTTCCAATTTTCACATTCCAGGCAGAAAATATCAGTGAATCTTGATTGGATGTTTGATCAATTTCAGGCTTCAGAGGTTGTTAAAAATCTTCAATTTCTTCATCTTTGGCGTTAGTGGTTGGGGAATAAATTTGAATAATAGTCATATTAACTGGTCTTCCTTAAAAAAAAATCCAAACTCACTGCTGTCGAGCCAATTCTGACTCAGAGCAACCCCTTCTTGAGTTTCCGAGGCAGTATCTCTGTTGAAGTAGATTGCCCTATCTTCCTTCTGAGGAGAGGCTGGTTGGTTTGAACTGCCAGCCTTCTGGTTAGTAGTAAAATGCCTTAGGCACTATGTCACCAGTTGTTGTTGTTGTTGTTATGTGCCGTCGTGTCGGACCCGACTCACAGCAACCCCTCCTTGGGTTGCCAAAGCAGTATCACTATGGAAGTAGATTGCCCAACCTTCCTTCCAAGGAGTGACTGGTGGGTTTGAACCGCCAACCTTCTGGCCACCAGAGCTCCTCTTTAGTCCTATGGATATTATGCTATCACTGACAACATTGTACTTCAGAATAGATCTTGAAATGCTCTTTTTGATGATGAGTGTAGCACTAGTCCACTTCAAATGGTCATTCTGGAGCAGTAGGTCATGTGATTATCCAATTTAAAATGGCCAATACCAGTGCATTTCAGCCCACTAATGCCTAGGATATCAACCTTTACATGTTTAATTTAATTTTTGACAATGTTCAATTTTCCTAGATTCATATTTTCTACATTCCATGTAAAATTACTAGTAGATATTTTCAGCCATTTCTTCTCATTTTGAATTGTGCTATATCAGCAAATAAAGCTCCAGAAAGCTGTATTTCATTCAGGTCATTCAGATTAACTCTATTTTGAGGAGGCAGCTCTCCCCCAGTCACAGTTCGAGTGACTTCTAGTCTGATGGGCTCCTTTTCCAGTACTACATCAGATAATTTTCCACTGCTATTCATAAACCAAAAAGAAAGAACATGATTGCAATTCTTAAGCTGAAAAAACTGCAGAAAAAATTCAAGCTTCTAGTTGCAATATTGAAAAATTCAGTGGGTAAAAGAAATGAATGACCCAAGAAGTATCAAAAGAAGATGGAAAAAATACGCATAGTCACTATCTCAAAAAGAATTGTTTGACTCTCAACCATTTCAGGAAATAGTATACAATCAAGAACTGTTGGTACTGAAGGAAGATTGCCAAAGCTGCACTGACAGAACTGGCAAAATTACAAAGTTCCATGAATTGAGGGAATACCAATTTAGATGCTTCAACAAATGAATGCAACACTGGAAGCACTCATTTGTCTACGCAAGAAATTTGGAAAACAACTACCTCACCAGTCTACTGGAAGAGATCCAATGTGAAAATTACTAAACAGTATCATTAATATCATGATGAGGAAAGTTTTGCTGAAGCTAATTCAGTAATGGTTGCACTAGTACATAGACTAAGAACTGCTGGAAATTCAAGACAAATTCAGAAGGGAGCATGGAGAAGGGACATCATTGCTAATGTCAGACGTATCCTGACTGAAAACAGAGAATACCAGAAAGATTACTGAAAAACTCCCTCCCATCGGGTCAATTCTGACTCATAGTGACCCCTCTTTGTGTTTCTGGGGTGGTATCTCTACGGAAGTAGATTGCCCAGTCTTCCTTCCAAGGAGTGACTGGTGGGTCTGAATTGCCAGACTTTTGGTTAGCAGTCAAATACCTTAGACACTATACCACCAGACCTCCCTAGAAAGATGATTATCAGTGTTTTATTGACTATGCAAATGTATCCGATATGTGGATCATAACAAATTATGGATAACATTAAGAAGAATGATAATTTCAGAACACTTAATTGTGCTCATATGGAACCTAAGAACAAGAGGCACTCATTGGAACTGAACAAGGGGATATCGCATGGTTTAAAATCAGGAAAGGTCTGTGTCAGGGTTGTACCCTTTCAGCATATTTATTCATTATGTGTGTTGAGCAAATAATCCTGGAAGCTGTTCTATAAGAAGAAGAGCATGGCATCAGGATTGGAGGAAGGCTTATTGACCAACTGTGATATGCAGATGATGCAACCTAGCTTTGTGAAATCAAAGAGATCTTGAAGCACTTACTGATGAAGATCGAAGGCTATAGCCTTCAATATGAATTACACCTCAATATAAAGAAAATAAAAATCCTCACAACTGGTCCAGTACATAACACTATGATAAATAGAGAAAAGATTGAAGATGTCAAGGATTTCATTTTACTGGGATTCACAATCAATGCCTAGGGAAGCAGCAGTCAGGAAATCAAACAACATATTGCATTGGGCAAATCTTCCAGAAAGACCTCTTTAAAGTGTTCAAAAGCAAAGATATCACTTTGAGTACTAAGGTGCTCCTGACCCCAGTGGTAGTATTTTCAATTGCCTCATAAGAATGTCAAAGCTGGACAATGAATAAGGAGGACTGAAGAAAAATTGATGCCTTTGAATTATGGTGTTGGGAAAGAGTATTAAAGATACCATGGACTTCCAGCAGAAGGAATAAATCTATCTTGGAAAAAGTACAGCTAGAATGCTTCTTGGAAGCAACAATAGCAAGACTTTGTCTCATGTATCTTGGACATGGTATCAGGAAGGACCAGTCCCTGGAGAAGGATACCATGCTTGGTATAGTCAAATGTCAGCAGACAAAAGGAATATTCTCAATAAAATATAGAGATTGATATAGTGGCTTCAATAAGGCTCAAACATAGCAAAAAGGATGGCGCAGGATGAGGCAGTGTTTCATTCTGTTGTACATAGGGTCACTGTAATTGGGAACCAACTCAACGACACAAACAAGAACAATGAAAACATATATTTGCTTATCACTTTTAAAATGTATCATCTGTATTACATATCATTTTTAATTCTGATGTAATTTTCTATTTATTCCTCATATTTGCCATCAGCTTTCTAGACAAATAATGGCAAAGTTTTCTTATCATTGTGAAGTTATAAATGCACATCTTGTTTTTAATTTAGTTTCTCAATTTGTTTATGCATGTTCTGTTTTCTTTTCTCAGCCTTTTCAAATTAGCACCCCTTCCCTCAATGTGAAATCCTATGATTCTAAGCATATAGTTATGATCCCTAATTTTAAGTGTTAATGTATTCAAAAAAATATTTATTGAGTGCTTCATAAGTACCTGTTTCTATTTTAAGCACTCAATATCCAGTAGTAAAAAAAGAATCACTGTCCACCATGGATCTTCTAATCTAGTGAGAAAAGGCAGCCCCCAAACTTAGTAAATGAGCATATATTTCATCAGATAGTAATATTGACCATAAAACTGATAAGGTGGGGTGAAATGAAAAATGAGTGCTGGTGAAGGGTGACAGTGAAACCTCTCAAAGTGATAGGAAGTATGGGTGGAAGCCAAGCAGAGATATTTACAGGAAAAGAGACTAGGTAAAGGAGACAGGTGCAAACAACTGAGGCAAAAACTAGCCTGATGAATTTTCTTAGAATGTCAGGGATATCAGTGCACTGGTCTGCATTTGGGTAGGGATAGTGCAGTGCAGTGGTCTCTGGGTGGTGCAAATGTTTAAGTACTTGGCTGCTAACCGAAAGCTTAGGGGTTTGAGTTCATCCAGAGACACCTCAGAAGAAAGGCCTGGAAATCTACTTCTAAAACATCAGCCATTGGAAACCCTTTGGAGCCAGTTCTGCTCTGATACACATGTGGTCGCCATGAGTCAGTATCAGCTCTATGGAAACTTGTAGAGGAGTAAGAGATAATTTCTCTGAAGTTTGGAGTGGGGTAAAGCAGATCATATAGGGCTTTCTGGGCCACTGTAAGCAAGTCTACTTTCATTCTGAGTGAGATGAGAAAGTACTGTAGTCTATTGAGCAGAGAAATACCGTTCTCTCATGTGTTTACGAAGATCCCTCTGGCTGTTTTGGAGAATAGACTTTGAGGGAGCAAAGGCAGAAGCATAGCAATAAGAGGCTATGATATAATCCAGAGAGATAATGGTGCTTGGACTGTTGTGGTCATTTTGTATCTGATTCACTGTCAGGTTCTATAAACATTTAGAAAGAGACAGACTAGATTTGACGTGAAAGGGAGAAGAGATAATAATGACCCGGTTTGATCCAAACAACAGGAACTCACTCAATTTAGCTCAATGAAAGAAGAAATGGTGTGGGGATATCCATGAACTGAAACTTGAACTGAGCTGAAGTTTCATTAAGAAAATTGATTTCTGTTTTCTCTATCTTGACATCTCTACTTCTGCTTTTTTTTTTTAATGTATCCTCTACCCTCTTTCACAACCAAATATGCACTTCTTCCTCTTAAGTTTCTCTTCATAATTCTTTTAAGTAAGGAGCTCTGGTTGCATACTGGATAAGGCACTTGGCTGCTAACCAGAAGTTCAGTGGTTCAAACTCACCAGCTGCTCTGCAGAAGGAATATGGGATGATCTATTTCTGTAAAGATTTACAGCCTCAGAAACCCAGTAGGGCTCGCTCTGTGTCAGGATCAACTCAAGGGCAGTGTATTTGACTTTATTCTTAAAGTAGCAACTACCATGTCATGGTGGTCCCTGGTTTTGCTCTGCTTATACCTCCTCATCTTCAGCTCTTACTGCTAACTGACTGCTTTTCTTAAAAGTATACAATTTATACTGCTAGCAGGGGAAGTTTTCTTACCGAGCACTGATTAGACTGTATGGCATAGCTGTTGTTGGGTAGGAAAGGAGGATGCTGTAAAATGTGTTTCCACTTAAAAAGCAAATCCTAATACCTCAGGGTTGGCCATTTTCTCACAATGGAGAAAACATAAATGGTATTCTGAAGTGAGGCATGCCCAGTCAAAGAGTTGTTTAATATTTTGTTTTGGTTTTTCATTTCTTATTTGATTTGATCTTTATTTCATTGCCTGAAATATGCTGACTCCATGTAAGTCAGAGTAGAGTTGGGCTCCATAGAGTTTTCAGGGGCTAATCTTTCAGAAGTAGATCAGCTGGCCTTCTTTCCTCTGCGTGGTCTGATGCTTCTAACCTCTCAGTTAGCAGTCGAGCATGTTAACCACTTGCAGTCCTCAGGGACTCTGTTTAATATAATACTAAAGGGAATACTTGAAGATAAAGTGAGCATGATCTGGGAACAGAGAAAGAAGAAAGAACACAGTCTTGAGAATAGCAATGAATAATAAGAAAATAGTGTGAGTGAAAGCAGAATCAAGCTGAAGGAATGCATTTAAAGCATCACTGCACTGAGCACTGCAATGACAAAATATGCCATTTTCACATTTAAATGCTTCCTACTTAGTAGCAAGCATCATTTTCACCAACAGAAAATATTTAAAAAGAAAATTAGCTGGACTATATATATACATTTATTTTTCACTGCCGTCGAGTTGATTCCAGCTCATAATGACCCTATAGAACTTCCCCACAGGATTTCTAAGGGTGTAAATCTTTATATAAGCAGACTGCGGCATTTTTCTCCCACAGAGGAGCTGGTGGGTTCAAACCACTGACCTTTTGGTTAGCAGCCGAACTCTCTCTCTCTTTCTCTCTCTCTCTCTCTCTCTGTCTCTCTCTCTGTCTCTCTCTCTGTATATATGTATATACATATTTATACCCACATAGAGAGATGGACAAAAGTAATCTTACATGTCAGGCCACCCAATAGTGTTTTTAACTGAAATGAAGACTTCTTGGGTGATGCAAATGTTTAAGCTCTTGACTACTAGCTGAAAGGATGGTGGCTCAAATTCACTCGCAGGAGCCTCAGAAGAAAGGCTTAGTGATAGGCTTTGAAAGATCCCAGCCTTGATAACCCTGTGGAGCAATTTAATTCTACACACAAGGGGTCGCCATGAGTCGGAATTGACTCATCAGCAAGTAACAACCACCACCCTGAGATGTACTTTTATTATCATATGACACAAGGCCTTACCAGTAGGTATGTATGTGTGTGTGTGTGTGTGTATTTGTTATTGTTATGTGCCATCAAGGCGGACCCAACTCTCATAGTGACCCTTCCTTGGGTTTCCAAGGTGGTATCACTACAGAAGTAGATTGCCAAATCTTCCTTCTGAGGAGTGGCTGGTGGGTTTGAACCTTTGAACCACCAACCTTCTGGTTAGCAGTCAAGTGCCTCAGGCACTACACTACCAGAGCTCCTATATACATGGAACTCTTGGGAGGTCTGGTGGTGTAGTGCCTAATGCATTTGACTCCTAACCAGAAGGTTGGTGGTTCAAAGGTTCAAACCCACCAGCCACTCCTCAGAAGGAAGATTTGGCAGTCTACTTCTGTAGTGATACCACCTTGCAAACCCAAGGAGGGATTGTTATGAGTTGGATCTAGCTCGATGGCAGTGGGTATATATGAAACTCTAATGACGCTGTGGTCAAAGCATTGGGCTGCTAACTGAAAGGTAAGTGGTTCAAACCCACCAGCCACTCCACAGGAGAAAGATGAGGCAGTCAGCTTTCTAAAGATTTATAGCCTTGGCAACCCAATGGGGTGGTTCGACTTTGTCCTATAGGTAGCTATGAGTTGTAATCGACTCAATGACAGTGGGTTTTGTTTACAGATACACATTAAAAAAAAAGAAAAAAACTCACTGCCATCAAGTCGCTTCTGACTCATAGTGACCCCCTTTGGGTTTCCGAGGCAGTGAATCTTTACTGAAGTAGATTGCCCAGTCTTCCTTCCATGGAGTGGAAGGTGGGTTTGAACCACCAACCTTCTGGTTAGGAGTCAAATGCCTTAGGCACTATACCACCAGAGCTCCTAATAGATACACACACTCACTGCTGTCGAGTTGGTTCCAACTCATAGTGACCCCTCCTTAGGTTTCCGAGGCAGTATCTCTACAGAAGTAGATTGCCTCATCTTCCTTCTGAGGAGTGGCTGGTGGGTTTGAACTGCCAGTCTTCTGGTTAGCAGTCAAATGCCTTAGGCACTATGCCACCAGAGCTACTAATAGATACACATGCTCACACATATATCACATTGCTACCTCAATGGCTGAGCTTCAGAATTATTAAGGCCAGTATTGTCTTCCTGTACTGACTTGCATTTTAGTCAATTATCATTATTAATAAAGTGATTGTGTTATCCCTAAGGCCAAGCCAACTGTTATTATGGTAATTATTTCACCAAATACAAGTTACATATTTGGGAACTCTAAGGTCATACAGGGAGCTCTGGTAGCATAGTGCCTAAAGCACTTGACCACTAACCAGAAGGCTGGCAGTTCAAACTCACCCAGCACTCCTCAGAAGGAAGGTTGGAGAATCTACTTCTGTAGCGATATCGCCTTGGAAACCCAAGGAGGGGTTCCTATCAGTTGGGTCCAACTCAGAGGCATATGATAACAACACGAGGTTATATAGCCAGTGAATTTAAAGTACATGCAACTGACGCAAGAGTAAGTTTGTGGGATTTGTAATGATACTACCAATGTTCTCCTAAGGCATCTGGGACACAGTTGATTTCTTTTCTCTCCTTTCAAAATTACTACTGTTGTTAAAATCATTTCTATATTTTATTGTGGATATACTCATTGAAGTAAACATAAATCCTGCTGTGAAATTGTGAGTTTTATTCTTCATAGTATATCTCCCTGCTTGTACCACTAGTGAATGTTCAATAGTTATTGTCGAAATTTTAATCTCCTAAGTGTAATAGATTGTAATAGGTTAGCAGTTAGCAGCCCAATGCTATAAGCACTCTAACATCCACTGTAAAAATAATATTTATGTAGATTCTGACCTAATACCCATAATAACAATTATATTCATTGTATTATTCTTTACAAAACTATGTATACTGAAATAAGGTATTTTTAGATTCAAAGTCAGACCTACTATTTAAAACACCAAGGGTTTAGACAGTGAGAAATAATAAAATCTGATAGACATAAAAGTGATGAAAAGTATTGCTTAGGAAGAAGGTATGCTGCTCGTCATATTTTCATGGTGATTTTAATTCTGTGTTATCTTTCAGGAGTTTTAAAGCTAGTGATACTAAGTAGATGCTTAATAGGAATTTGTGGACTAGAGATACAATTTTGTGGAATTCGTGGAATTTTTTCTCTACTCTGTAGAATAATACAAGAAAAAAGTTTTCTATATTGAAAAAAGAAGGACTGGGATGGGTTGCTGGGTGAAAATACAATTATATTTAGATAATCCAGTTTTATATCATATTATGCTGATGAAGAGTTAATACTATATACATCATATTAATGCTACCTAAACTTTTCTGAAGAGAACTTCAGGAAATTAGGTCCATACATTAATTAATAACATTAATCTAGGAGATGTACCTTGACTCTTCTACCTCCTGGATTAAATAAATAAATAAATAAAACAGTGCCATTGTTGTTGTTGTTATGTGCCATCGAGTTGGACCCGACTCATAGCGACCCCTCCTTGGGTTTCCAAGACTGTACAACTATAGAAGTAGATTGCCCAACCTTCCTTCCAAAGAGTGGCTGTTGGGTTTGAACTGCCAGCCTTCTGGTTAGCAGTCAAGTGTCTTAGGCATTATGCTACCAGAGCTCCCAAAAAACAGTGCTAGAAAAATATAATTTATTCATAAAATTAGTAAATAGAGGGTTTAAATTAAACTGAAATTTAGCCTCACAAATGTTAAGGTCACATAGTTTGATTAAAGTAGCCTCTTAATTTTTGCTGTTGTTCTGACTCATAGTGACCCCATGTACAACAGAATAAAACACTCCCTGGTCCTGTGCCACCCTCACAATCATTTCTATGTTTGAGCCCATTGTTGAAGCCACAGTGTCAATCCATCTCCTTAAGGGTCTTCTTTTTTTGCTGACTCTCTACTATACCAAGCACGATGTCATTCTCTAGGGATTGGTCCCTACTTTCAGTCCAAAGTATGTGAGAAGTCTTGCCATATGCACTTCTAAGGAACATTCTTGCTATACTTCTTCCAAGACAGATTTGTTCGTTCTTCTGACAGTCATTATTCTTTCCCAACACCATAGTTCAAATACATAAATTCCTCTTCAGTCTTCCTTATTTATTGTCTAGCTTTCACATGCATATGAGGTGATTGAAAATATCATGTCTTGGGCCAGGCACTTGTCCTCAAAGTGACATCTTTGCTTTTTAACACCTTAAAAAAAACAAAAAACAAAACTTACTGCTGTCGAGTTGTATCCAACTCATAGCAACCCCTCCTTGGGTTTCCGAGGCTGTATCTCTATGGAAGTAGATTGCCCAACCTTCCTTCCAAGGAGTGGCTGGTGGGTTTGAACTGCCAGCCTTCTGGTTAGCAGTCAAGTGCCTTAGGCACTATGCTACCAGAGTTCCTTTTAACACCAAACAAGTTTGTTTGTTTGTTTTTTTCAGTAGATTTTCCCAGTACACTATGTCATTTGATTTCTTGAATGCTGCTTCAAAGGACGTTGATAGTGGATCCAAGTAAAATGAAACCCTTGACAATCTCAATTATTTCCTCTATTTATCATGATGTTGCTAATTGATCCACTTGTGCAGATTTTTATTTCATTTATGTTGAGGTGTAGTCCATACTGAAGACTGTGTCTTTAATATTCATCAGAAAGTACTTCAAGTCCTTTTAACTTTCAGCAAGCAAGATATGCCCTCTGCATATCACAGCTTGCTAATGAGTCTTCTTCCAATCCTGATGCTGCATTCTTCTTCATACAGTCCGGCTTCTTGGATTATTTGTTAAGCATACAGATTGAAGAAGTATGGTGAAAAGATGCAACACTGATGGACACCCCTTTCCTGATTTTAAACCACACAGTATCCCCTTCTTCTGTTCTAAGGACCACTTCTTTTGGCCTATGTATAGGTTCCACATGAACACATTTAAGTGTTCTGGAATTTCCATTCTTTGAAATGGCATCCGTAATTTGTTATGATCCACATAGTTAAATGCCTTTACATAGTCAATAAAACACAAGTAATCATCTTTCTGATATTCTCTGTATATCTGGTACCTTGGACTAGATCCGTCCGACATCACTGATAATGTCCCTCCTTCCATAACTTCTGAATACAGCTTGAATTTCTGGCAGTTCCCTGTAGATGTACTGCTGCAAGCTATTTTAAATTATCTTTAGCAAATCTTTACTCGTGTGTGGTATTAATGATATTGTTCAATATTTTCCATACTCTGTTGAATCATCATTCTTTGGAATAGACACAAGTATGGATCACTTTCAGTTGGTTAGCCAGGTAGCTGTCTTCCAAATTTTTTGGCATAGATGAGTAAGCATTTCCAAAATTGCATCTTGCCAAAGGGGCAAGGAGGCCACATATTCTGACCTCCTCTAACCCCATAAGAGGAAGGCAGAATCACCATCAGCAGCCCAAGGCATATTCCTGTGAGGCCAGACATGCTGTCTCCCTCCAGCCCTTACACCAACCCTGACACCAACTATTCCTCCCACAGCATCCACCACCTGTCTGCTGGGTTCAATAATTTGCTGTGGGAGGCACACAGAACTCACTGATTATGGTGTTTATTAGGGAAGAAACAGGCTACAATTCAAGTTCAGAAATGCACTGCCTCTTGCAACCAGCAATCCCTCTCTCAGCAATGCATGTCTCTCATGTCTCTCTCTCAGCAGATCATGTCTCTTGTGTTTCTCAGCAGTGTGCATCTCTCGTGTCTCTCTCTCAGCAAGTGCATGTCTCTCAGGAGCATGTTTCTATCAGAAGCACATCTTTCTCAGCCAGCAGTCAGAGAGACTTCTGTCTCTAGGAGGGCTCCTTTTGAGCCTGGCAAAGTGGCCCAAACCAGCCAATCCCAACATCAGAATTCTATGCACCTGAGAGAGACAGAACTTCTCAGAAGATTGCTTCATGCTGCTCCTGACAGAAATACCCCAGGTGGATAACTTTAACAATTAGGAGCAACTCAGTTGCTCATGGCAAATTCCACCATGAAGCTTGCAAAGAATTATTGTTAGAAAAGCCACACTATGTAATTTACTACACAGCACATCTGTTTGTTGAACTATCTCCATTGGTAATCCATTGTGGTAGTTGGAGCTGTGTGTCAACTT
Source organism: Orycteropus afer afer (assembly GCF_000298275.1). Taxonomy (NCBI): domain Eukaryota; kingdom Metazoa; phylum Chordata; class Mammalia; order Tubulidentata; family Orycteropodidae; genus Orycteropus; species Orycteropus afer. The sequence continues at coordinate 2,815,118 of NW_006921867.1, forward strand.
GCCTGGATCACAATTCTGTGTGGTTTAAGCAATTATGATGTGGGTAATTCCTATGATGAAAGTGGATGTATATGTTTTGAGCAGCCAATCCATTGAAAGGGAGTTCCCCTAGAGGTGTGGTCTGCTTCCAATATATTTATGGACACCCTGGGAAAAGAGATACTCTTCTTTAGATCGGGATCCTGTTGTGCTGCCTACAACTGTCCATGAGTGAACAATCCACCATTCGGCCTGGAGATCTTGGATTCATCATTCGTTGGAGTCAACAGCTGGTATACCCCCTGCCAACCTTTAGCATGTCTGCTCCTGCAGCTGTTTGAGTTGGGAAAAGCCTCCAGCTTGACGTTTGATCCACAAACTTGGGATTGGCCAGCTTCTATGAGTGTGTGAGCCATTTTTCCAAGATAAATTTCTCTTTCTCTATATATATAAGCTTTACTGGTTTTGATCCTCTAGAGAACCCAGCCTAACACATCCATCAATTCCTACAGCCTTGTTTTCACCAAAACTTTCAGTGCAACTTGGACTTCTTCCTTCAGTATCATTAGTTCTTGATCATATCTTACCTCCTGAAATTATTGAATGTCAACTAGTTCTTTTTGGTACAGTGACTCTGTGTACCTGTTCCATCTTCTTTTTATGCTTCCTGTGTTGTTCAGTATTTTACCTATAGAATCCTTCAGTATTGCAATTCAGAGGCTTGAATTGTTTTTACAGTTCTTTCAGTTTAAGAAATGCTGAGTGTGTCCTTTCTTTTTAGTTGCCTAACTGTAGGTCTTTGGAAATTTCATTTTAGTTCTTTACTTTCTCTTCTTGAAGAACTTTTTGAAAGCTTCAGCCCTTTTCCATCATTATTTCTTCCATTTGCTTTGTTGTTGTTAGGTGCTGTCAAGTCTGCTCCAACTCATAGCGTCCCTATGTACAACAGAATGAAATACTGCCTGGTCCTGTACCATCCTCACAATCTTTGATATGCTTGAAACCATTGTTGCAACTACTGTGTCAAATCATCTTGTTGAGGGGCTTCCCTTTTATTTTTTGTTGACCCTGCATTTTACCAAGCACGATATTCTTTTCCAATGACTAGTCCCTCCTGATAGCGTCACCAAAGTAAAGGAGACAAAGTGTGACCATTTGCTTTGTTGTTGTTGTTGTTAAGTGCCGTCGAGTCGTTTCCGACTCATAGCGACCCCATGCACAGCAGAACGAAACACTGCCCGATCCC
>NW_006921867.1:2827651-2828533 GCF_000298275.1 Orycteropus afer afer
AGCTCTGGTAGCATAGTGGCTAAAGCACTTGACTGCTAACCAGAAGGCTGACGGTTCAAACCCACCAGCCACTCCTCAGAAGGAAGATTGGGCAATCCTACTTCCGTAGTGATACTGCCTCGGAAACCCAAGGAGGTGTCGCTATGAGTCAGGGCCGACTCGACGTCACATAACAACAACATATTGTGTGATGTAATACAGGCTGAATAAAGCCTCCAAAACAGGTGTTATATGCTACTTAATATGTGGAAGTTTGCTAGAGAGTAGGGAGCTGGATCTGCAAGGCAATAGAAACAACATTCTCAAAAACTACTTCATTTACTATTTTTTTGTTTTGTTTTTGTGGAATTATGGTGAGTACCAACTGCCAAAGTGTCTATTTTGACAAGCCTTATGACTGGCATGCAAGTTGTTTTTTTTTTTTTTTTTAAATTCAAGCCCACTGCTATCAAGTCAATTCTGACTCATAGAAACTCTATAGGATGAAGTGTAACTGCCCCGAGTTTCCAAGGTTGTAACCTTTACAGAAGCAGATTGGCTCATCTTTCTTCCATGGAGCAGCTGGTGGTTTTAACCTCTGACTTTTTTGTTAGCAGTCAAATGCTTTGACCATTGCACTACCAGAGCTCCTTGCCATATCAGTAGGATCAGTTAATTCCAAAAGCTGAACTTCCAATCATGCAATACAAGTGTTACAATTATAGCATGAAATATTGTTATGCCTGGCAACTATGATTTTTCTTTGTAATAATTTGTTTGCATTGTCACATTTCTCTTAATATACAGCACGTTTGGTGCTTTCATAAACATTAAATGACAAAACTGGAAGCAATTAACTGCAGAACTCTGCTATTTCTTTTTGAGTATGGCACAGACTGGGAG
>NW_006921867.1:2828633-2840763 GCF_000298275.1 Orycteropus afer afer
TACTCAAGGTCACACTTTGGCTCTTCTGGCATTGTTTTAATTTTCTTCAGTTTTAAATTGAGCTTGTGTATGAGAAATTGATATTGTGTTCCGTAGTTGGCCCTAGCCTTGTTAGGACTGATGATATTGAATTGCTCCATTGTCTCTTTCCACAGATGTACTTGATTTCATTCCTGTGTATTCTATCTTGCGAAGTCCATGTGTATAGTCACTGTTTATGTTGATGAATTAGGAAAAGTAATAACAATAAACAATAAAGGTAATGATTACAGAAAGGAAACACAAAACACAATTTTATAACTTTTCTTTGAAATTTATATTTAAAATTTATTCACGTAAGAGAAACATAAAGCCCAAAACTACTCTAGGATCATTAATTTTGTAGAGCAACTCAATCAAAATGAGTTTCTTAGAAACAACATGAGATGATTAAATACTCAAATTTTCTTTAATGCTTTATGTACTTGAATAATCCCTTCCTCCTGACTTCCACTGATACAACTGTTTAATATTGCATTTTACAGCATAAGGCAGCAAATAGAAATTTTGAGAGGATGGTATTTGCTTTCAAGTAATATAACTTCAAAGTAAATAGAGTGTTATTTTGTGCTAGAAAACCCCAACTTCTCCAATTCCCTGCCTACCTTTAAGGGACACCTTCTTCCAACCTGATTCCCAGCATTCTGAACTGAGCCTACTTCTCCCTCTTCTGTCTGAGAAAGTATCCAAAATGAGTTCACACTGAGGTGTCTATGAGTCTATCAGTATGGTATCTTCACATGCATCTCCTCTTTCTGATTACTAATTACTTAAAGGCAGGAATCATGCTTTATTCATTATTATTTTGAGGACCTGTCATGGTGCTAAGGCTAGGGTAGGTAGGGTCTTTATCTCTATAATTCAACAGAAATAATCCTTTATTCTATTGCTGAACAACTTATCACTACCATATTGTGAACCCTGTAGCTATTTTCTAAAGAGTGTTCTAGGTTCTTAAGAAATAATAAACACGGTGCAAAGAGAAAGCATGCAAAGGATGTTTGGGCCAGGTTTCCCCCATTTAGTAATAGAAAAAGGTTATTCAAAAAAAAGGGAGTTGTGTGCATTGAGGAACCCATGCAGATGGGCTGCACACCACATTATGTGTTAGGTACTGTTAACAGTATTTCACATATGGGAAATCTGAGGCTCATAGAAATTATTAAGATCATTTAACTAGCAAGAGGTAGAATCAGAGAGCCTATTTATAACTTTCCAAAGCCTGTCAAAGCAAAGACAAAGACTACTGTACTGTGGCATGAATCAGTAAGTTCTGAGGTTGTTGTTTTAAATTAATAAATTTTATTTTTAGAGTACTTTTAAGTTTCCAGAAAAATTGAGCAGGTGGTATAGAAGGCTCTCATCAGGCCACACTGTCTTGATCACTGTAGCTTTACAGTAAATATTGAAGTCCAGTAATTTCAGTCTTCTGACTTTGTTCTTCATCAGTATTGTGCTGGCTATTCTGGGTTTTTTCTTGTTTTTAACTTACCAGTCAAGGGCACATGCAGTGACGGAATCAATTGAAGTAATTGATTTAAATAATTAATTATTTTTTTCCAAAGGGGAAAATGTTTCTCTCTTAAGGTTACTCTCTCCTATGCACATATTTCCCTCTATTATTACCATGTTGCATTAGTGTGGTGCATTTGATAAAAGTGGAAAAAAAAAAAAACAATAATGATATATTATTAGTAACCAAGTACATAGTTTTAGGGAGCTCTGGTGGTTCAAAGCCACCAGCCACTCCTTGGAAAGAAGGTTGGGCAACCTACTTCCATAGTGATACTGCCTTGGAAATCCAGGGAGGGGTAGCTATGAGTCGGATCTGACTGGATGGCAGTGAGTTTGGGTTTTTTGGTTTGGTGGCATAGTGCATAAGGCATTTGGCTGCTAAAAAGGTCAGCAGTTCATGCCCGTCAGCTGCTCTATGGGAGGAAGATGAGGAAAACTACTTCCATGAAGATTTACAGCCTTGGAAACTCAATGGGTGTCACTATGATTTGGAATCAACTCAATGGCAGTGGGTGGAAGTGCATAGTTTACATTAGGGTTCACTCTTTGTGATGTAGAGTTATATGGGTTTTCACCAATGCATAATGTCCTGTATCCATAGTTACAATAGCATAATAAGAGTTTCACTACCCTTAAAATGTCTTTTTGCTTCACTTATTCGTTCCTCTCCTCCTCCCCCTGACCTCCTGGCAACCACTGATTGTTGTACTGTCTCTGTAGTTTTATCTTTTCCAGAATGTCTACTAGTTGGAATCATACAATATGTAGCCTTTTCAGACTGGATTGTTTCACTTAATAGTATGCATTTAAAATTTTTTCATGTGTTTACATGGCTTGATAACTCATTTATTTTTAAAATATTACATTGTATGAATGTAATATAGTTTGTATATACATTCTCATATTGAGAAACATCTTGGTTGTTTTCTGTATTTGGTGATTATGCATAAAGATGCTGTAAGCATTTGTGTGCAGGTTTTTATGTGGACATGCTTTTTACCTCAATTCAGTAAATACCTAGGAGCACAATTGCTAGAAACTATGGTAAGCTTATGTTTAGCTTTGTAACAAACTACCAAACTGTCTTCCAAAGTGGCTGAACCACTTTGCACTCACACCAGCAATGAATGAGAGTCCCAGTTGCTGCACATCATCCCCAACATTTGGTATTGTTAGTGTTTGGTATTTTAGCCATTTTAATAGATGTATACTGGCATCTCATTGCTTTCAATTTAAAACTCCTTCTTAATGGCATATGATGTTGAGTGTCTTTTAATGTAATTATTTGTATTGTATCTTTTCTGGTAAGGGGCCTATTTATATTATTTACTCATTTAAAAAAAAAAAAAACTAAGTTATTTGATTTTTTTATTGTTAACTTTTAAGCATTTTTTGTATATTTCTTATCTAAGTCCTTTATCTCAGAGTGTTTGGCAAATATTTACTCCTAGTCTGAGACTTATCTTTGTATTCTGTTAAATGAATTTAACGTTGCATCATATCTATTACAGAGTGGAAGTTTTTAATTTTAATGATGTTAAACTTTTATATTTTTTCATGGGTTATGCTTCTGATATTGCATTTTAAAAAAATCATGTATTATCTTGGAGAAGTTTTATAGTTTTGTAGTTTACACTTACCGTTATGACCCATTTTGAGTTAATTGTTGTGAGAGGTGTAAGGTCTCCGTCTATTTATTTATTTATTTTACATGAGCACATCTAGTTTTTCAGCACCATTTTGGAAAAGATTATCCTGTCCTCACCTCTGCTCCTTCGTCAAAAATCATTTAACTGTATTTGTGTGGCTCTATTTCTGGGCCCTCGATTGTGTTGCATTGATCTCTGTATCTATTCTTTCACCAAGGCCACACTGTCTTGATCACTGTAGCTTTACAGTAAATCTTGAAGTCCAGTAATTTCAGTCTTCTGACTTTGTTCTTCATCAGTATTGTGCTGGCCATTTTTGGTTATTTTTTTTGTTTGTTTGTTTTTGTTTTTAACTTACCAGTCAAGGGCACATGCTGTGATGGAATCAATTGAAGTAATTAATTAAAATAATTAATTATTTTTTTCCAAAGGGGAAAAATGTTTCTCTCTTAAGGTTACATTAATCAGGAGATAGAAGCTTAAGCTCTAAATGGAATAGAATGAGTGCATTAATCTACACTTGATTGGTTAAAAGAAGTACTAATGTTCATTGATCTATAAAGAGTCTTAGTAGTAGCTATGTAGGTTTGCCACACAGATCTCCCTTTAAAAAGGAATCTGAAAGAGACAGGGTAAAATTTGCTGGCAGCCTCTGTCTGTTACACCGTTTGGATCCACCTTGGTATTCATGCTCTACTCTCCCCAGACTGGTCCTAATCAGTAACTGAACACACTGCATATACAAGTATCAGGATGCCTCTAAACAATACAGCATTTCTTGAGTGGGTCATCTTTGCTTGGGAATTCCTCATTGATGAGGCCAAAGCTTTCTTAAAGTTGTACTGAAGGCTGAGGCTCATTCTATCAAATTCTCCTTACTTCTTTCTCCCCTTTCTCAGGTGTCAAATCTACATTACTGTCTGCACACTCTCCCTATTTGCTCCTATCATATTCTCAGTCTCATTTATCCTTCAAAAGCATTTTCCCAATACATTTCTTGCATGTCCAATTCCATCTTGTTTTATCTTTCTCAGGGGACGCAACTGACAAAGTTTTTAATTAGAACTGGTGTGTCTTGGTGGTCAATGGGATTAAGTTTCTCAGAGCTCATGGATTCAAGGCACATGGAACAGAACCTTCACAGTTAAGCTTTTTAGCTCCCAGTCTAAAGTAGAATCTGCCAGCCAACCTACATATACATGAAGGAGTCAAACTGCAAAGCCACCCAGCTGAGTCTCGCCTAAATCAGCTGACACCCTGGGAACTCCTACAACTATGGAGTTTTTAAACTGTGGAGTTTGGGTTGATTTTTCATGTAACAAAAGCTGATTCAGTGGTTTCAACCAATTTATTATTGCCAGTCAAAAAATAATAGAATCAAACTGTTCTAATGTAGATAGGATAATCGTATAAATGAAAAATGATAAATCTAGCTTTATAGTATTTTCAGTGACCTATCAGAATCAAGAGAGGCTTTAGCACAAGAAAAACAAGCCTAGTCGAAGAAAGAGAAATAAGGATCTAGCTATAACACAAATGTGTGAGTAAATATACAAGACCAACTCAACAGGGTAAATTTAGAGCATAGAAGAAAATTTCAAAGAAGCCTGAACTCAATAGCAATATATTTAGAAATAGAAGCTATTCCATGCTCAGCACCTGACAAGATAAGATATATTAGGTTGCTAGTACAAGGAAGTAAATAGAATCACTATTTTATAGGAATTCTAAAAAGCTCTGAAAGGCAAAGGCCAGCATTAGAAAGGGAGAGAGAGAAAGCAAATATATTGTACACAAAATGCCAGCCACCAGCAGGAGGTTAATGGGGGAAGAAGACACAGAATTTTTCTTTTCATTTACATTAAATTCAGTATTCTCTCTCTCTCTTAATATTATAAGAAAGTTGCTTTATGCAGAGGAAAAATCAAAAAGTGACTCAATTTGATATATTCACTATGATCCTAACCATTGTACATTCTGAACACTCTGATATAACACATTAGGCTGTGTGTATGTGGGAAAATCTACATGAACTCCTCAAAAATGTTATTGTACATCTGGAAGAAATATATCTCATAGTGAATTGTCAGACCTTGAATTTTAGATGCAAGATGTCTACAACATAGGTTCTTTTGAAGTAAACTATAGTGTCAAGATTGATAACCACACACACACAAAATGAAAAGAGTGCAATAATAAAGACATGCTTAGAATGTTACCGGGAGGGAAGGAGAGACCCTTGTCTTTAGTGAATAGTGGAAAGGTGAATCAGGGATGGTTATCTGGAAGATAGGAGTTACCATGACTGTTGGTAGAGCTAGAATTAAGAAATGTTCAGGGATAAGTATGGAAAGACAGGAAGAGAGCAGGCCTTGGAGGCCAAGCATGCTGTGCTAAAAAAGATAGAAATTTTACTATATGTTTGGTTACTGGGGCCATTGCAAGATTTGTCTGTGTGTGTTGGGGGTTGGGAGGGCTGTCAAGAAGGTAGGAGGGCTAGATTCTTGGAAAGTCTTAATTTAACATCTGTTACTTAGAGCATAATATGGAGGTTGGATAAAGAAAGTATGGCAATATTTTCTGTTTAGAGGTGCTTAGGGATCTAGCAGAGGTAAGAAAAACTACTGTTTTCAAAGATTGGAGCTCCAAAGTAAATTTAATTTGCATTTGAGTAAATGTCATAAATGAACTATTGTGCTAAAAAAAAAAAAAAAAAAAAAAAAACCCACAACTCATACCTGCAGCAAAGTTGTTCTTAAAATGCATTGTTTTGGGGGAGTTATATGAGCATTCTTGAAGCTCTTATTCTAGAGACTAATTAAAAATATAGCTGAAGATAAGTGGCCAGTGAATATCACTCTCTAATTGATAAGTCTTACCACAGCTACAATTTAGAGAAAGGGAAGGAAATTGTGTACTAAGTAGCATAAGATAGTCCAAAGATGAAGAAGTATTTCCTTTAAAATTATTCATTGTTTTAAATTACATTCTCCAGGTAATGATCTGACAAAAGAGACAATTAAGTTTAAAACCAATATGAAACAATTTTGGAAATATTAATTAATATAAAATATGGTTTTTTTTACAGAAATAATATTTGCTACTTATTCTTATTTTTAAAGATTTATCAGATTTTACCTTTACTAATTTTATTTACTAATATGGAATTCAGACATAAAAAAAAACTTAAAGTCATTATTTTTCCATACTTTTTTTTAATGGTGATTTGGGTGAAATTTTACAGAGCAAATTAATTTTCCATTCAACAGTTCATACACAATTTGCTTCATGATATTGATTGCAATCCCCATAATGTAACAGCTCACTTCCACTTCCTCCCTATGGTGGTTTGTGTGTCAACTTGGCTGGGCCTGGTTGAGTGGCTGCGCAGCTGGATGTAGTATTCCCCATGATGAGACTGGTAATCAACTCCATGGTGCATCTACTGTGAGCAACTGAGTAGCTGCCTTAGGGAATGTGGTCTGTTTCCTGTATATAAGCAGAAGCCTTGAGGAATGGTTACCACCTCTAGCTTATGGCACGCTTGGACCCTGCATGTAGCTGTGCCATTGTTCAGCAGCCTGCCATGCTCTGACGACTTTAGGACATACTTGAATTAAGGACCTGCCTTGTGGTTTGGTAACATCGTGACTGTGCCTTTTTACTTGTCAGCCTTGGGTTTTTCAGCCTCTGCAGCTAGCAGCTGTCTGAGTGAAGAAATGCCTCTAGCTCCAGTGGGTCGGGAGCAGGAGGCAGAGCTGGACCCCAAGGTTGAGGGTCTTTCACGCAGCCCCTAGAGCCTGGCACTTTGAACTTGGACTTAAAGCCTCCAAATTTTAAGAATAAACTCCTGTTTGTTAAGGCCATCCCATTTGTGGTATATTCTTGTCAGAGTGGCCCTAGGTAACCAGAACACTCCCTGTGGTTGCCTTTTCCCTATGTCCTTCTTTCTTATGGGAGCTCTGGTGGCATAGTGCCTAAGATGTTTGACTGCTAACCAGAAGGCTGGTGGTTTGGTTCAAACCCACCAGCCACCCCTCGGAAAGAAGGTTGGGCAATCTACTTATGTAGAGATACTGCCTCGGAAACCCACAGAGGGGTCACTATGAGTCCAGTCGAGTAGACTCGATGGCAGTGAGTTTTGTTTTTTGTTTTTTTTTCTTTCTTATGCATTTCTGCCTCTGAACTATCTCCCTGTGCAATTTCTACTCAACTCATCTCCCATGGCTGATTGTTCTAAGGAATGTAACTACCTGGTGTAAATGTTCAGCCTGTAGGCCTGTCTATTGTTTGGCTGGAAGCCATGGGAGTGAGTCCAATTCTTGGACCAAAGGGTGAGTAGGGGCCATAATCTCGGGGATTTCACCAGTCTCTATCAGACCAGTAAGCCTGGTCTTTTTTATGGTTTTGAGTTATGTTCCCCATTTTTCTCCTACTCTATCCAGGGTATCTAACGTTGATCCTTTTCTGAGTGATTAACAGTGGTTGCCAGGCACCATCTAGTTCTTTGGTCTCGGGGTCATGTAGGCTGAGGTTCCCATGGTCCACTTGTCCCTTGGACTAATTGTTTCCATGCATCTTTGATTTTCTTCACTCTCCTTTGCTGCAGATGAGGAGAGACCAATTGTTGCATCCTAGGTGGCTGCTCACATATTTTAAGCACACCAAGCAGATCTATACAATTTTAATATGCTGATGCTTTCAATGATGATCAACTTTACAGATAATATCCTGGTCAGTGTATGTTCTTTGAACTGTTAATTCCACTGCTCTTCACAGATAATGCTCAGTTTTCTGGCCATGGATCTAATTTCTTGTCCCATGAATACATTTGTATTTCACCTTACTGCTCTATTTCTTTCTTGCATATTTACTTCACAAAATTAAATTATTTGGATTGAAAATGAAAAAAAAAAGGCTAAACATTGAAATTTAAACTGAAAATGTTGCAAATGCCATTCTTTAAAATCTCTGAAATTTTGCTTTAAGTTTATTGAAAATCAGTAAAAATTCAATGATCAATAAAGGGAAATGTTTATAGCCAGATACTTAGAATTATACATACAGCTAATATGCACAGCCTTCAATTAATGTGTTTGAGGGATTATAAATTGGCATGCATTCATTTCTATTTGATATTTTGTACTATTTTTTATGCTCGAATATTTTTCCAAAAGAGTTACTCTTATCATAATTGAATCTTTTCTAATCAGCATATGCTGCAATAAAATTGTGATATTCCTTTCTGAACAGTGCCGTTTGTACTTAATGTTTCTTAGTGCTCATATGTGAGATTTAAAATTATTGAGAGGAAAACAAATCATTTTGTATGTAGCATTTATATGTTTTTCCTCTTCATTGTACTGAAGATGAAAAAAAAAGTACATAGTGCTATGAAGTACTAGATAGTGTCTTGTACCTAGTAAGTTGTTTAAATGTTATTGTTTTCGTTGCTTAGCTAATTGATTCATATATATGTTTTCCTTTTTCATATGCAAAATTCTCCATTAAATGTTTGTCACATAAATTGTTTGGCCAACCTGCCCCATTCTTTGTAGTATTTAGATTCCCTTCTAGAAAGAACTTGCTGTTCAGCTTCAAGGATGGTGGTTCCTTGACAGCTGCAAGCTGTTAGCTTCATCAGAGTCCACATCAGCTTTTAAGCCAAGGTTGTGCTCTTCTAGGGTAGTTGCCCTATGACTGAGCAAGGTTGTTGTACAAGGGCCTAGCCATTATTCTAGGAAGAATATCCTCACTGAGTAATCTGGGCTCCATGTGTCCCACTGAGCTGTCAGAAACTTTATCAGGGCTGAATCATGCTCTCACAGCTCCTCCTGCCCAATCTGGTGTCCTCCCTTTTCTTTTCCCAACAATGACTCTACAATATCTTCACTCTTAACTCCATCTCAGTATCTCCTTCTCAGAGAATCTAACCTGAAATGAACATCAAACTTTATTTTTGCATATATCTGAAAGAAATGGACAATGTGCAGTTTGAAATAGTTGGTCTGCTAAAGTATAATTTTGAACACAGAGAATAGAGAATGAACATGTCAAATAGTTACTTGTGGGACCTCTCAAACTGCCAAGGTATAATTTCCAAAAAGTTGAAAACACAATCCTCATACAAATATAGAATGAAATGAATGCATGCCTGAAATTGATTTGAATCAGCAGGATGATAAAGTTGATTCAACGAATATTCAAGTAACCAAGTATTTATTGACACTGAAGAAAGATTTTTGGAGCACAATTGCTTGAATAGATAAAAAAGCAATTAATGTGTTACAAGACAATAAAATCATAACTTTTGAGGTGTTTTCTACCAGATGGAAATCATTGGCATCTCTATCAGATAAATATATACATATTAACATTTAACTTCATGGAGTCTGTCCTCAAAAACTACTAATTAGTATGTCAAAGAAGGCACATTCCCTGGAGAATTAAATAATACCTGGGGAGGCTGGGTAGACAGCGTTCCACTATGTTATTGATAGGACACATACCCATCCTTTTGGATTATATCCAAGTTTGTTACTGGATTTCTTAATAGATTTACACAATGTAAATCTATTAAGAAATCTAGGTCTTCTACCGTATGTTCTTTTATCTTAGGCAAGTCTTTAATCCTACTGGATGTTGTCAGTATTATAATTTTTAAATTGTTTGATCACTTTAAGGCCCATTCATCAAATAACCCACTTTTATATGGCATATAATGCCACCACTCTGCTGAAGCTGTTCTGGACAATGTTACCCAAATCCTCCTTATTGCCAAAATTGGATGGATTCTTCTCGGTTTTTCTCTGTTCTCATCTTACTCCACCTCTCAACTGATATTGCCACCATTTATCATCTCCAAAATATTTCATAATTTACCTGCATTATCTGGTTCCATTTCACATCCCCAACACACATCACACCATTCTCCCCCTGGTTTTATAATGTTTCAAGCATAGTACTCATGGTTATTCCATGAAATGGACAAGTTCTTTCCATTTCAGAAATTTTGGACTTACTGTTCCCTTTACCTGAAATACTGTTCACCCAGCATTATATATAGATTGCTCATTCTTGTTCTCATTTTAGATCACATTGACCTCTTCGACTAAGCCTTTACTCACCACTCTACCTAGATTTATCTATACATGTATGTACTCTCTATTGAAACACAAGGTGTGCTTTCTTCTTTTCAATTACTACAATATATAATTGTCTTATTTATTTGGTTTGTGTGTTTCAGTGACTATTAATAAATGTCTTCCAAACATTAATCATCTGAGTTAGTCTATTAGCGTGATGTTAAGATCTAAAATGCACTGAAAATAAAAAGGAAAAACAGCAGTCCAATATACTTGAGGCTTTTTTGGAATACTTGAAGTAAGGGCTGTGTAAAGACCTTTGAGTATTTTAGCAAACATTAGGCTACCATCAAGCATTTATTCCTATATATTGATTAAACTCCTGCAGATATGGGACTGCTCTTTACCATAAGGACATATGGAGAAAAGAATACTACTGAATTTTCTACATAGAGAGAGTATGTCTGAAAGAGAGACATGGTAGTTTATTTTGAAACTAAAAGTTGCATAGCAAAGTGGAGTATCACTGATTATTTCAGGGAATATATTCATGTTGAACCCTTTCTAGTTTAACTTAAACCAATAGGCTTCACATGAATGAATGCCACTGGTCATTGTTGGGTATCCATGCTGGTAGACTCTAATCTTAGCATTCATTCTCAATCCAAGTACTCCCACAAAGATACTAATCTTTTTCTTGAGACCTCTTTCCCCAGCATCTGAAATCAACCCCAGGCAGGAAAAAAATAAAAAAAAAATCTTTTCTCCTTCATAAATTAATTTCTCCTCTAAATGGAATATAGCTGGAGGCCTAGCGTTGTCCTGAAAGACAAGATTCAGTGCTGTGCAATGTTGCCATGATTCACTGTCTACCACGTAGGGGCAAAGAGTAGAAGCTCAATGAGGAAACCCACCGTAGTTGGAAGGAGTCAGAGGAGAAAATTCCTCTTAACAAGGATTATTCAACAATTCTGTCAATTTTAAGATAATGTGTTTCAAGTCTGCTAGACATTAGTATCAATCAAACAAGTGCTACTTCAGGTATGACTATACTCAGCTATACTCATTGAAAGGACCAGGCAAACAATTATTATGATTATTATTTTACCTCAAATGTTCTACTTCGTGGTTCTAAGGATCATGCATGATAACTTTAGATTTTCAGGATTGGGTGAAACACTGGGATTAATATGGTTCGAGATGGCAGAAAATGTAGAAGGCATCTTCTCAGTTCAAAGAAGAAAACAAGACAATTATGAGAAATTATTTTTTTATGCATTCATAAATCTTGACTTATTTATTTTTAATCCCAAAGAGAATCCTAATTAGGAAGTCTATAGTAGGCCATTACTGAGTATACTGGTCAATATATGAAGATGAAAATGTGTAAAACCGATTTCTGTCAAGTTGATTCCAATTCATAGCAACTCTATAGTACAGAGCAGACCTGCTCTATAGGATTTCTAAGGATGTAATCTCTACAGAAGCATATTGCCACATCTTTCTCCCACAGAATGGCTGGTGACTTTGAACCACTGACCTTCTGATTATCAGCTAAGCTCTTAACCAGTGCACTACCAGAGTTCCTTCAAAATGGTGTAAATAGGATTTTTATGAGGCATTTCTAGTTCATGCATACTATACACTAGAGATAAATGCCACTAGTTTCACATCCTGTATTTTGACATTTAGCCATAGTCTCAGACTTCCATTGAACCTCTGATGCCAAGTAAACAATGGGGTGGAAATGATAATGTTCTCACTACACAAAAGTAATCTGAGAGATTCCAAGTACCTTATCAGCTCATAAGACAATAAATAGTCTAATAATACTCTAGCATG
>NW_006921867.1:2842023-2846658 GCF_000298275.1 Orycteropus afer afer
TCTGTATTCCTTTAGATGCATTTTCAGCCCTGGATCCCTGGGTTACCTGACTATATACGCCCATGCTCAACTGTTGTTTGAAAGAGCAATAAGCTGTTATTTTGTTAAGTTATTGACTTTCTGTATTTCAGCAGTTATGCTACCCTGAAAATGAAGTGAGGGTACAGTATTTGTTCTGTTTTATTTACAATCAAGAAAGGGCTATTTGAAGATATAATGTAAATACTATATACTTAAAGAGAAATTATTTCCATCTTGAAAAGCTTTAGATGGAAATCATATTAAGAATTTGTATTATTCATTTGTTGCTGTCTTTCTATATATTGATCTTGCTTCCTGATACGAAGATGCAGAAAGATCTAAAAACAGATTTTTTTAAGAGAGCGAGCTGTGTGTGAGCATTAGTTTGTGTATCTAATTGACTCATACGTTTACTTCTCTTCACTCAATATTTTCAGTTTAAATCATATAGAAACCCACTAATCATCTGGCCCTGATTCATTTCCAATACCAATAAATTAACATTAATTTCCAAAAATTGGATAACCTTTTTCCAAAGTATGATGTCTCCTCCCAAGTTATCTTTGTCATCTGCAGATTGTTTGGGGAGGAGATTTCCTGGAACACTTCTCTAGAATCTTTCTGAGAATGTGGGAAGCTAACATCACATTCACATTCCAGGGTCTCATTTTCTGTAGTCAGTCATCAACTAATAAAATACTGTATGCCAATACCTATTACTCACTGCTGTTGAGTTGATTCTGAGTCATAGCAAAACTATAGGAAAGAGTAGAACTGTCCCATAGGGCTTCCAAGGCTGTAAACATTTGCAGAGCAGACCACCACATCTTTCTCCTATGGAGCAGCTCCTGTGGGGCACCAACTTTTTGGTTAGCAGCTAGGTGCATAACCACTAAACCACCAGGGTTCCTACTCTATTCCAATACAGTGTAAAATTTAAGTACAGATTTCTATAATGGGTTTATTTACATGACATATTCTCATATAAACAAGTCCATTGACTTCCTTCAGTAAATAAAAACTTTGGGGTTTGAAGTAGGAAAAACACATTTCAGAACCTTTACCCCCTTATGCATCATTGGAAAAAGAGGGAGCAGAGGGATAAACATCCAACTTGATGTTCATGAATATTAATATTAATACCACTAATCCTCCCATTTCACCTTGAGTCTGAAATGGGAGAAACTGTTTCCATAGAAACAAAGCTTTTGGACAGAATCTTTGTCACTTTTCCCATGCTAAGTGAATCCAGTTAAAATGGCATGAGGGGTCACTCCCATTTTGTAAAATTTAACACTAGCAACAGGAACATAAAATGCAAGGAAGATATGAATTGTGTTAAAACATCAGTGTATACATTTAAAATTCTTATTAACTGATAGTGTATTGTTTATTGAAATATTAATAAATGATTTTGAAAATAAATAATTCATCCAATTCAAATAATTTCATGGAATATTAGTGGAGTAAAGCCAAAAAGGGAAATGTGTTCTCAATATTTCTTTTTAACAAAAAGTGTTGTGGTAATCAGTATCCTGAAAGATGAGGTAAAAAAGAAATTAGAAGTATATTTAATGGAGCATCACTTAAGTACTGACATTAATGTGCTCACAACTGGGAGAAAACAGAAAGCAGAGAGAAGAGAGGGCAATGATCTATTAACTGTTGGAAAAGTGGATTTTATATTTAGGATTTCCTGTCCTTTGTAGCCTCGGGTACATGGATGAGAACTCTTTGTGTCAGAAAGTGAAGCACCTGGAGGCTGCAGCCTTATTTGTAGGCACCAATTTTTCCTCAAAGCTATAGGTGACCTTGAATCCTGAGTAAATATTATCTTGTCATCTGGTTGAGTGGTTACTGAAGTTCATTCCTGACAGCAGAGGTTTCCTTTTTTTTTTTTTTTTCCCCCTCAGTTCCAAATCTGCTATGGACTGACACTCTGGGGCAGATTTCCTGGTTTTAAAGTTGTTGGCCTTGACCTGGAATATTCTAAATTTCACTCTAGATAAAAAATTCTAGAATCTCATGAAGAGACAGGGATCTCACCTCAGTAGAAACGTAGGAGATAGACAAAAGAGAGAAAAAGAAAGACAAACAGAAAGCGCTGATTTCTACTTAACTGTCAGGGGTAGATCTCCCTACTCCTTTAACTTTTTGAACATCCAAATTAGGCCTCTAAGGGGACTTTTACCAGCAAATGAAGTCAATACTACTACTATTAATAATTATTATTTTTAAAAAACAATGGTAACAACGGCAGAATGTCACTTTCATTTAGCACTGAATCTCTCAAGCACTGTGTTAAGGGCTTTTCATGCTTTTAAATGTTACAAAAACTCTATGTGGCAAACACTTTCATTATTCTCATGTAACAGCAGAGGGAACTGAGGGTACAGAGGTGAGAAAACTTACTGAAGGCAACATTGCCCGTAAGTATAGGAAGTGGGTTCCTTATTTGTCTTTCTCCAGATACCATTTGTCTACAATTATAGGTGGAGATACAAACCAGTGCCCTGTAACCTGGATTTGGAATACAGAAGTATTTCTGGGTTTGTGCATATGTGTGTGTGTATGTGCGTGTGTGCAAGAGAGAGAGAGATTGAATGCCTCTAGTCTATAATACTATCTTCCCACAGTCCCTACCTCCTTTTTGTAATGCAATTTTTTTTTTGTCTTTTTTGCCCCTACTCCTGATGATATTTCAGTTCTTGGACCTTTAATCACAGTTTTATGAAGTCATGAAACAAGTAAAGGACAGGAAGAGTGAGTAGAAAAGCACAGTGGGGAACATAATATAAGAAGTTTAATATATACTCACCAATGACAATGGTAATTTTCCTGAAAAGTAGCACAGATGCCAATGCAATACTTAGAGAGGTTCAAGGTCTCAGAAAAATAAGAGTTTAGGGGACACACAAAGATATTATATTAAATATATTGTTGTAATAAAAATCTTTGTAAATAAAAAAATTAAGGCTTTGGAGTCGGAAATAATATTGTTTTATTGGTCTTAATCTACTTGTCTTCTTTTCTCCTGATTTACCTCACATACTTAGGAACTTTTGTGACTTTATCATGTTTTGCTTAATCCAGTTCTTTAACTAGGGTTTTTTGTTTGTTTGTTTGTTTCTTTTTTTGCCTCAATCTTAACTATATTAATGCTTTCAAGCCCCCTGGTTTTTTTATTATTATTATTTTAAAGTTCAGCATAATACTTACGTAACCTTTGTTAAAGGCCTTTTCACAAATTCTCTGGGTGATAAAGGATCCCCTTTTCAAGTCTCCTTATCTCTTCCTATCTTAGCAAAATTGCTCCAGTTCTCCGTTCAGTATTCCATGTATGCCAAACCTTTCTAAAATATATCTAGAATTCTCAAAAAAGGTTCTATTTTCATGGTAGCTTTTAGTTTCTAATATTGGCTTCTCAGTTTCTGGTTGGTCTTAACACCCTGAGCCTGCTTTCTCCCCTCCAGGCTTTCCCACTCAGAAAGATTTGTGAGGCTTGGAGGTTGGTTGTGAGGATATTGGTTAGATAGGGATGGGGGGGGGTGGTGCTGGCATCACACAATCTTAAAATAACTGACTATGGCAGATCTATTTTATTAAACATAATGTGGCTACCCCACCTCTGGGTAATATAGCTGGCCCCCTGTGCTCCTTAGCTTCACAATAACCTTGCAGGCTTTCAGGCAGCTATCCACCAATGGTTTCTTTCAGAATAACTAATTTCTGGTGGTATCTGTGCATCATCAGCTTCAAGTTGAGGAGTGATTTCATTAAGTTACAGCTCCCAAGATGACTGAGGCAAAAATAGAACATGTTCTTTGACCAATATTGGGAACCCTAATGAAGATTCTTAAAAATTTCAAGGAAGTTGAGAGGAGTGTAGAAGAGAGAAAGAAGCAAGACTTTTCTAGTCTAGGTTTCTAAGAGCTCCAAGATTGAACTAGTGTGTCATATAAGCAACTCTGGTGATGTTGTGGTTAACATATTTGGCTGCTAACCAAAAGGTTGGTAGTTCCAAACCACCAGCTGCTCCATGGGAGAAAGATGAAGCCGTCTGCTTCTGCAAAGATTTACAGCCTTGGAAACCTTATGTGGCAATTCTTCTCTGTCCTAAAATGTTGTTATGAGTTGGAATTGACTCGATGGCAATGGGTTCAGTTTTTGGTTTGGTGGCATATAAAAAAAATCACAAACACAAATAAGATGACATACAACTTGAAAACATCAAAATGTATACTTAATATTGGTAAAATTTTATTGTCTATAAATTACATAGGATAAAGATAATTTTTAAATGACATGGATATATATATATATATAGAGAGAGAGAGAGAGAGAGAGAGAGAGAGAGCTTCAAAACAAAGATTGGAAAGAAATTTTACCAAATCCAACTAGAATTATGTCATTGATTGCAAACAGTTAGTGGAAATTTAAAAGTTCCAAGAGAAATCAAAGGGATTCTATGTGAAAAAAGGGAATAGATCAACATTTCTTTTATGTCTATAAGTGTTATAGGCAAAATGGCTTGCTCAATTGACAATAAGTGTTTTGGTTTAGTAAAATCAATATCTGCTTATTGTAGCAAGCTCCAAATATTAAAAATGAAAA
>NW_006921867.1:2846863-2847780 GCF_000298275.1 Orycteropus afer afer
AGCCAGAAAAACCCTGTGGGGCAGTTCACATGGAGTTGCTATGAGTCAGAATCAATTGGAAAGCAGACAACAACAATTAGCATTTAAAGTAATTTGAATATTTTAAATGTAATTTTCATGGCTGAGTAATATTCCATCTTATGGATAAAATTTTATTAATTATTCCTTTATTTTAGGAGCTCTGGTAGCGTAGTGCCTAAAGCACTTGACTGCTAACCAGAAGGCTGGTGGTTCACATCAGCCACTCCTCAGAAGGAAGGTTGGGCAATCTATTTCCATAGTGATACCACCTGGGAAACCCAAGGAGGGATCACTATGAGTCGGGTCCAACTCGAAGGTACATAACAACAACAACATTCCTTTATTTTAGAAGTGTATTTACATCTTTATAAACTTTCATACATTTTGCTACAATCAAAATCCTACTACATGAATTTGTCCTTATATCTGTTTATTTCTTTGGGTCTAGGTGTTGAATTGACACCTCAATGGCTATGAGTATTTTTTAAGGTATAGGCATTAGATTTCCATAAAATTTTACAATTTATACCCCTTGTTGCAGTCTATATAACTTTCTACTTTATCACAGACTCAACAATAATTATAATTACACATCTTTAAAATTTTTAGTGATGTCATAGCTCAGAATGATCATGTATTTCTTTCTCATTTCCATTTATTTAATTAGTTAGGAGTTTAAAATGTATTCATATGTAATAATGAATAAAAACATACTCACTGTTTTCACTTGACATAAGCCTTGAAACAGTTAAATACAGGATAAGGCCCATTCCTAGTTGGAAAAAGTTTTCAATCAAGAAGAGATAAATAACAACATAGAATAACATAGTGGTCATTTGCAACTTCCAATATAAACATATATACAATTCTAATTTAAGATCAACAGTAATGATGAA
>NW_006921867.1:2848000-2849843 GCF_000298275.1 Orycteropus afer afer
AGTAATGGTATTGTTGTTGTTGTTATGTGCCGTCGAGTCGGACCCGACTCATAGTGACCCCTCCTTGGGTTTCCGAGGCGGTATCACTGCGGAAGTAGATTGCCCCATCTTCAGAAACAATATTTAACTGAAAAAAATCAACAACCTGTTACCTAATTTTAAAAGGGATTTAAGGAGATAGGGAGGGTAAGATGGCATCCTAGTGAGACACTGCACACAGTTCCTCTACAAAAAACACCCAAGAAACCAAGAGAAACAGATACAGATGATAATCCTGGAATTCTGAGCATCAGGAAAAAAAAATCAATAACAATTGCAGAAAGAAACAATAAAAACAACAAAGGAGGAGAGATAAGGAGCAAAGGCACCCTGCTAGCCAGCCCAGCATAGCATACCCATTTTGAGACATAGCAGGCCACATACCTAGGTGAGGAAGAGGCAACTTCACAGAGTCTTCAATAAGACAAAGTGCAAAGAAATCTGGAATGAAGTAAGGTGAGCAGATCACAAGCTAGATCTAAGGAAGGAAAGTGCAAGAAAGCAGGCAAGAACTCCAGAGACACAGGCAACTACAGAGCAGGGAGGAAACTAATAAATGGAGACAGAACCACATATTAGTAATGATCCCTGGTTGTTTGGGTTGGGAGCCCACATGGAAGGGAAGACCTGTGAGGTGGCAGCTAGAGATTCTCTGCTTCATGCAGTTCTCTCCTTACTTGAGTCAGGGCAGGAAGGGCAGGAATCAGATGAATGGTGAACAGCAACTGGAGAAGTGCACTCTCCTTCCTTCTTCCCCACACCTTCCCTGACCAGTGAAGAGGCCTCCTTGACCGATACAAACCCAGTGCCACCTTACTCCACCAAGCCATTTATTCCCCTGTGCTCCCCTGCCACTCCACGAGACCTATGGTCCATGGTACTCTCTTTTTTCTTCCTTCTTTCTACTTCTTCCTTCTTCTGCCTGCCAGAGCTGCTCCACAAGACTAAGAAACTGAGACCTACTCACACACTCCCATCTGTTACCCCACTCACCTGAATATGGGTAGTGAGCATTCTAGTGCAGCCAAGATAGCAACCAGGTAACATGCCCACCCCTTCTATCCAGATATATCAAAACAAAAGAAAGAAGCAGGGCAAAACAAACCAAAATATAATCAGCAAATAAATGAAATAATACCACTATGTCTCCAAGACAATAGACAATATCAAATCAAAGAAAAGAGGACAATATAGGAAAGCAAAAGATCCCAATAAAGAATCAGAAAAACTCCCTGAGGAAAATATTATAATGGAACTACTTGATAAGGAATTCAAAAGAATTATATATAGAGCCCTCCAAAAGATCAAGGAAAACACAGCAAATACTCTAGAACAATTTAGGAAAATAATACAAGATCAAAATAATAAAATACATGCATAATTAGAAACCATGCAAAAACAGCAAGTAGAAATCCAGAAGGTTAACACTAAAATATCAGAATAAATAACACATTGGAAGGACAAAGGAGTTGATTTAGTCAATGGAAGGCTAGATAAGCAAATTAGAGGACAATTGGCTTGACACCAATTATTTTAAGGAAAAATCTGAAAAAAAGAATGAAGAAAAATAAAGAAAGTCTAAATATTATATGGGATATTATCCAGGGAAAAAAATTTACATGTGATCAGAATTCCCAAACATGTTGTTGTTGTTGTTGTTATGTGCTGTCGAGTCAGACCTGGCTCGTAACGACCCCTCCTTGGGTCTCTGAGGCAGTATCACTACAGAAGTAGATTGCCCAACCTTCCTTCCAAGGAGTGCTGATGGGTTTGAACCACCAGCCTTCTGGTTAGCAGTCAAGTG
>NW_006921867.1:2849953-2856592 GCF_000298275.1 Orycteropus afer afer
TAAAGGAATTGTAGATTTACTGGGAAAAAAAATCTTCCCTAGAAGATGAAAGATGAGAAGATGTCTATCTAAGAAACTCAACAAACCCCATGCAAAGTAGATCCCAAAAGAAAGTCACCAATAAATATCATAAACAAATTTTCCAATATCAAAGATAAAGAAAAAATCTTGAATTCAGCTCAAGAATAATGAAATGCTACCTACAAAAGGGTATCAATAAGACTAAGTTCTGATTTCTTGGCAGAAATCATGTAGGCAAGAAGGCAATGGTATGACCTATATAAAGCCCTGAAAGAAAAAATAAAACAAAAAACCTGTCAACCAAGAAACATATATCCAACAAAAATGACCCTTAAATACAATGGCAAAATTAGGACATTTCCAGATAAGAAAAAATTAAGGGAATTTGTGAAAACCAGAACAACCTTGCAAAAAATCTTAAAGGAAGCCCTTTAGAAGCAGCAACATCAGAAAACAACCTGAGATAAAGTCACATAACAACATATCTTGGAAACTAACCCAGATAAAGCATTTTCGAAAATAATATAAATTTACAAGACTGAAAATAGGGAACCAGCAATGTCAATCTATGAATGATAGCAACTACAAATCTAAAGGAGGGAATAAATGTTGTAATTACAGAACTTCCAAATGAAGAATAAATCAAGATGGTATTAAGAAGATAAAAATAAATTACAGGGTAACCTAAAAGAAAATGAAACCTTCTAACCAAAATAAAGAAAAAGAAAACAATCATAAGGGCTCAGTAAACACAAAATCAACAGCAACAAAAGAAAAGAAATGAAAATCTGAAAACAAAATGAACCCAGCACAGAAAAACATATGGAACAAAGAAATCATTAAAGCCACTACTAATAATAAGAACACCAATATCAAGACAGCAGCAAATTCATATCTACCAATGATTACCAAAAACCAAACTCACTGCTGTCGAGTCAGATCCAATTCATAGTGACCCCTCCTTGGGTTTCTGAGGCGGTATCACTACAGAAGTAGATCATCCAATCTTCCTTCTGAGGAGTGGCTGGTGGGTTTTAACCACCAGCCTTCTGGTTAGCAGTCAAATGCTTTAGGCACTATGCTACCAGAGCTCCCATCAATAATTACACTGAATGTAAATGGATTAAATGCACCAGTCAAGAAATGGAGAGTGGTAGAATGGATCAGAAAACAGGATCTATTCATAT
This sequence comes from Orycteropus afer afer, assembly GCF_000298275.1. Classification (NCBI taxonomy): domain Eukaryota; kingdom Metazoa; phylum Chordata; class Mammalia; order Tubulidentata; family Orycteropodidae; genus Orycteropus; species Orycteropus afer. The sequence goes on from NW_006921867.1 coordinate 2,851,162, forward strand.
ACTCCCTGCAACAGATGTACCTTAGCCAAGAAGATAAATATAAGCTAAATATAAAATGATGGAAAAAATATATATCAAGCAAATGACTACCAAAAAAAGAGCAGGAGTGGCAACATTAATTTCTTATAACATAGACTTCAAGGCAAAAACCAGCAAAAGACACAAAGAAGGACTTATATAATGATTATAGGGCCAATCCAACTAGAGGACATAACCATAATAAATATCTGCACATCAAATGAAAAGAGCCCCAAAATACATGAATCAAATATTAACAAAATTGAAAAGAGGAATAGACAATTTCTCAATAATGGTAGGAGACTTTACCACACCACTGTTGATGAAGGACAGAACTACTAGAAAGAAACTCAATAAAGATACAGAATACCTCAACAAAATCAATGAACTGGACTCCATAAACATATACAGAACACTCCACCCCACAACAGCACAGGAAAAATTTTTTTACCTGTGTATGTAGATCATTCTCCAGAGCAGACCATATATTATGCCACAAAGTGAGTCTCAAAAATTTGAAAACTTCAAAAAAGTACAAAGCATCTTCTGATACCATAATGCTGTAAAATTATAAATCAGTAACAGGAAGAACAAGGACAAAAAATCAAATACACAGAAACTTAATAACACCCTCTGTAAAAACTATTGCGTAATAAAAGAAATGAAAAATGAAATCAACAAATTCCTAGCATCAAACAAGATTGAAAACTTAACGTACCAAAATCTTTGGCACACAGCAAACAATGCTCAGAGGTCAATTTAAAATAATAAGTGCACATGTCAAAAAAGAAGAAAGAACTAAAATCAGCACCTTAACTCAATGACTGCAACGATTAGAAAAAGAACAGCAAAAAAGCCTACAGTCACAAAAATAAAGGAAATAATAAAGATTTCGAGCAGAAATAAATGAAACAAAAAAAATAGAGAAAATCAACAAAACAAAGAGCTTTTTCTTCAAAAAGATTAATAAAATCAACAAATCACTGGCAAATTCAACAAAGGAAAAGGAAGAGAAGATGCAAATAACACAAATAAGAAGTGAAATTGGCAACATCACAACAGAATGAACTGAAATGAAAATAGAATAACAGAATACTATGAAGTACCATACTCCAACAAATACGAAAATCTGGGAAAAATCAATAAATTTCTAGAAGCAAACTACCTACCTAAAGAAACACAGACTGAGGTAAAAATATTTGAACAGACCCATAACCAAAAAAAGAAATTGAACAGGTCATAAAAAAAAAAGTACCCCCCCCCAAAAAAGGCCTTGGCCCATAAGTCTTCAATGGAGAACTCCACCAAAAATTCAGAGGAGAGATGATACTAATTCTACTCAAACTATTCTGAAACATTAAAAAAGGATGCAATACTTCTGAATTAATTTATGAAAGAAGCACGAGCCACAGAGACACCACTAAAAAAGAAAATTACAGATCAATATCCCTCATAAATGTAAAAGCAAAAATTCTCAAGAAAATCCTATTCAACAGAATCTGATATCATATCAAAATAGTACATCATGAGAAGAGAAAATGAGATTAATACTAGGTAAGCAAGAATGGTTCAACATTAGAAGAACAATCAAAGTCATCCACTACATAAATAAAACAAAGGAAAAGAACCACATGATCTTATCAGTCGATACAGAAAGTCATTTGATAAAATCCAAAACCAATTCCTGTTAAAAATTCTCAGCAAAATAAGAATAAAAGGGAAATTCCTCGATATGATTAGGGGCATATACAGAAAACCAACAGTTAATATTATTCTAAATGGAGACTGAAAGCATTGCCCTTACAAAACGGGAACCAGACCAGGATGCCTTCTATCATCAGTCTTATTCAATATTGTATTGGAAATCCCAACCAGAGCAATAAGACAATAAAGGGAAATAAAACGCATCAATATTGGTTAGGAAGACATAAAACTGATATGCAACTATTGGTCTCTTCCTGTTCAGAGCAAAGAAGAGTGAAGAGAATTAGGACTCTGCTACCCAGAGACAGTGAGAGCTCAATGGTGCCCCACTGCCATCACCAACTGCTCTGATTGTGACCATAGAAGGTCATGGACAGAATGGAGAAAAATGTAGAACAAATTCCAAAATCTTAAGAAAAAAAAAAAGACCAGACTTACTTATTTGATAGAGACTGGTGGAACTCCTGAGACTGTGGCCTTTAGATATCCTTCAAACCTGGAACTGAACCCACCCCCTGAGGATAACCTTTCAGTTAAATAACAGACAAACCCATAAAGTGAACAATAACACTTACCAGGAATATATTCCTTGGAATAATTAACAATAGGAGACCAAGAAGGGCAGCATTTGCCCCAAAACAAAGATCAGAAGGCAGGAAGGGGCAGGAAACAAGGATAAATGGATATGGGAAACCAAGAGAAGAAGTAGGAAGAGTACTATTGCAATGAGGGAATTGCAACTAATGTTGCAAAACAAAATGTGTATAAATTGTTGAATGGAAAATGAATTTGCTCTGTAAACTTTCACCCAAACCACAATTGGAAAAAAAAAAAAAAAGATTAGATAGGAACTTTAGGGGGCAGTGACTTTGTTAATGGGGGAGGAAAAACTCAGAAAAGGAGGGTGAGAATGCTTACACAATTCAAATAATGTAAACATTGCCACTTAATTGTACATATAGACACTGTTCAATTGATGTATGCTTTACTGGATACATTCTCAACAATAAGAACAAAAATAATATTTAAAAAATATAAATGAAAGCATTCACCCCCAGGGTTTGGGTGGTCACATGTGAATGAGTCAGAAAATGTTTATCCATTCACTTCTTGCCAAGAGTCTCAAGCCAATGCTGAGAAACAGGCTACAGAGGGAGAACTAAAAAAAAAAAAGGGGAGGGGGGTGAATTAAGAACTTCACCGTTGAATAGTTTCATACAAAGAACAAAGTCAAACATCTTTCATGTTATGCTACAAAATTATAGCTCATTTATAATATTATAAGAGCTAGTCTCCCAATGTCATGGAAGAGGTGCAGTCTTGTTGGAATCTGGGAGTTCTAGGTTTAAATCCTGCTACTTACCATTCATAAGGCACTCTGGTGGCGCAGTGCCTAAGGCATTTGACTGCTAACCAGAAAGTGGGCAGTTCAAACCCACCAGCCACTCCTTAATCTACTTCCTTAAAGATTTACCACCTTGGAAACCCAATGAGAGTCGCTATGCACTGGAATCAACTCGATGGCAGTGGGTTTGGTTTGGGTACTTACAATTTATATAACTGTATTTTCTCTGAATCATAGTTTATTTTTCTGTGTGGTATAAATATTAGCAATTGCTCTGTCTTCCTTCTGCAGAGTGGCTGGTGGGGTTGAACCACCAACCTTCTGGTTAGCAGTCAAATGCCTTAGGTAGTACCTAAGGAGTACAATATACTCCTTTGTATATTGTGAAGCATTTAGCGTTGTAGGATTTCTTGCTCTTTGCACTCCATATATATATACTGTTGTACTCTCTGACAGATCTCAACAAAGGACTGAGTTGTTTCCTGTATATTTCTACATGACCTGCAACTATTATCCATTTTTTTCCTCTCCTTTTTATTTCTCCTGCTTAGAGTGATGGCCTGTCAGTCTTCTGAAGAAGCCCTCCATAACCACCAACTGTACCCACTATTAATTGCATTTGTATTTTAAATTCGTTCAACTCTCTCTCTGTCCTTTATACTGAGTGGTCATAAAATATTATCTTTTCACCCAAGGTCTTCTCTTTCATGATTGTAACTTTTGAGGGCTCAGATTCACATCAATGAGCATTCCTATTGAGAACATTTTACTTGTCACTACATAACCTCAGTGCATTGGGGGATAGAAAGAAAGATGAATACAAGTACTAAGAAAACTAGGAGGTTTTATAACAAAGTTTATAGTTAAAGAAAGTAATATAAATGTCTGAAATGGATTTAAAAGTAATACAAAACTCCAAAGAAAGAAACATTATTCTCACTGTTTTCACTTAACATAAGCTATGGAAAGTTTAAAGACAGGTGTGTATAGTAAAGGTTATGGGTCATCTTGGTTAGGCCATGATTCTTAGTGGTTTGGCAGATATTATGTAATTATCTTTCATGTTGTGAGCTGATGTGAGCAACCAATCAGTTGAAAGGGGTGTTTCCTTGTATTGTGGCAAAGCTCTCACTCTCAATCTTTCATCGGACTCATTATTCTCCGATTTCTGATTCTGAAGACATAAGCCAGAAGCTTGCCACCTGACGTGCATATTTTGAGATTCATTAGCTCCTGCAACCCTGTGAGCCAGTATTCTTCCACTTGACCTGCCGATTTTGGTTATCTCAGCTCCTGCAACCAAGTGAGTCATAAGAAGCCTCCAGCCTGATGCCTGACTCATGGATTTGGGACTTTGCAGTCTTCACAACTGCAGGAACCATTTCTTTGAAATAAATCTATACACATTTATAAGGAGCTTTGGTGGTGTAGTGTTAAGACATTTGGCTACTAACCAAAATGTCAGTGGTTCAAAACCACCAGCCCACTCTGCAGAAGAAAGAAGCAGCAATCTGCTTTCATAAATATTTACAGCCTTTGAAACCCAATGGGAGTAGCTATGAGTCAGAATCAACTCAAACAAAGGCAGTGGGTTTTTTGAGTTATATCTGTTTATATATGCTTCACTGATTTTGACCCTCTGGAGAAACCTGCCTAAGATATTTGATACTGGAGTGGTTCTAAAGGAACAAAATAGTAAAGATGAGTTTTCCAAATTGGTTCTCAGTTTAACTGGTCTTAAAGGCACTGATGACTCTGCTTCCAGTAGAAAAGAGGGCACTGCTAATATATGGTGTGAGGTGGCAGTAGAAATATGCAAAATGTCAACACCATTGGCTCAAGTATTTTTGAGATACATAGCCCTGGGTGATTTCACATTTGGTACTTTTTAAAATAATTTTCTCGGAATAAATATAAGAAAACCAGTGGGATGGACCTACTTACATTAGACAAAGTGGTGAAAGAAAGGAATCAGTTCAAGGCTTCAGAGTCACAGCTCAAGAGCCATAGACAAGATCTGAAGGTTTCCAATTATTCCCTGAAAGAAATAGTAATAGAGCTGTTTTGCCAAAAATGAAACCCAGAGTCTTATCCTAAGAGTGACTGAATTACAATGCCAGTTGAATTCCCAACCTAAATGGTATCTGAAGTTAAAGTGAGGGCATTGATTGGAAAGAAATGAGATCCTGAAATTTGGCATGAGGACATATACGCAGACAATCAGGAAGCTGGGGACACTAACCCCTAAATCCCATTGAATTATTCCTGCCAACAGAACCAGCCGTCTTACTCCCATCAGAAGAGATTGTTGTTGTTATTTGCCGTCGAGTTGGCCCCAACCCATAGCAACCCCTCCTTGGGTTT
>NW_006921867.1:2857562-2859913 GCF_000298275.1 Orycteropus afer afer
GTGGTAGATCCCACCATGGAGTTGATTGCCAGTCTCATCATGGGGAATAACTACCACCAGCTGCCCAGCCACTCAACAAGGCCCAGCCAAGTTGATACACAAACATAACTACCACAGGCACCCACCTGTCAGAGTGCCAGGACAACAGACATTCTTTCGGTCAGAGCCTCACTTCTGCCCAGCTACTGCATGTGGCCCAGAAGCCACCTAGTCTGCAACTATGGAGGCCCAGGCCCAAAATCCCAACCTCAGTCCCTTTTGGCTCCCATAACCAAGCAGATGCAGTCCCCATGTTTTTCCTTGGTGGGGTCTCATAGGGTGCCAATGAAAAGGTATGTGACCTGGGTACCCCAGCCATAACTCAGGCATGTTTGGCCCCCTTGTCCTGTATGGTCCCCTTCCCAGCCATATTTTCACAAGCTGTCCTTCTGTTCAGTTGGCTTAACAGAGAAAGCAGTGACAGCCACATAGATCCAAGCTGAACACTCACCTGAGGCATCTGCAGTGCAAGCTGCCTGGCACACCACACAGCAGCCCCTGAGACAATGAGTGGGATCCTTGCAACCCACAGACTCAGGTGATTGCACAAGGTCCAAATCACACCTCACACTGTTTCAGAGGATGCATTGTGGACGTTAAGCTACTCATACCAGTATATGTAAACAGAAACCTAGGAAATATGTATGGGGATGGCTATTAAGGAAGTGAGATAATGTTTCATATAACAAACAGTTGGATCAGTCTGAGTTTATTGATTTGGGTGCACTAAGCAGTGCCTACCTAAGGTATTTGACTGCTATCCAGAAGGCTGGTGGTTCAAATCCACCAGCCACTCCTCGGAAGGAAGGTTGGGCAATCTACTTCCATAGTGATACTGCCTTGGCAACCCAAAGAGGGGTCACTATGAGTCGGGTCTGACTCCATGACACATAACAACAACAGCAACAAGCAGTGCCTAAGACATTTGACTGCTAACCAGAAGGCTGGCAGTTCAAACCCACCAGCCACTCCTTGGAAGGAAGGTTGGGCAATCTACTTCCATAGTGATACTGCCTTGGAAACCCAAGGAGGGGTCGCTATGAGTCAGGTCCGACTCAACCGCACATAACAACAACAACAACAACAAGCACAGATTCTTCATTCAGTGTTTCAGCTCAAGAGGTTGGAAAAGGGTTTAATAGTATATTTGGTTGGCTCACTGAAGCCTGGATTAAGTGGTGGCCTACACTAAATCACTACCACTTGTCTGTCAGTTTGTCCTACTGTGGTGGCTTGTGTTTTATGAAACTGGAGGCTCTGTCACTGGTTTTTCAAATACCAGCAGGGTCACCCTTGGTAGACAGGTTTCAGTGGAGCTTCCAGACTAAGACAGACTCAGAAGAAGGAAGGGGAAATCCACTTCTCAAAGAATTGGCCAGTGAAAATCTTATGACTAGCAGTGAAACACTGATATATTATTGGAAAACTTTATAAATAGCCCTGAAACATTGTCTGATATAGTGCCAGAAGATGAGCCCCTCAGGTCAGAAGTCACTCAAAGTACGATTGGGGAAGAGCTGACTCCTCAAAGAAGAGTTGACCTTAATGATGTGGATGAAGTAAAGTTTCCCAGGCCACCATTTGCTGATGGGGCCTAGTGCAAAATGGTACGAAGTAGCTGCAAACATCCATTACACAGTGGCTGCAATGACTGGCTCAGGTATAGCAAAGATTGTGAGGATGGCACATGACTGGGAAGTGTTTCATTCTGTTGTACATAGCATCACTATGAGTCACCATTGACTCCATGGTACCTAACAACAACTACTACTACTACTACTGCACCAAATCAATTTGAAATGCAGAACTGCCTTAGTATACTGTAGAAGAAAAGTATCCAAAGACTTAGGGAAATTGGCATTCTAGAGTGGATTTATCAATTTGGACCCACAGATCCACCCATGCAGTGTCCAGAGGACACACATTTCACCATAATCCAAAAAGCCAAGCCAACTGCCATTGAGTCAATTCTGACTCATAATGACCCCCATTGGGTGTCCAAGGCTGAAAATCTTTACAGAAATAAAGATCTTCCTGCTACAGAGCAGCTGATCTGTTTGAACCACCAACCTTCTGGATAGGAGACAAATGCCTTACCCACTGTGCCACCAGAGCTCCTTTTTTTATCACAATAAACCAAAAAATGGTGAGGAACAAATTTTTGAAGGGAGCCCCAGCATCCTCGAAGATTGCTGTGATTGTCATTTTATGTAAGTGAGATTTGACATCAAAAACTACTCTAATTGAATTAAGACACCTAACTACAAGGGGGGAACTCTGGTGGCCTCAGTGCCTAAGGAATTTGACTGCTA
>NW_006921867.1:2860158-2862445 GCF_000298275.1 Orycteropus afer afer
CTGGTGGGTTTGAACCACCAGCTTTCTGGTTAGCAGTCAAGTGCCTTAGGCACTACGCTACCAGAGCTCCTGGGCCCCCGATAGGAGGGATTTAAGTGGCAGCACTTAATTGCCAAACACAAGGTGGGAATGGTTACTGTAGTAGACAGTAGTCAAAGCAGTAATCAAAATAGTCTGACTCATATGGACTTACGGCAAAGGTTATGTGTCACCTTAGCTGGGCCTGGTTTTGTGTATCTGAGTAGCTGGATAGAGTTATTCCCCATGATAAGAGTGGTAATCAACTACATGGTGGACTTGAAATAGGACCAAACATGGTTCCCTGCCCGGTGTGCAGTCAGGCCAAAACAGTTAAACACCGAGTGATTAAGAGGAGAGAAAATTATTTATGGCAAAGTGGCAATGCAAGGAGGCAGGGGTCTTTTTACCGAGATCTGACTCCCCAAATTTAAATTGAATTACAGTTTTTATAAGTTTCAGGAGAGAGGGTTATGCATATTCATAAAAATTTCAGGAATTTGGGCATGTGATAGCTGATGATTGGCTAAAATTTCCTTCTCCTTGGTTTAAAGGGACAGTCATTTTTTAATGCAGTGCACTTGCACATCGGATGAGTCACACCAGCTTCCTCTCATCAGCTGATCAGGGCTTAGGCAGAAGGGAGAATGTCATTTCCCAGCAATTTCGGTCCTGCATGCCCCAACACGCCTGTGTGAGGGCCAAAGTTAATTTTCAAGTTGTTTTCCAAGGCACATTAACGCGTTTATCACTTGTTTCCAGGGGAATTGCAGGAAAGAATGTGCAAAATGGCTTTCCTCCCATTCAGTTCTTAAGGAACTAAGCCTATTGTGTTTACTCATCTGTCTCCAACCAGAGTCTTATTTGTCTTAACCAGGGTGGGGAAGTAGCTAAGAGTATTTATGTTTACTTGTATATTTCCAAATGGAGTCCTATCTGTCCTAACCAGGGTGGGGGAAATAGTTGAATTTTTATTTTACTCGGTTTCAGAATCTAGTGGAGCAGCTGAGTAGCTGCCTTAGGGATGTAGTAGGCATTCAGTATATAAAGAGAAGCTTTGGGAATGGCAGACCTTGAGCTTTTGGCACACTGAATCCTGCATGTAGCCCAGTTGCTGTTCAGCAACCTGCAATGTTTTCTGCCAATCTGTTCATTAACTTGAATTAGTGACCTGCCATGTCATTTGGTAATCTTGAGACTGTGCTGTTCTATTTGTCAACCTTGAGTTTGTCAGTGTCAGCAGCCAGTAGCTGCCTGAGTGAAGAAATACCTCAAGCTCCAGTGGGCCAGGAGCAAGAGGCTGAGCTGAAGCCCAAGGTTGAGAGGTCTTCATCCAGCCCCCAGGGCTGGCACATTGAAGTCAGACTTCTAGCCTCCTAAACAGTAGGGACATAAATCCCTGTTTGTTTAAAACCACCCATTTGTGGGATTTTCTGTTAGAGCAACACTGGAGAACCAAAATGTTTACTAAATATTTATTTTATCTGTACAAGCAGAAGAATTCTAGGACAAGTTAGTGACAATCTAATTTGAATCACCAAAATGGAGAGGCAGGGCCCCTCAAGCAGTTTCCAGACTTGAATCAGTTTACAGATCCACAGCTCCTTCATTAAAGGGAAGGCCAGATTCTCTTGATAAAGGACCCCAGTATACAATAAAAAATCGATATCGTTAATCTTTTCCCCAGTCTTCCTCAAAGGAATCTACTGCCTTTTACAAAAATGACATTTCTTTGGGGAAAAACACATAATGAGACTTTTGGGGAATTACTGTAAACTGGCTCTGAACTGACACTAAATCCAGGAGACCCAAATGTCACTGCAGCCTGCCAGTGGAAATATGGGGGTCAAGTTATCAATGGATTCTTAACTCTGGCCCATCTCACTGTAGGCCCATTGGATCCCTAAACCTGTCCTGTGGTGGTTTCCTTAGCTTCAGAACACATAATTGGTATAGACATACTCAGCAACTGGCAGAACCCCCACTGGGTCCCTAACATGTGGAGTAAAAGCTGTTATGGTAGGAGAAGCCAAGTGGAAGCCATTAGAATTGCCCCTTCCTAGGAAAATAGTAAACCAAAAGCAGTATCATATTCCTGGAGGAACTATGAGACAAGTGCTGATTCCCAGCTGTGGTGAAGTGAATTACTTAATAAGGCCCTTCTAGCCATAGCTTGATGACTTAAGGCACCTACTGATGAAGGTTGAAGAATACAGTCTGCAGTATGGATTACATCTCAACATAAAGAAAACAAAAATCCTCACAACTG
>NW_006921867.1:2863345-2865252 GCF_000298275.1 Orycteropus afer afer
TCCAGTTCTTGGGATGTGAACCAACAGCATATCATCTGACCTGATTCACCAGATTCCACAGCCTTGTGAGCCAGCAGCCTGCCATTTGACATTACAATTTGGATTTGTCAGCCTCTGCAGCCACATGAGTGAGAATAATCCTCCAGATGGATGCCTGACCCACAGATTTGTGGCTTGCCGGCATCCACAACCACATGACCAATTTCCTTGGTGGTTTGTGAGTTCTGTGAGACTTTGAAGTGATTTACAGACTCTGGTGGCATAGTGCCTAAGGCATTTGGCAGCTAACCAGATGGCTGGCAGTTCAAACCCCCAGCCACTCCTTGGAAGGAAGGTTGGGCAATCTACTTCCATAGTGATACCACTTTAGAAACCCAAGGAGGGGTTGCTATGAGTTGGATCCGACTCCACAGCAGTGCATTGCATTATTTGCAAGACAGGTGGGAGAATCCTGAGTAAAGGAGGAATAAGTTGATGTTTGAGATGGAGTGGTATAGCAGTTTTGACAAGTTGGATATTTGGGACATCTTTAATGTCCTTCTCATAGGGACCAGCCTTGTGCTGATCATTCTAAAATAAATTATTTATACGATTTGTGTCAGAATGGTGGGCTTTACTGCAATGGTCCAGGCTCACTGGAATATATAGTTTTGGGAAAAAGGGATAAACAGGAAAATGAGAAACCTATAGTTTCTGGATGGGATAATAAACACCCAGCTGTTATGTTTTAATCAGTTACACAAGGCAAAAGCTATTTGTGGTAAATAGGAATGGTATATCCAAGTCCTGAGGAATTGGCTAGCTGGATGTGTATGGAAATACAGAGTGATAAGGAAAGGGCAAGATGTATAATTCCTTCCTTGATGTTAAGGAGTAAATTGCATACTGATAAATAAGTAAGCTACTGATAAGTAATAACTGCAATGGCAAGGAAAAAGTCTATAGGGGCAGATTCTAGCACTCAATGAAGCCTAGATCTGGTCTAGTCAGAGCTACAACTAGTGTTGAAGCTGATTCAGAAAGGAAAAATTGTGCTGGAACAACAGGAAACACCCCTATGACTACTGTTCACCAAGAAGGTAGTCTGGCGGGGGGGGGGGGAGCAAAACCATTGAAACTAGAGAGTATAGTATAAAGGAATTGCTTCATTTGTTGGTTGGTATTGTCAACTTCCTGAGGAACCATTACTAAAATGGATTGCAATAGTGACTAATTTAATAGCAGTGTCTTTATTTTTGAATGCTATGGAATAGAAGAGTATGTTTGGGTCAATGCAAGACCCACAACTCACTATGGAACTATGAATGATTATATAAGATCCAGTTTTACAGCAGGTTAACCCAGCAGGGATGGCCAGCCTGGTGGACTGGATAAAATTTGCAGTGATATTTCTTTACCCTGTGAAGGAAAACTGCCCCTCTCTCCCTCTAAATACCCGATGGAACACTCTAGAAGAAGCAGCTAGTTTGCTGCTTATGCTAGCCATTCTGGAATGCCATTGCAGTGATTGGCATCCAATAAATATCCCCAATAAACATCCCCTCTACCCAGGCCATAGCAGATATGGTAATCAAAGAAGTCTCTTCTACATGGGCACCTCATGTAATCTTGCTATCCTGTGAAACAAAGAAATAATCTGAGAAGCAGTATCAGATCTGTTGGCAGAGCTTCCTCGCATTGGTCTTACAGATGTAGGAAACCTAAGGGTGATTCATAGGAGAATGGGAAGAGACAAAGAGGAAAGAACTTAGCCCAGCAGGATAGAGATTTTTAGATCTGATGGGCTCAAGTGTAGCAAGGATTGTGAGGATGATGCATGATCAGGCTGTGTTTCATTCTGTTGTACATAGGGTCACTATGAGTTGGAGCTGACTTGACAGCACCTAACAACAACAACAACAACAACA
>NW_006921867.1:2866238-2870905 GCF_000298275.1 Orycteropus afer afer
AGAGCAGTTGAAAACAACTAAGGGAGATAAACTTCTCTGTCAATTTGTCATACTGTGGTGGCTTGCATGTTGCTGTGACGCTCAAGGCTGTGCCACTGATGTTTCAAATACCAGCAGGTTTGGCCACGGTGGACAGATTTCGGTGGAGCTTCCAGACTGAGACAGATTTGGAGGAAGGAAGAGGCTATCCACTTCTCAGAATATTGGCCAATGAAAACCTTATGAATAGCACTGAAACACTGTCTGATATATTACTGGACAAGTTTAGGAATAGCTCTGAAACATTGTCTGATACAGTGCTGGAAGATGAGCCTCTCAGGTCAGAAGACACTCAAAATATGACTGGAAAAGAGCTACCTCATCAGAGTCAAGCTGATTTTAATGATACAGATAGAGTAGAGCTTGCAGGACCTCCATTTCCTGATGTGTCATGACATAAAATGAGAAGAAACAGCTGCAAATATCCATTACTAATCGGAACATGGAATGTATGAAGTATGAATATAGGAAAATTGGAAGTTGTCAAAAATGAAATGGAATGCATAAAGATTGATGTCCTAGGCTTTAGTGAGCTGAAATGGACCAGTTTTGGCCATTTTGGATCAGACAACCATATGATCCACTATGCCAGGAATGACAAATTGAAGAGGAATGGCATGGAATTCATCATCACAAAGAATGCTTCAAGATCTATCCTGAAGTACAATGCTGTCAGTGATAGGATAATATTCATATGCCTACAAGCAAGGTCAGTTAATACTGCTCTTATTCAAATCTACACACCAACCACCAAAGCCAAAGATAAGGAAATTGAAGATTTTTACCAACTTCTGCAGTCTGAAATTGACCAAACACACAATACAGATGTGCTGATTATCACTGGTGATTGGAATGCAAAATTGGGAAACAAAGAAGAATCACCAGTAGTTGGATAATTTGGCTGTAGTAATAGAAATAACGCTGGGGATTGCATGATAGAATTTTGCAAGAGCAGCGAATTATTCATTGCAAATATCTTTTTGCAACAACACAAATGTCTACACATGTGGGCTTCACCAGCTGGAGTACTCAGGAACCAGATCAACTACATCTGTGGCAAGAGGCAATGGAGAAGCTCGATATCTTCAGCCAAAAGAAGGCCAGGAGCTGAATATATCCCTCCTGAATTTAGAGACCATCTAAAGAATAGGTTTGATGCATGGAACACCAATGACTAAGAACCAAAGGAATTGTGGAATGACATCAAGAACACCATACATGAAGAAAACAAAAGGTCATTAAAAAGACAAGAAAGGAGGAAAAGACCAAAACGGATGTCAGAAGAGACTCCAAAACTTGCCCTTGAACAAAGAGTAGCTAAAGCAAATGGAAGAAATAACAAGATAATAGAGCTGAACAGAAGATTTTAAAGAGCAGTTCGAGAAGATAAAGTCAATTATCATAATGAAATGTGCAAAGACATGGAGTTGGAAAGTGAAAAGGGAAGAACACATTTGGCATTTTTCAAGCTGAAAGAACTGAAGAAAAAAATTAAGTCTCGAATTGAAATATTGAAAGATTCTATGGGCAAAACATTGAAGGATGCAGGAAACATCCGAAGAAGATGGAAGGAATACATAGAGTCATTCATTGTGTCAAAAAAAAAATTGGTTGGTATCATCCATTTTAGGAAGTGGCATATGATCAAGAACCAATGGTACTGAAGGAAGAAGTCAAAGCTGCACTGAAGGAATTGGTGGAAAACAAGGCTCTAGGAATTGACGGAATACCCATTGAGAAGTTTCAACAAACGGATGTCCCACTGGAGGCACATACTCGGCTATGCCAAGAGATTTGGAAGACAGCTACCTGGCCAACTGACTGGAAGAGATCCATATTTGTACACATTCCAAAAAAAGGTGATCCTGGAGAATGTGGGAATTATTGAAAAATATCATTAATATTGCATGCAAGTAAAATCTTACTGAAGACAATTCAAAAATGTTTGTAGCAGTATATTGACAGATATATTCCAGAAATGCAAGCTGGAATCAGAGGAGGATGTGGAATGGGAGATATCATTGCTGGTGTCAGATATATCTTTGCTGAAAGCAAAGAATACCAGGAACATGTTGACTTGTGTTTTATTGACTATGTGAAAGCATCCAATTGTGTGGATCATAACAAATCATGGATAGCATTGAGAAGAATGGGAATTCCAGAACACTTGCTTGTACTCATGAAGAACCTATACCTTGACCAGGAGGCTGTCATTCAAAAAGAACAAGGGGACACTGCATGGTTTAAAATCAAGAAGGGAGTGTGTCAGGGTTGAATCATTTCACCATACTTATTCAATCTGTATGCTGAGCAGATAATCTGGGAAGCTGGACTATATGAAGAAGAATGTGGCATCAGGATTGGAGGAAGACTCATTAACAACCTGCAATATGCTGATGACACAGCTTTGCTTGCTGAAAGTGAGGATGAATTGAAGCACTTACTGATGAACATTGAAGACTACTCTCTGCAGTATGGATTACACCACAATACAAAGAAAACAAAAATCCTCACAATTGGACCAATTAGAAGCATCACAGTAAATGGAGAAAAGATTGTAGTTGTCAAAGCCTTCATATTACTTGGTTCTACAATCAACACCAATGGAAGCAGCAGTCAAGACTTCAGAAGATGTGTTGCATTGGGCAAATCTGCTGCAAAGGACCTTTTTCAAGTGCTGAAGAGCAAAGATATCTCCTTGAAGTGTCAGGTGCACTGGACACAAGTCATGGTATTTTCAATCGCCTCATATCCAGGTGAGAGTTGGACAATGAATAAGGAAGATCAAAGAAGTGTTGATACTTTTGAGTTGTGGTGTTGCTGAACACTGAATGTACCATGGACTGCTAGAACTAACAAATCTGTCATGGAAGACGTGCAGCCAAGCCAAAATGCTCCTTGGAAGGGAGAATGAATGGCCAGACTTCATCTCACCTAATTTGGTCATGTTGTAAGAAGGGACCATTCCCTGGAGAAGGATATCATGCTTATTAAAGTAGAGGGTCAATTAAAAAGTTGAAGTCCCTCAACAAGATTGATTGATACAGTAGCAACAATGAGGGGCTCTGGTATAGGAAGTATTGTGGCCTGGCACAGGACTGGGCAGTGTTTTATTCTGCTGTACATAGGGTCACTCTGAGTTGGAGATGACTCTATGATACCTAAGAACAATAACAAATGCTGGAGTATTGGTGCCAATAAACTCTCTGTATTAACAGCTTTGTGTGGCCTGTGAAAAAGGCAAATGGTGCATGGAGGCTGACTGCAGACAACTGAGGCCTAAATAAAGTAGTGTCACGTATGACTTAGCTGTTCCAGACATACTATCAACAGTGCAGAAAATAGAGCGGGCTAAAGGAGAATGGTACTCAGTGATTGATCCTGCAAATGCCTTTGTCTTTACCTCAATGTTGGAAAAGAACCAGCCACAGTTTTCTTTCATGTGGGAAGGATCCCCATTTACTTATGATGTGTGTGATAGTTGGAGCTATAGTGTATCAACTTGGCTGGACCACAATTGTGTGGTTTAAGCAATTCTGATGTTGCTTGTTCCCATGATGGGATCAGATGTATATGTTTTGAGCAGCCAATCCATGGAAAGGGAGTTTCCTTAGGGATGTGGCCTGCTTCTTGTATATTTGTGGACATCCTGGGAAAAGAGACATGCTTCTGTGGATTGGAATTTTGTTGTGCTGTCTACAAACGTCCATAAGCGAACAATCCACCATTTGGCCTGGAGATCTTGGATTCATCATTTGTTGGAGTGAACAGCCAGTATACTGCCTAGCCAGTATACTGCCTGCTAACCTTGAGCTCTTCAAACTCTGCAGCTGCATGAGTTGGGAAAAGCCTCCAGCTTAACATTTGATCCAAGAACTTGGGACTTGCCAGCTTCTATAAGTGTGTGAGCCATTTTCCTAAGATAATTTTCTCTTTATCACTCTCTATATAAGTTTTATTGGTTTTGCTTCTCTAGAGAACCCATTTGGTACCGAGAGTGGTTCTAGAGAGACAAAATCTTAAGGATGGGCTTCCTAAATTGGTTCTCCAATTTCATTAATTGTAAAAGGCACTAGTGACCCTGCCAGTGTTAGTAATGAAGGCCCTGCTAATCCATGGCGTGAGGTGGCAACATTAATATGCAAAATAGCCTCACCAATAGATCAAGTACTTTTGAGAAGTGAAGCTCTGGGTGGTCACATACTTGATAACATTTCTGCAATTTTGTCAGCATGAGGAGTATAAGGAAGCTGGCTGGTTGGTCCCACTTACACTAGAGAAAGTGATGAAGGAGTGAGATGAGTTCAGGGCTGCAGAGTTAAGCTTAAGCACAGCATAAAAGACCTCAATGTTTCCGGTTGTGCTCTGAAAGAAAGCCTTATTTCTTTTAGTAACAGAGCTGATATTGCCGAAAACCATACACAAAGTCTTATTGTAAGAGTGGGTGAATTACAACACCAATTAATTTGCCAACCCAGAATTGTGTCTGAAATTAAAGTGAGGGGATTGATTGGCAAAAAAATGGGATCCTGAAAACTGGAATGGGGACATATGGGCAGATAGTCAGGAAGATCGGATATGGAGCCTGAAAATTCTGTTGAATCCCTCCCATCTAAAGGGATTACTAT
>NW_006921867.1:2871480-2880871 GCF_000298275.1 Orycteropus afer afer
AGATTAGACCCTTAGAGCCAGAAATGGAGAGTCCAGAAGACACACCTTTCACCAGTACGGTGAAGAATAAATTTGTGAAGTGAGCCCCAGCATCCTTGAAGACTGCTGTGATTGCTGTTTTATGTAATTCAGATTTGACAGTGGGAGCTGCCCTAATTGAACTAAGACACTTAACTATGATGGGACTGATTGGACCCCATGGTAGTAGGAGCCAAGTAGCAGCAGTTAATCGACAAAGACAAGGTAGGCGTGGTTACCATAATAGACAGCAGAGTTTGAACAGTAATCAGAATACTCTGATTTACATGGAATTATGGCATTGCCTACTTGAACATGGTGTTCCTAGTAGTGAAATACATAGAAAACCCACTAAATATTTACTTGGTCTGCATAGACAGAAGAATTCTAGGTCACATGAACAGCAGCCTAGATTGAATAGCTGGAATACAGAGTCACGGCCTCTCAGTCAATTCCCAGACTTGAGTCAGTGTACAGACCCACAACCCCTTGAATGAAGGGGAGGCCGGGTCCCCTTGTGAAAGGATCCCAATACATTGTCAAAAATTTATAATGTCAACCTTTCTCCCAGCCCTCCCCAAAGGGATCTGAGGCCTTTTACGAGAGGGACTGTTCATTGGGGAAAAGGAAATAATCAGACTTTTCAGAGATTACTGGACACTGGCTCTGAACTGACACTAATTCCAGGAGACCCAAAGCATCATTATGGCCCACCAGTCAGAGTGGGGGCATATGGAGGTCAAGTTATTTATGGAGTCTTAAATAAGGTATATCTCACAGTGGGTCCAGTGGGTCCCCAAACCCATCCTGTAGTGATTTCCCCAGTTCCAGAATGCATAATTGAAATAGATATAATGAGCAATTGGCAGAATTCCCACATCGGGTCTCTGATATGTGGAGCAAGGGCTATTACAGTAGGAAAGGCCAAGTGGAAACCACTAGAACTGCCTCTGCCTACAAAAATAATAAACCAAAAGCAATACCACAACCCTGGAGGGGTTGCAGAGATTACTGCCACCATCAAGGACTTGAAGAATGCAGGGGCAGTGATTCCCACCACATCCCCATTTAATTCACCTATTTGGCCTGTGCAAAAAGCAGATGGATCTTGGAGAATGACAGTGGATTGTCTTAAACTTAATCAGGTGGTGACTCCAATTGCAGCTGCTGTTCCTGATGTGGTTTCATTGCTTGAGCAAATTAGTACATCTCCTGGTACTTGGTATGCAGCTATTGATCTGGCCAATGCCTTTTTCTTGATACCAATTTCAAAGGACCATCAGAAGCAGTTTGCCTTCAGCTGGCAAGACC
Organism: Orycteropus afer afer; assembly: GCF_000298275.1. Classification (NCBI taxonomy): domain Eukaryota; kingdom Metazoa; phylum Chordata; class Mammalia; order Tubulidentata; family Orycteropodidae; genus Orycteropus; species Orycteropus afer. The sequence goes on from NW_006921867.1 coordinate 2,872,810, forward strand.
AAGAGTATACTTTCACAGTGCTTCCTCAGGGGTATATCAACTCCCCGGCACTATGTCATAATTTAGTCCGTAGGGATCTTCATTACTTTTCCCTTTCACAAGACATTACATTGGTCCATTGTGCTGATGACATTATGCTGATTGGACCTAGTAAGGAAGAATTATCAATGACTCTAGAAACATATGCATGCTAGAGGGTAGGAAATTAACCCAACAAAAATTCAGGCATCTTCCACCTCAGTGAAATTTCTAGGTGTCCCATGGTGTGGGGCATGTTGAGATATTCCTACTAAAGTGAAGCATAAGTTATTGTATCTGGCTTCCCCTACAACTAAAAAGGAGGCACAACATCTTGTGGGCCTCTTTGGATTTTGGAGGCAACATATTCCTCATTTGGGTGTGTTGCTGTGGCCTATTTATCAAGTGACTCAGACAGCTGCTAGTTTTGAGTGGGGCCTAGAACAACAGTAGGCTCTGCAACAGGTTCAGGCTGCCATGCAGGCCGCTCTGCCCATTGGTCCATATGATCTGGCTGATCCAATGGTGCTTGAAGTGTCTGTACTAGATAGAAATACTGTTTGGAGTCTTCAGCAGGTCCCTATTGGTGAATCACGATGCAGGCCGTTGGGATTTTGGAGGAAAGCCCAGTCATTCTCTGCAGATAACTACTCTCCTTTTGAGAACAACTTTTGGCTTGTTATTTGGCTTTAGTAGAGACTGAACACATAACCATGGTCCACCAAGTCACCATGAGGCTTGAGCTGCCCGTAATGAACTGGGTGTTGTCTGACCCACAGAGTCATAAAGTTGGATGTGCAATGCAGCACTCCATCATTAAATGGAAGTGATATATCAGAGATCAGGCTAGAGCAGGACCTGAAGGCACAAGTAAGTTGCATGAGGAAGTGGCCAAAATTCCTACAGTCTCCACTCCAGTCACATTACCTTCCCTGTCCCACTCTGCACCTATGGCCTCATGGGGAGTTCCTTATGATCAGCTGACTGAGGAAGAGAAAACTCGTGCCTGGTTTACAGATGGTTCTGCACAATATGCAGGCACCACTAGAAAGTGGACAGCAGCGGCACTGCAGCCCCATTCTGGGACTTCCTTGAAGGACCGTGGTGAAGGGAAATCCTCCCAATGGGCAGAACTTTGAGCTGTGCATTTGGCTGTTCACTATTCATGGAATAAGAAATGGCCAGATGTGCGATTATATATGGATTCATGGGGTGTGGCTAACAGCTTAGGTTGATGGTCTGAGACGTGGAAGGAGCAAGATTGGAAGATTGGTGATAAGGATGTATTGGGAAGAGGTATCTGGATAGATCTCTCAGAATGGTCCAAAGGAGTAAAGATATTTGCGTTTCATATGAATGCCCACCAAAAGTTGACCTTGGCAGAGGAGGACTTTAACAATCAGGTGGAGAGGATGACACATTCAGTGGTAACCAGCCTTCATTTTTCCCCAGCTATTCCTATCATTGCTCAATGGGCTCTTGAACAATGTGGCCATGATGGCAGGGATGGAGGTTATGCATGGGCTCAGAAACATGGATTCTCACTTACCAAGGCTGATTTGGCTACCGCCACTGCTGAGTGCCCAATCTGCCAACAACAGAGACCAACATTGAGTCCGCAATATGGAACCATTCCCCGGGGTGATCAGCCAGCAACGTGGTAGCAGGTCGATTATATTGGACCACTTCCATCATGGAAAGGACAGCATTTTCCTTCCCTGAACACAATGCTTCTGCCAAAACTATAATCCATGGACTTACAGAATGCTTTATCCACCATCATGGTATCTCATACAGCATCCTTCGGATCAAGGGACTCATTTTACAGTAAATGAAGTGCAGCAATGGGCCTATGCTCATGAAATTCACTGGTCTTACCATGTTCCTCATCATCCTGAAGCAGCTGGCTTAATAGAATGATGGAATGGCCTACTGAAAACACAATTACAGTGTAAGCTAGGTGGCAATACCTTGAAGGGTTGGGGCAGTGTTCTTTAGGAAGCTGTATATGCTCTAAGCCAGTGTCCAATATACAGCGCTGTTTCTCCAATAGCCAGGATTCATGGGTCCAGGAACCAGGGGATAGAAATGGGAGTGGCAGCACTCACTATTACACTTAGTGACCCACTCAAAAAAATTTTTGCTTCCTGTCCCTGCTACCCAGTTCTGGAGATCTTAATCACAAAGGGAGGAACACTCCCACCTGGAGACACAATATTGATTGCATTGAACTGGAAATTAAGAATGCCACCCGGCCATTTTGGCTTCCTCATGACTCTGGATCAACAGACAAAGAAGGGCATTACTGTCCTATCTGGTGTTATAGATTCTGATTACCAAGGGGAAATTGGATTGACATTACATAATGGAGGTAAAGAAGAATATGTTTGAAATATAGGAGATTCTTTAGGACGTCTTTTAGTTCTACCATGCCCTGTGATTAAAGTCAATGGAAAATTACAGCAACCCAATTCTGATATCAGTGCCAACAGCCCAGACCCTCCAGGAATGAAGGTTTGGGTCACCCCACCAGGCAAAGAACCACGACCAGCAGGGGTGCTCGCTGAGGGCAAGGGAAATACAGAATGGGTGGTGGAAGAAGGTGGTCTGAATATCAGCTATGACCGTGTGACCAGTTGCAGAAATGGGGACTATGATTGTTATATTTCTTCACTGCATATGTGTATCAAATATTTTTGTTTCCTTCTGTTATGAACTGTGAAATGTCAATAAGATTAATGTGTTTCAGTTGTACACATCTTAGTGTATCATGTTAGGCACAAATATGACTTTATAATTGTCCTTATTTAGAGTTTATATATGGTTAAGAAGATGTATACAACTGCCAAGTTGACAAGGGGTGGACTGTGATAGTTGGAGCTGTGTGTCAACTTAGCTAGACCACAAATGTGTGGTTTAAGCAATTGTGATGTGGGTTGTTCCCATGATGGATCAGATGTATTTGTTTGGAGAAGCCAATCCATTGACAGGGAGTTTCCCTATGGATGTGGCCTGCTTCCAGTATATTTATGGATATCCTTGGAAAAGAGACACTCTTCTGTGGATCAGAATTCTGTTGTGCTGCCTACTACTGTCTGTGAGGGAACAATCCACCATTTGGCCTGAAGATCTTGGATTCGTCATTTGTTGGAGTGAACAGCCAGTATACTGCCTGACAACCTTGAGTTCTTCAGCCCCTGCAACTGTGTGAGTCGGGAATGCCTCCAGCTTGACATTTCATGCAAGAACTTTGGACTTGCCAGCTTCTATAAGTGTGTGAACCATTTTCCTAAGATAGATTTCTCTTTCTCTCTCTCTGTATAAGCTTTACTGGTTTTGCTTCTCTAGTGAACCCAGTCTAACACAATGTGTTTCCACAATATTACTTGAATTTACTGACTTACTGTAATAGTTTAATGAGAAGAGACTTGGACTTGGTACAGATCTGAAGTGTAGTGATATATTACGTTGATGATATTATGTTGATATCAAACATGGAAGAACAGGCTAGGACATATTTGTAAATAGTGGTGTCCTATATGACAAACAGAGGCTGGTTGATAAATCCAGCAAAAACCCAGGGCCCTGCCCAAACAGTGAAATTCTTAGGAATAACTAGGGCAAAAGCCACCCATGACATTCTGCATGCAACCCAGAATAATTTTGCTATCACTACTTACCTCCAAGAGTAAACAGGAAACACAATGTTTGGTTGGTCTGTTTGAATTTTGGAGAAAACAATCAACATCTAAGAATATTGCTGGTTTCCATTTATAAAACCATAAATATGGATCTCTTCCATTTAGTTGGTCTAGAATCTGTCTTCCAAATGTCTTGGCATAAACAAATGAGTGTCTCCAGCACTGTGTCCAATAGTTAAAACATCTCAGTGGTTATTCTTTCAATTCCTGGGGCCTTGTTTTTCACTAGTTCCTTCAGTTCAGCTTGGTCTCCTTCCTGCAATACCACTGGTTCTTGATCACATTTTAGTTCCTGAAATGGTTGAACATCGACCAATTTGGAATGGCAAAAAATGTTCCAAAGAAAGGCAATCCCACAGAATCCATAAATGACCAAACACAATCATTAATATCACATGCAAGTAAAATTTTGCTGAAGATAATTTAAAAAAGATTGCAGAGGTACATCGACAGGGAATTATCAGAAATTCAAACTGGATTCAGAAGAGGAGATGAAATGAGGGATATCATTGCTGATGTCAGATGGATCTTGGCTTAAAGCAAAGAACATCAGAAGGATTTACCTGTGTTTTATGGTTTACGTAAAGGAATTTGAATGTGTAGATCATAACACATTATGGATAAGATTGTAAGGAATAGCATTCCAGGTTACTTTATTGTGCTCATGAAGAGCCTGTACATAGTCCAAGAGGCAGTCATTTGAAGTGAACAAGGGGATAGTGCACAGTTTAAAATAAGGAAAGGTATGTGTCAGGATTTTATCCTTTCACCATACTTGTTCATTTATGCTGAACAAATAATCCGAGAAGCTGGAATATATGAGGAAGAACATACCATCAGGATTTGAGGACGATTCATTAGCAAGCTATAATATGCAGATATCACAACCTTCCTTGCTGAAAGTGAAGGTAACTTGAAGCACTTACTGATGAAGATCAAAGACTAGCCTTCAGTATGGATTACACCTCAACTTAAAGAAAACAAAAACCCTTACAACTCAACCAATAAGTAACATCATGATAAATGGAGAAAAGATTGAAGTAGTCAGAGATTTCATTTTTTCTTGGATCCAAAATCAGCATCCATTGAAGCAGTTGAAAAGACATCAAATGATGTATTGCAGTGGGCAAATCTGTTGCATCAGACCTCTTTAAAATGTTAGAAAGCAAAGATGTCACTTTGAAGACTAAGATGTACTTGACCCAACCCATGGTATTTTCAACTGCCTCATACACATGTGAAAGCTGGACAATGAATAAGGAAGATTGAAGAATTATTGATGTATTTGAAATGTGATGTTGGCAAAGGATACTGAAAATATCATGGACTGCCATAAGAATGAACAAATCTGTCTTGGAAGAAGTACAGCCAGAATGCTCCTTACAAGTGAGAATGGCCAGACTTTATCTCAGGTACTTTAGTCATATTGTCAGAAGGAACCAGTCCATAGAGAAGTATATCATGCTTGGTAAAGTAAAGGGTCAGAGAAAAAGGAGCAGACCCTCAATGAAATTGATTGACACTGTGGCTGCAATGATGAGCTCAAGCATAGAAAATACTGTGAGAATGGCACAGGACTGAGTAGTATTTCATTCTGTTGTACACAGAGTCACTATGAGTCAGAACCAACTCAATGGTATCTAACAATACTACCATCTATAAAACCATTTGGAAGAGAACTGTGCTTGAATAGAGGCCCAAACATTAACAGGCTGTCTGAATTACAAAAAGTGGTTTTTCTTTGCTTTTACACCTTTATGATCCATATTCAGACATGATTTTGGAGATGTCTGCCACACGTGCTTATGGAGACTGGAACTTATGGCAAAAACCTGAGAACGTTGCCCTACAGCAACCACTGGGATTTGTACCAGAAATTTTTCAGATAATGCAGCACGATATGCACGATTTGAAAGACAATTACTTACCCGCTATTGGACATTGGTTGAGACTGCCTCAATGACAGAAGGACATGAAATCATAATGATACCTGAAATACCCATAATGTCTTAGATGATGTCAGAGAAACACTGTAATAAAGAAGGTGGTGCCCAAAGTAGTTCCATAATAAAGCAGAAATAGTTCATACAAGAATAAGCTACTGAAGGAATGCAAGGAGTACCCACCATGTCCACAAACAGGTAGCCTCTTTTCTAATAGTTCCTACCCTGGAACCACCTGAGAAGCTTCCAGAGTTTATTTCCACATAGACACTGCCCTATGAACAACTTTTTACTGACCAGCAAAGGCTGCTTGCTTCAAAGATGGCAGTTCCAAGGTACATGGACACTATTTGATGTTGAAAGCTGCTACATTAAGACTCTAGTTGAAGAAGGTAAGAACAGGTTAGCTCAATGTGCTGAATTACATGCTGTCTTCCTAGCTGTGATGGAATTGGGCAACAGTGAGAGCTCATATGTTTGGAGTTTTACTGATTCACAGGCAGTTGCCCATGGGCTGGATATATGTATGATCAGGAGGCAAATGAGTGGTGGAAAACTGGGCTATTAAGGGGACATCCATAGCTATGGACTTATGGAAAGCACTCTGGGAATTTATAAGGCACATGAGAATAGTACATGTTGATTCCCATCAGAAGAATCCCCTTCCTGGATCAGAAAGTGATTGGAATTAGCAAGTGAATATGCTGGAATGCTCTCTTGAGGTGGCCAGTTGGATCCATGAAATAAGCAGACGTAGCAGTGCTGCAGCAATGTAGAGATAGATGGGCTGAATCTAGACACATCCTTCTTGTGCTCTCTGAGGCACAAAATGCCAATAAAGACTGTTCTGTCTGCCAGCAAGAAAGACAGATGTTGCAGATGGCTATTGCCTGGAGGAGAGGCTATGCACATAGCTAGTAAGTTGATTATATAGGACCAATGATGCTAGTTACACCAGGTGGCTACAAATGGGTAATCAAAGGAATAGATACTTACTCTGGACTGGCCTTTGCATATCTGATGACAAATGCAAATGCCAAAAGCACCATTCAAGGTTTGTAACAAAAGGTAGTGTACCATTTAGGCCAAAAAGTTATATTTCTTCAGACCAAGGAACCACTTTACAGTCTACAAGGTGCAGCAATGGGCCAAGAAACATCATATTAAATGGACATAGCATGTTGCATGTCACCCTCAGAGTAATGGTTTTATAGAGAATTGGAGTGGTCAATTGAAACATTTATTATCTGAAATGGGGGGAGATAAGGCATTAAGGGCTTACTTACATACTTTCATGAGTATGCACTCACACTTAACATGAAGGGAGCAAAGAGAGGATCAATACTAGACAGATTCTTAAGTTTTTCTTGGGAATCTGAGGAAGAGGAAGTGGGGGAAGATGCTGGTGCCACTGATAAATTCTTCCCCACATCACTTGAAATTACATTTTTTCCTGCCCGATGCTGTTTCCCAGGACCAGGGATGCAAAAGTAAGGGTGCCAGAAGCAGAGGTGATCCCTAAGCAAGAGACTTTAACTATACCCCTAAACCTGTACACCAGAATTATCAAGGGCCTACAAAGATGGATCTTCTTGTCCCCCCATCTGGCATAATTGGGGTTGACATATTGCCTAGTGCTCCAGATAGTCTGCTAGTGTTGTACCTATGTAACCTTACCCAACATATGAGAATGGACAAAAGGGGAAGCACTTGCTAGATGGGTCTTGCTATAAGCAGTCTGGACTGGAATGGCAGCTGAATCTGAAGTCCCTTACCAAGGTGGAAAATTCAGCACAATTCACGAGAGCAGAGATGGAAACAACCTAAATGCCTATCAACAGATGAGTGGATAACCAAATTATGGTACATATATACAATGGAATACTATGCTACATTAAAGAACAATGAGGGATACACAAATCATCTCACAATGTGGATGAACCTGGAGGACATTATGCTGAGTGAAATAAGTCAATCGCAGAAAGACAAGGACTGCATGAGCCCATTACTGTAAAAAGGTAAAGAAAGGTTTGCTTGGGAAAGGGAACTCACTTTGTAAGTTACTGGGACGGGGAGGGATGAATTTCGGGCTAGTTGGGGCCCACAAGCTGACGTGGATAAGGGCAGGGATACACAGAAAGGAACTGTGACCACCATGATAACATTAGGAAATGGGAGGACACTGAATTGTGCACATAAGAGATAGACAACAGATGCTAATACCAACCATTGTATTCTCAATACTACATTACCATTAACATCAAACATCAGGCTACAGATAAACACATAAACACCTGAGAGGATCAGATGGGGGTCAGTGAACAGGAGTATTCTCTAGACCAAGGACAGATTCAGCTGAGGCTAATCTTGCACAGACACCAGTGATACAAAATACCTGCA
>NW_006921867.1:2881704-2883302 GCF_000298275.1 Orycteropus afer afer
AGCTGAAGGTAGAGGAATGAATAAATGGGTGATGAAGCAAGGGAAATCTATCATGATACTGATTGATACCTTAAGAGAGACTCAGAGCAAGGAAATAATTTTCTCTCCATTAAATTTTATCAGAGGCCAGAAATGGTGAAGATGAGATAAACTTTTAGAGAACCTTCTCAGGTGGACATCTACAGCAGACCTGAATGGCTGGAACTTGAGTAACTTCACCTTTAGGAGCCTTTATAGTATTGAAGGACTAACTGTTAATGACTATTTTGGACTCGTAAAATGATTGGGAGGGGAGATTTAATCCTTCAAGTATGAAAGGGCCAACGACGAGAAGATCTGGGGGTGGCCTGTGGTGCAGTGAATTACTTATTATGGACCTTCTAGCCATAGTCCTCTATTTTGTGATGTATTATAAATCCTGTCCTGTATGCCTATGGTTATGGTACCATTTTGGAATTAATTGTCCATTGTTAATGAGGCAGAATTAGAGTGGGATGTATCTTGATTCGCAACCTTACTACAGGGTGGGACTCAAGTCACCACCCTTAGTTTCCTTGAGGGTAAGTTCTGCATAAAATATATATATGAATGCTGTGGCAAAGCTTTCTTTTCTTGCTCCAGATCCTGCATCTTGTTTGTCATCATATGGTTTCTGGTTCTTTGGACTTGAGCTAGCACCCTATCGTCTAACCTAATTCACCAGCTTCCACAGACTTGTGAGTCATCAGCCTGTCATCCAACCTGCTGATTTGAGTTCATCACCCCTTGCAACCACATGAGTGAGGATAATCCTCCAGATGGATGCATGACCCACAGATTTGTGGCTTGCCAGCATCTACAACCACATGGGCAGTTTCCCTGGTGGTTTGTCAGTTTTGTGAGACTTTGAAGTGAATTATAGAACCCTAAGACAGGAGGGAGAGTACTGAGGGGAGGAGAAGTAGTTGATGTTAGAAATGATGGAGTGGTACAGCAATTTGGAAAATTACAACATTTAGGACATGTTTAATGTGCATCTCATAGGGTCCAGCCTTTTGCTGATCCTCCTAATAGAAATTATTCATGTGCCACAATTTCCTCACTCAGTTCACCTATTTGACCAATGCAAAAACAAAAACAAAAACCAGATAGACCTTGGAGAATGACAGTGGATTATTGGAAACATAACCAGGCAGTGACTCCAACTGCTACTGCTTGAGCAAATTTATACATCTGGAACCTGGTATGCAGCTATTGATCTGGGCAATGCCTTTATCTCAATTCCAGTTTTGAAGCATCATCAGAACAGTTTGTCTTCAGCTGATAAGGCTAGCAATACACCTTCACTGTTGTACTTCAGCATATATCAACTCTCCAGCTCTGTCATGATTTAGTCCATAGGGAATTGATTGCTTTTGCCTTCCACAAGACATCACACTGACCTATTACATTGATGACATTATGTTGATTGGGCCTAGTAAGGAAGAACTATCAATGACACTAGACTTATTGGTAAGACATTTACATGCTAGAGGGCATGGTGGGATATTCCTTCTAAAGTGAAGGATAAGTTGCTACATCTAGCCCATCCTATACCTAAAAAGGAGGCACAATGCCTG
>NW_006921867.1:2883972-2890804 GCF_000298275.1 Orycteropus afer afer
AAAAATGCTCAGTCTCTCTCCCAGCCCACCGTCTCTCAGCCAAGTCTCTCACAGTCTCTCCCCCAGCAGTGCATGTCCCTCAGTGTCTTACTCAGCAATGCGTGTCTCTTGCATCTCTTTCCCAGTAGCACGTGTCTCTTTCAGGAGTGGGTGTCTCTTTCAGCAGCATGTCTTCCTCACCCAACAGTCAGAGAGACTTCTGCCTCTAGGAAGCCTCTTTTTGAGCTTGGCAGAGTGGCCAAACCAACCAATCATAACAACAGAATTCTAAACACCTGAGAGTGAACCTCCCATAACATTGTGTTGTGCCACACCCAACAGAAATCACCCAGGTGGATAACATTTACAATCAGGAGCTCCTCAGTTGCTCATTCCACCACTGAATTTACAATGACTTATGGTTAGAAAAGCCATACTAAGTAATTTACTACACTGCAGGATGTAAGTGTCAAATGCAGATAGAGTTGCTCTTTGGCAGGCCCCTATTGGTGAATCACAGCACAGACTCATAGGATTTTGGAGCAAAACTCTGTCATCCTTTGTAGATAACTGCTCTCCTTTTGAGAAATACCTTTTGGCTTTTTACTTGGCCTTAGTAGAGATTGAAGGCTTCACCAGTCATTATATGGCCTGAAATACCCCTCATAAACTTGATGTTTTCTGACCCACAGAGTCATAATGTCAATTCATGCAAAGCAGCACTCTGTTGTTAAGTGAAAATGGTATATACAAGATTGGGTTTGATCAGAATCAGAAGGCACAAGTATGCTACAAATGGCACAAATGTCCATGCTCTCCACTCCTGTCACATTACTTTCCTTTACCCAGTTTTCACATATGGCCCCATGGAAAGTTTCTGACAATCACTGCATTGAGGAAGAGAAAATTTGTGCCTGTTTTACAAATGTTCTACACAATATGTAAGCACCAATTGCAAGAGGACAGTGGCAGTAATGGTGCCCCTCTGTGAGACCTCGCTGAAGGACAGTGGTGAAGGGAAATCCTCACAGTGGGCAGAACTTTGAGTACTGCACCTGGTTGTTCATGTTGCTTGGAAGGAGAGATGGTTAGATGTATGATTGTATACTGATTCATGGGCTGTTGTCAATTATTTGTCTGGATGGTCAAGGACTTGGGAGGAACATAATTGGAAAATTAGTGACAAGGATGTATGGGGAAAAGGCATGTTGATGTACATCTGTCAATGAGTTAAGAAGTGAAGATATTTTTTGTCTCATCTGAATACTCACCAGAGGGTGACCTCAGCAGAAGAGAACTTTATCAATAAAATGGATTCTGTCAATACCAGTCAACCACTTTCCTCAGCCACTGCTGTCATTGTTCATGTTCATTCATGAACAAAGTGGCCATGATAGCAGGGATAGAGGTTATGCATGTGTTCAACAACACAGACTTCAAACTCATCAAGGGTTACTTGGCTACAGCTACTGCTGAGTGCCCAATCTGCCAGCAGCTGAGACCAACACTGAGTTCCCAATATAGCTTCATTCTTACAGTTGATCAGCCAACAATCTAAAGGTAAGTTTATTGTCTATCATGGATAGGGCAGTGTTTTGTTCTTACTGGGTGTCATAATTGAATTGTCACTTCCAAACAAATGTATCAATTTGGCTAGGCTATGATTCCCAGTATTATGTAGTTGGTGAGCTCTGGTGGTGTAGTGGACAAGGCATTTGTCTGCTAACCAGAAAGTCAGCAGTTGAATCCCACCAGCTGCTCAAAGGAAGGAAGATGGGGCAATTTACTTCCATAAAGATTTACAGCCTCAGAAACCCAATGGGGGTCACTATGAGTCAGAACTGACTTGATGGCAGAAAATTTGGTTTTTGGTTTTTATTATATGGTTGTCCTCCATTTTGCAAAATGTGTTGTAAATCCTAACCTCTAAGTGTTAATGAAACAGGATTAACGTGCGTGGTATCTTGAGTCACAGCATTACAAGAGGATGGGACTCAAGTTCCACCCTTATGCAAGTCATCACCTTTATGCAAGTACTCAATCACGGCCTTATTCAAGTCACCACCGTTACTCAATTCACATCCTTGCTTGAGTCACAGCTTTTACTTTATAAGAGACAAAGGACAGAAGAGCTGGGAGCAGAGCATGTCCTTTGGACCAGGGGTATACTGAGAACCTCCTAACTCAAAATTCAAGATCACTGCTATTGAATCAATAGCAACCCCCATTGTATTGCTGAGGCTGTATATCTTTACAGAAGTGGTCCTTCCACAGAGAACCTGGTGGGTTTGAAGCATTGATCTTTTTTTATTATTTTTTTATTGTGATTTGAGTGAAAGTTAACAGAGCAAATTCACTTTCTATACAGCAGTACGCATACACTTTTTCCCATGACATTGACCACAGTTTGCCACAATGCAACAGTTCCCCTCCCACTTCCTCCCCATAGTTACCTCTTCCCTGTGTCCATCCCCCCATGCACTCCTGCCTCCTGAGCTGTCTCTCTGTGCATAAGCAGCCATTTTTTCTCCCACAATTGTTCTCTCCAAGGAGTGTATCTACCTCAGGTAAATGTTCAGCTCATATGCCTGTCTTTTGTTTGGCTGGAAGCCACAGGTGTGGGTTCAATTCCAGATGTGAAGGGAAGCTAGGGGCCATAGTCTCATTGAGTCATTGATCCTCTGGTTACCTTATCCACTATGCCACCAGAGTTCCTTGAAAACCTCCTAGACCCAGGAGCAAACTGATGCCAAGACACCTGGTAATCGCCAAGAAACACTGGGCCCACAGATGTTGAAAGGAGACAAGGACCTTTCCCTAGAGCTGACAGAGAGAGGAAGCCTTTCCCTAGAGCTGGTGCCCTGATTCTGAACTTTAAGCGTCTTAATCTGTGAGGGAATAAATTTCTGTTTGTTAAAGACATCCATTTGTGGTGTGTTATAGCAACACTGGGTAACAAAGACACTGGTATAGACATGGAAATGAATTTACCTTTTCTGTATGCAATGTTTCTGACAAAACTACCATTTGTGGACTTACAGAATGCCTAATCCATTGTCGTGGTATCCCATATGGTATTACCTCAGATCAAGGAAGTCATGTAACAGCAAATGGATGCAGCAATGTGCCTGTGCTCATGGAATTCACTGGTCTTAGCATGCTCCATATCATCCTGAAGCAGCTGGATTGATAGAATGGTGAAAGGGCCCTCTAATGACATAATTATAGCACCAGCTAGGTGACAATACCTTGCGTAATTGGATAATGTCTGCAGAAGCCTGTATATGCTCTAAACCAGCATCCAATATATGGTGTTTCTCCCATAGCCAGGATTCATGGCTCCAGGAATCAAGGGGTGGAAAAGGAGTGGCACAATTTACTATTACCCCTAGTGACAAACTCATGATTTTTTTTTGTGTGTGTGTCCACACATCCCTATGCTCTGTGAGTCTAGAAGTCTTAGTTCCAAAGGGAGGAATGCTCTTTCAGGAGACACAACACTGATGCTATTGAACTGGATGTTAAGAATGGCACCCAGCCACTTTGGGCTACTCATGCCTCAGTAACAACAGGCAAAGAAGGGAGTTACGGTATTGGCTAATGTGATTGATTCCAGTTATGAAGAATAAATTGTGTTGATATTACATAATGGAAGTAAAGAAGAGTATACCTGGAATACAGGACATCTCTTAAGACGCTTCTTAGCAACACCATGCCCTGTGATTAAAGTCAGCAGAAAACTAGAGCAAACCAATTCTGACATGATTACTAATGGCCCAGAACCTTCAGGAATGAAGGTTTGGGTCACCTCACCAGGAAAAGAACCACGACCAGCTGAGGTGATTGTTGAGGGCAAAGGGAATATGGAATGGGTGGTGGAAGAAGGTAATTCTAAATATCAGCTATGACTATATAGCCAGTTGCAGAAATGAATATTGTATGCATATTTCTTCCTTGTTTTGTTATACATGTGTGTGTATGTGTAGCAAATACCTTTGCTTTCTTCCTTCCCTTATTCCATAATTTATAAAATAAATTATAATATGTAAATGGAGCTAGTGCATTTTCAGCTGTACACATGTAATTGTATCATTTTTTGGTGCAAGTATGACTTTTTAATTGTTTTTATTTAGCAATTATGTATGGTTCAAAGAGATATACATGGGTGCCAAGTTGACAAGGAGTGGGCTGTGATAGTTAAGGTAATGTGTTAACTTGACTAGGCCACAATTCTCAGTGGTTTTGCATATATTATGTAATCATCTTATATTTTGTGATCTGATATGAATAGTCAATCACTTGAAAGGGAAATTTATTTGAGTATGTGGCCTGCATCCAATATACATGGATGTTCTGGCAAAGTTCACTCTCTCTCTATCCTGCATCTGACTTCTCATCACCTGATCTCAGGTTCTTGTGATACAAGCCAGGAGCCTTCCACCTGACCTGCAGATTTTGGGTTCATGAGCCCTTACAACTACATGTGTCAAGAGAAGTCCTCCGTCATACACTAAACTATGGATTTGCGACTTGCAAGCTACCACAACTGTGTGACCCATTTCCTTGAAATAAATATCTCTCTCTATATATATTTACTGGTTTTGCTCCTCTAGAGAATCCAACCTAAGACAACAGGATAAGGCTCATTCCAAGTTGGAAGCAATTGTCAACCAAGGAAAGAGCATAGAAAGTCTAACTGAAAAAGTTTTACTTATTTGGCTCAACTCTGATTGCATTTTACATTTTATTTTTTCCAAAAGTGATTGATTAGAATGACTCTAAATCATAATATTCTCACCCTTAACTATTGTGGCAGAAAGAGATAATTCAATGGTAGGTTGGGAGTTTTAAAGGGGAAAAAGTAAATCCTTCCTTTGATGATGAATGAATATTATAGTTAGCTTATGAAGCTCAAAGTCTTGTGAAAACAAAATGTGAATAGTGGGAATTTCAGAACCACTTGATAATCAATGTTACAGAAGCCCTGTTGCTTATGAAAGAGTAACTGCCATTACCATTATAATTTGGAAAAGATTGTGAAGGGAAAGTCTGAGTATAAAAATAAATCTTAAGGACTGCTGTTTGGTCTTGCACATAGAGCATTTAGTTAAAGTGGCACAGAAACAAGAGGAATTCATTTCTTAAATTGCAGGGTAAACCCCCCCCCCAAAAAAAAAAAAAACCTGCAGTGAAGTCAATTCCAACTCATAAGACCCTAAGGGACAGAGTAGAACTGCCCTATAGGGTTTCTAAGGCTGTAAATCCTTACAGAAGCAGACTGCCATATCTTTCTCCTGCACCTCGGTTAGTAGCTTCAAACCATTGTCCTTTTGGTTAGCAGCTGAGCATTTTGAGCACTGTGCTACCAGTCATTTGCAGAAGTGATTTGTAAAGAGGGTGCATTAGTTTTCTATGCTGCCATAAGAAATTAGCACAAAGTTAGCAACTTAAACAACATGAATTTATTGTCTTACAGTTCTGTAAGTTGGAAGTCTGACATGGATATAAACAAGCTAACATCTTGGTATCAGTAGGGATGCATTCCTTTTTTGGAGTCTCTAGGGAATAATCTGCTTCCTTGCTCCTTTGATTGTTGGCAGAACTACGGTTCTTGTGATTATAAGACTGAGGTCCCAATTTCCTTGCGTACTGTCAGCTATGAATTGTTCCTGGCTTCTAGAGGCTGTCCGTGTTCCTTGTCATGGCTTCCTTCCTTCATCTTCAAAGATAACAGTAGTGAGTTGAGTCTCCCTTACATTTTGAATTTCTCTTGCCTCTTCTTTCATCATCCCCTCTTTGAATCACTCGCCTACCTTCCTCTTCAACTTTGAAGAACACATATGATGAGATTCGGATTCCCTAGTGGCCCAAATGATCAATTTCTCAGCTACTAACTGAAAAATTGAAGATTCAAGTCCAGATTCAAGATTCAGAGATGCCTCAGAAAAAAGTCCTAAGGGACTACTTTGGAAAATTCAGCCACTGAACACACTATGGGGCACAGATCTGCTCTGACACACATGGGGTCACCATGAGTTCTATGAACATTCTTTAAGGACATGGACAAAGCAATCATTAATATTATATGGAAAAGAAAGTGACCTTGGATAAACAAAGCACTACTGAAGAAGAAAAACAAAGTAGGGGGTCTCACATGTTCCAATCTCAAAACAGTCACAGTTGTCAAAACAGCCTTGCCTTGATAAAACAGATATATAGACTCATGGAACAGAGCTGAGAACTCAAAAACACATCCATCCACCTAAGGACAGTTGATTTTTGAGAAAGCACCTCACTCACTGCTTTCAAATCAGATCTGACTCATAGCGACCCCTCCTTGGGTTTCTGAGGCGGTATCATTATGGAAGTAGATTGCCCAGCCTTCCTTCCGAGGAGTGTCTGGTGGGTTTGAACTGCCGGCCTTCTGGTTAGCAGTGAAATTTCTTGAAAAAACACCAGAATCCATTAAATGGGGAAAAGAAAGTCTCTTTAACAAATGATGCAAGCAAAACCAGATATCCATTTGCAGAAAAATGAAACAACACCCATACTTCACACCATATACAAAAATTAACTCAAAATGAGTCAAAGACTTAAGTGTAAACACTAAAAACTGTAAAGATCATCAAAGAAAAAAAAATATGAGCAAATGCAGGAGCCCAAAAATATGGCATCATTAGGCTATCAAATATATCCAAAAATATACAAATAGCAGAAAACAAACTAGATGACTGGGACATTATAAAAGTTAATTTTTTAAAATTGTGATTTGGGTGAAGGTTTACAGAGCAAATTCACTTTCCATACAGTGGTTCACATATACTTTGTCTCATGACATTGACCACAGTTTACC
>NW_006921867.1:2912798-2923956 GCF_000298275.1 Orycteropus afer afer
AAATGCTTTTTCATAGTCAATAAAACACAAGTAAACATCTTTCTGGTATTCTTTGCTTTGAGCCAAGATCCATCTGACATCAGCAATGATATCCCTTGCTCCACGTCCTCTTCTGAATCCAGCTTGCATCTCTGGAAGTTCTCTGTCAATATACTGCTGCAACCATTTTTGAATTATCTTCAGTAAAATTTTACTTGCGTGTGATATTAATGATATTGTTTGATAATTTCCACATTCTGTGGGATCACCCCTCTTTGGAATGGGGCGATTTTTTCAAGTGATCAAAAAAATAACAGAAAATCTAAAAAGTACTGACCATTTTCTTTCTCCTCATCAAAGAAAGGAAAAGAAAAGAAAAGAGACTATATCTAATGTGCAATGCATGTTAGAAATCATGATATGAAAAATCACTTCAGATTATTTCCATTCAATAGCTTCTTTGAAACAATACTTTTGCATGGCTTCTCTAAATTCCAGTTGAAGAAGCACCTTGTAATTGCAATACAAATAAAAAAGTTGTTGCTAGCATTGCTGGCCCTCCTGGTTGGAGTTGCTGGATCAGCAGACATGGATGTGCAAGATGGCTCTCTCAGAATGGATCAGAGACCAGTTATCTACAGGCATACCTCATTTTATTGCAGTTCACTTTATTGCACTTCACCGATAATGGATTTTTTACAAATGGAAGGTTTGTGACAACCCTGTGTTGAGCAAGGCTACTGGCATCATTTATCCTACAGTATGTGCTCATTTCATGTCACATTTTTGTAATTCTCACATTATTTCAAACATTTTCATAATACTATTGCACATTTAATGTTGTTGTTGTTATTTGCCATCGAGGTGGACCTTTCTCATAGTGACCCCTCCTTGGGTTTCTGAGGCAGTATCACTATGGAAGTCGATTGCCCAACCGTCCTTCTGAGGAGTGGCTGGTGGGTATGAACTGCCAGCCTTCTGGTTAGCAGTCAAGTGCTTTAGGCACTACGCTACCAGAGCTCCTTGCACATTTAATAGACTACAGTATAGTGTTAACATACTTTTATATGTACTGGGAAACAATGACACATTTTACTGTGATGATCTGGAACAGAACTCACAATATCTTAGAGATACACCTGTATTAATATTATTCACCCTTGCCAAGTAACCTCTCAATTTGGATCCAATTGCGTATTGGGTGAATGTAACAAGATTCAGCAGCCCCCTTCTACACCTATTGTGTATCAGAAAGAAATACTATATTCCCAAGAAACCCCTCGAGATAAAGAGTTTTGATTATACGGGAGGGGACTGTAGGAGACACATGTCAATGAAGATGTTGAAGTGGTGGAGGCTCCAAACCTTAAATAACCTCGCACTCTTATGAGGCAGTGTGACCTTTATTTCCAGCTGGTATATTCTCACACACTGGAACTTGTATCAGTTTCACTTAGTGCTCTGCCAGTTCCCTTCCACTGTGGTGCTCATTTAGCCTTGCATCCTGTCTGTTTGACATCCATGGATCTTTGCTTTGGACAACTGGTGGCCTGTTTTGTTAATGCATTAAGCACATTCTTACCTTCCTTATTGGGTAATTTGTCTCTGTATGGTCTCTGTGAGTTGGAAGCAACTCAATGACATCTAACAACAAGTTTCCGTCCAGGTTCCAAAAAGAACAAATCAATACAGGGTAACCACTTCTATATTCCAAACCAATATGCTAGAGACCAGCAAACAGAACTTGCCAAACAGTGCTCTTTAGGGACCTTATCTCATCCTCTCTATCCAGGATATATCAGTATTTGAAGAGTCAAAGGAAGCACTTCGTTAAAGGAAGATGTTAGATTGTGATGGTATTTCGCTACACCCTCTTCTGCTCTCCCCCATATGCATTTGGAAAAATAAAAGCCAGTTACTCTCACTTCAAACGCATTGAAATTATTTCAAAGGGATCATTGGATATATATAAAATCCATGGTTTCAGGGAACATTGAATTGATATCTGAATCTAGCCCGATAAATCTAAAAGTAGAAGTTTCTATCCATTGACCAATAGTGGCAGACCAGAAATAGAGAAGGCTGTATTAGGGCAATACAATTGTGAGGGCAAGGATGACAAGGGAGAAAGTTAGACTATAACCATCTTTAAAAAAGTTTTTGCTCTTGAAGGGCTATCTTACAGTACCTGGAACCGTAGTGGGAAGCTAATAGAGTGGATATAGGGTGGAGTAATGAATGTCCAGGAGCTGAGAGTTAGAGCAATAAAAAGCCTGTAAAAAAAAAGAAATTGTCTACCTCACAGGAATTTCAGTTGAATGTTCCCAGCAGGGGAACCTCTCAGAAATCCACAAAAAGCACCCCGTGAGAAAACATGCCAACTATGGACATCTGCCAAGAGCAATACTGTGGGACAAATGCCCCTTTCCCTTTAATCTCATCTGTTCCTGAGCTCAAATCTGAAGAATTCAGAGTGTATCTAGTGAATCAGAGGAGAAGTGTGCCATGCTGTTAGGAGATGGAGAGGAATAAAAAGTTCAACCAGATTTCTTTTGCCATATAGACTTTTGGTTTTGAAGCTGAAATGAGCAGAAAAGGAAAAAGGTTTAATTTTCAATGATGTTATAATTTTGATTATAGAATTATTGTCCTTGTTGTTTGTGCTATTGAGTCAATTCAACCCTATAAGTCAAAGTAGAACAACCCCATAGGGTTTCCTAAGTTGTAACTTTACCGGAGAGAAAATTCAGTGGCACTTTGGTTAAGCACTTGACTGCTAAATGAAAGGTCACCAGTTTAAACCCACTAGCTGCCTAAGACATTTGACTGCTAACAGGAAGGCTAGCAGTTCAAACCCACCAGCCACTCCTGGAAGGAAGATTGGGCAATCTATTTCTACAGAGATACTGCCTCAGAAACCCAAGGAGGGGGTTGCTTTGAGTTGAATCAATTGGACAGGAATGAGTTTGTTTTTGTTTTGTTTATTGAACCTCTCTGTGGGAGAAAAGATCTGGTACTCTGCTCCCATAAAAATTTCAGTCCAGGAAACCCTGTGGGGTTTTCTGTCCTATAGGGACACTATGAGTCGTTACCAACTTGATGGCACAAAACAATAATCTTTACAGAAGGAGATTGCCAGCTCATTTTTCCCACAGAATAGCTGGTGGTTTGGAATTGTTGATCTTCCGGTTAGCAGCCAAGCACTTAACCATTGTGCCACCAAGCCTCATTTATTAAACTATACTTTTATAAAATTTAAGATAGAAGTACTTTTTATAAAAATTAAGATAAATTTACATTATTTTAAAAACATAGATGTTAATAATCAAATGAGTTTTGAAAAATGCATTTAACTGTGTAAAAAACACGCCAGCCAAGCTATGGAACATTTCTCTTACCCTAGAATGTGCCCCTACACCTCTTTCCGATCAATCTTCCATACATACCAAGGCCATTCTGATTTTTATCATCATCATTTCTCTTTTTTCTGAATTTCATATACATAGAATCATTTAGAAAATACTCTTAGTGTCTGGCGTTCTTTCACTCAACATAGTTTTGAGATCCATACAACTCCAGTTGTGCAGTGATAAAAGCATTTGGCTGATAATCAAAAGGGTGGTGATTCAAACCCATCAGCTGCTCTGCAGGAGAAAGATGAGGTACTTTGCTTCTGTCAAGATTTACAGCCTTGGAAATGCTGTGGGGCAGTTCTACTCTGTCCTACAGGGTGTCTATGAGTGGGAATCAACTTGATAACAGTGGGTTTGTTTTTGGTTGCATGTATCAGTAGTTCATTTTGTTTAATGTTGAGTTGTATTCCATTGAGTGAAAATGCCACAATTTATATACCCTTACCTCTATTGATAGACATTTGGATTATCTTCAATTATAGGTTATTATGAATAAAGCTTCCATAAACACTTAACAGGAGAAAGATGTGGCATTCTACTTCTGTGAAGATTACAGCCTTGGAAACCCCACGGGGCAGTTCTGCTCTGTTCTATAGGGTCGCTATGAGTCAGAATCAAATCAATGGCAATATTTTTTTGTTTTGTTTTGTTTTTCTTAAGCATTTAACAAGTCTTTCTGCAGCCAAATATTTGCCATGTTCTTGTATTCTTGTATAAATATCTAGGAGAGGAATTGATGCATTCCAGGATATGTATATATGTATATGTATATGTATATGTATATATATGTGTGTATGTGGTCCAGGTCTTTGACCTTAAAATTACACGATGCAGCTGGTCATCTATTTTACATAAAAGGAGATCTCCATGGCCTAGGAACTTCCTGAAGCAAAAATAAGGGTGTCATGAAGTGAAGAAGGCATGGAAGTGGGAACCATTTTCTTTCCAAGGCATGAATCCCCAAAGAGGATCAAAATTGATCAAATTTTAATTAAGAGAAAGGTGAATAGCTCTGAAAATTCTCCAAACTAGTGATTTTCAAAATGTAGCCCTCAGTATCAGCACCACCTAGCAACTTGTGAGAAATGCAAATCCCCACCCTTCATCCCCAACTTACTGAAGTGGAATCTGTGGAGTGCAGTCTAGCTATTTGCTTTGAGTAAGACTGACAGTTGATTCTTATCCACACTGAAGTTTGAGAGCATTGGCTGTAAATCTGCACTGTCTAATACGGTTGCCACTAGTCATATGTGGCTATTGAGCACTTGAAATGTGGCTTGTGTTAGTTGAGAAGCACTGAAAATGTCATATATACACCAGAGTTCAAAGGCTTAGTATAGAAAGGATAATAAAGACTAGTTATTACAAAGATAAAAATACAATTGAGGTCAAATGTATAAAACAATGCTCCTCTCGTGTCATAGTAATATAAATGAAAATTACCTAAATGTTATATCTAGTATATCAGCTTTACTTCTGCAGTGCAGTGAATTGCTATTATATGGCCCTTCTGACCATGGTCTTAAAACTCCCACAAAATGATTGGGTGGAATTATGCAAATACAGTATTTGTGGCCCACCAAAGAGATTGGACAGTCTGCTAATGCAATAAGTGGAATGAAACCCTTTTAGGGGATTGGTCAGTTTTGCCATACAAAAAGAGTCAATTCCACAGGTTGAAGAGGGACCTTGCTACCATCAAGAAGAAGAGCTGAGAGCAGTGTCCATCCTTTGGACTCAAGGTCCCTGCACTGAGAATCCCCTAGACCCAGGATTCAAAGAGCTATAACACTGGTGAGCTATAACTGGAGGCAGCAACAGCATGAGATGGCAGTGATAAAAGATGGCAGTAGTGGATTTTAGGTCCATGGAGTGAGACAGTTGAGAGCCTTCAGGCAGGAGGCTTCCTGATAGAGTGAGGTGCCTCAGGGCACTTATTAGCAGAGATAAAGAAAGAGTTATAACCTTTGTCCTTGCAGGGCAGGGCTCTGGTGGCCTAGTGCCTAAGGCATCTGACTGTTAACCAGAAGGCTGGTGGTTCAAACCCACCAGACACTCCTCAGAAGGAAGATTTGGCAATCTACTTCCCTAGTGATACTGCCTCAGAAACCCAAGGAGGTGTTGCTATGAGTTGGATTCGACTCAATGGCAGTGAGTTTGATTTTTTGGTTTTAGTAGGGCAGAGGCCAAGTCTTGAGCAGCAGGTCCCAGTGACAGCAGCTGAGAAGGAGCCACCTTGCTTGAAGAACTGTATCCTGAGTTGTTCTTATTATTTCCAAGGTGACTTTCATCCTCATTTGTAACCTGTTACTTCCCTAATAAACCCAATAATTGTGTGTATGATCTGTGAGTTCTGTGCAGCCATTGCAACAAATTATAAAATTCAGCAGAGAAGTAAAGAGTGCCATGGAAGGGATGGCTGGTGTCAGGATTGGTATAAAGGTTGGATGGTGGAGGTATATTTTACTTCCACCTCATAGGGATCAGCCATGGATTGATGCTGATTTTTTTCTCCTCTTCTTGAAATTAAAGGACCTCTGATAACATTTTAGTACTTCATTTCCTTAAATCTCATTTTGATTCTCCTGACTCTTTCAATTCTGGAACTGAATTAATTTGCTCCTGGTTCTTCAATGAGTATACTGGTTCCAGAGAAATAAGTTGTTTTGCTTAATAATGAAACCCTGACATATATGAGCATGTAGGGCAATTGATGAAGAGGAATAATATGAGTCAGTGAATATGTAGAACTGTATGATTGCTACCTAGAATATTGGCCTCTTCTTGCCACAGCACCTGTATTTAGTTCTGTCTTTTGTTATTTATATAGCACTGAACATATTACTTAACTTCCCTTAGTTCCAGATTCTATATCTGTTAAATGAAAAATAATATTTCTTATCATGTACCATTGTTCCAAGAATTAAATAAATTAATGTATACAAATGACTTTGTTCAATGCCAGACATATACTTGATAAGTCTCAACTTATTTTTGTTACTATTACTATAATTTTTGGATTTGATATATATTCTGATGTTGGAATAATATAGTAAATACTTAGAATAGTCTTTGTGAAAGATGACATACAAATTTGTGAACATTTTCATATTTTTTCACGAAATTAATTGAACAAAATCTCTAAGATACGACAATATATAATGAGAGTGAGATAAAATATAGAGAATGGAGGGCTAAGGAGATGAATTTAAAATGAAAATGCTACCAAACATTCAATAAACAAATTAGAAACATCACAGACAATAAACCTAGCTGAACGTTAAATTAATCAAATGGATAAACGTTTTTATATATCCTTAGAAAATGTAAAGAGGAGTACAGAAGACTGGAGAAAGGGAGAAAGAGGGAGGGAGAAGTGAGAGAGAGTATGATTAAACCAATTAGAAAGACTATTTGGAGAAAAAAGATGAACCAATATAAGGATAATTGGCATCCTTAAAGAAAAGATTACTATATATAAAAGAGAAAGAACATTCAGAAGTATAATATAGGAAAATTTCACTGAAATGGAGGAAGAATCAAATCTGTCGAACAAAAGAGCAGATCATGTTTCAGGGAAATTCATTCAGAACAATTGACATCAAGGCACATCCTGTTAAGTTATTGAATTTCAAGGATAAAGATTCTACTGCAATGTAGGTTAAAAAAAAAAGTCACTGACTACGGGTATGGGATAAATGAAGTAAACCATAGAAATCATCACAGCTACATCAGAATAAAAATGGACAAATATGTTCAGTGTTCTGAAAAAAAGAAATATATTTCTAAAATAATTTATGCTTCCAAATTTCTATGAATTAGAGTTGACTCAGAGTTCGTGGTTTTTGTGTATGTGTGTGTGTGTGGTTTTCAGTGATCAAAACCATTATCAAATTTTTGCATAAATTGAGATTTGAGGGGTTTTTGGTTGGTTGGTTGTTTATTCTTTGAATACATTCAGACAAGACAACACCAACATGGGCGAAATGTCGTTCTCTAAGCATCAATTTTCCATCTTGCTTTCCCTCAAGAAAGGAGCTCTGGTGGTCCATAAGGTGCTAATCAAATTGTTGATGGTTAGAATCCACCAGCTGCTCCACCATAGCAAGATGAGGCCTTCTGCTCTGTAAAGATTTACAGCCTTGGAAACTCTATGAGAAAGTTCTACTCTGTACTAAAGGGTCACTATGAGTCAGAATCAACTCGATGGCAGTGGGTTTGGGTGGGTTCCTTGAAGAATACAGTATATGCCTTACATGCTATCTTTGTTAATAAGAATTACATATTTTAAATATCGATAAGACATGTTAATTATATGATGGTTTCTCTTATTTTAATTTTTCAAATTTATGGACTGCTTGCATGTTAAATAACTAAACAAGGCTCCAAAACAAGTAGAGCACAACCATCCTCAAGTATGACTCAGGTTTCTATTTAGAAATATAAGGGAAATGTGTTTTCCCATTACTTATGAAATTGAAACACAACACAGGCATCCACAGAACACAAATTAGTAGAATAGCTTTTTGTTTTTTTCTTGTTTTGTTTAGAATAGCTCCTTTTTTCATACTTTTTCATAAATTACTGTATTCTCCTGAATCTTTATCATTAAGATATTGCTAATAAAGCACTTTGTTCTAAGAGCTTGAAAGAGTTAAAATGTGCTTTAAAAATTCTAATTCATTCCTATTGATTTTACAAGGTGGGAAGTCAATTGATCTATTTCCAGTTGCTGTTTAGTTGATTCTGACTGATGTTTACTCCATATGTTTCAGAGTAGAACTGTGCTCCATGGGGTTTTCAGTGGCTGCGATCTTTGCTATAGATCACCAGGACTTTCTTCTGAGATGTCTCTGGGAAGATTTTAACTGCCAAACTTTAGTAGCTGAGCACTTAGTGTTTTGCACCACCCAGGAATTTCTAATTAATCTATAGAGATTATGTAATAACTTTCTAAATCTACTATGCAAAGCTGTTTATGTTTGGCTTTTAAGACAATCAGTA
Organism: Orycteropus afer afer; assembly: GCF_000298275.1. Taxonomy (NCBI): domain Eukaryota; kingdom Metazoa; phylum Chordata; class Mammalia; order Tubulidentata; family Orycteropodidae; genus Orycteropus; species Orycteropus afer. Next base: position 2,921,195 of record NW_006921867.1, read on the forward strand.
CATTCACCTAACCTTTTTCTGCTTGCTCAGATTCTGTTTTAAGCAGTCAGGGAATTGAAATAATAAAATGGGAGCAGAAAAGAGATGTACCAAGGAACAGCTCTTGAGTATTTGATTTACTGCTCATTTTTTAGTTAAGTAAGAACCTTGCCTTTCTTCCCTTTCCTTCATTTCTAGTGATTGCCATTTTAAATACATTTGTAAATAGTCTGGTAAAATGGTCACTTGTGTCTCAGAGACAGACGGCATGGCTGCCCAAACCTCAGCCTTTACAACTTAAGTCCTTTAACTGTCTGAACAGCTGGATGAGAACACAGATATTGGCAAGCAGCCACTTCTGCCTCTGAAGCCCCACTGAAAACAATGCCATAGCACTGAGGGGAAAGCAGCAACTGCAGATTTGTTCTACAGCACAGTTTCTATTGAAAATCTTCCAAGCGTTCTTTCTGTTGTTGTTCTTTTCCTCACCAATTTATTGAACTCACCTATATATTATTGCCTTTTTGGACCATATCTTCAGTCTGCACCTTAATTCATCCCACTAGGATACTTCTTCCTTGAAAATACTAGGCTCTTTCTCATCTTAAAATGAATAAATTGCTTCCTGTTATTGGAGCTAAGAAAATGAGAAATATGTACCTCAGAACTATGTTTGCTTTCTGTTAAACTATTATTATGTTTTCTAATTATATATGTGAACATTATGTGTTTTTTTTTTTTAAGTTTTGCATAGGCTCCCTTTTCACCCACTGAAGTTCTCTGTATCAATCCTACAACACTGGATATTTACTAACAGATTCACTATCAGGTTTATACTTTTTGTCAAACCTGTCAAGATTATGAAAGGAATAAACAAGATCATTCTTTCAGTTACCTTAAAAAAAAATCATCCTTAGAGAAACGCTGCAACAGTACAATGAATTCCTGTATACCCTTCGCCTAAATTCCTTGAATGATAATATATTATCACATCCTGTCTCTCTCACTCTCATGTTGCAGACAAGATGTGTCTTTATTTCTAAAAATTTATTTTATTTCCTTAAAAAGGACATTCTCATACATACCTTAGTACAATTATCAAAATCAGAAATTAATATTTAGACCCTGTTGTTGTTGTTATTTGCCATCGAGTCAGCCCCGACTCCTAGCGACCCCTCCTTGGGTTTCCGAGGCAGTTATCACTACTGAAGTAGGATTGCCCAACCTTCCTTCCGAGGAGTGGCTGGTGGGTTTGAACAGCCAGCCTTCTGGTTAGCAGTCAAGTGCCTTAGGCACTATGCTATTTAGACCCTACTGTTACCTAATCTAGGAGCTCTGGTAGCATAGTGCCTAAAGCACTTGACTGCTGCTAATCAGAAGGCTGGCGGTTCACACCTCCTAGTCACTCCTCCGAAGAAAGGTTGGGCAATCTACTTCCCTAGTGATACCACCTCAGAAACCTAAGGAAGGGTTGCTATGAGACAGATCTGATTCAATGCCAAATAACAACAACAACAACAACATTATCTAATCTAAGGAGGTCTGGTGGTACAGTACCTAAGACATTTGACTGCTAACCAAAAATTTGGCGGTTCAAACCCACCAGGCACTCCATGGAAGAAAGACAGGGCAATCTACTTATGTAAAGATTTACCACCTTGGAAACCCAATAGAGTACCTTATGAGTTGGAATTGACTCCAATGGCAATGAATTTGGTTTAGGGTTTGGATTATCTAATCAAGGAGTCCCAGTGGTACAGTGGTTAAAGCACTGGGCTCTTAACCAGAAGATCAGCTGTTTGAACCCAACCAGCCACTCCATGGGAGAAAGATGTGGCAGTGAGATTCTGTAAAGATAACAGCCTTGGAAACCATATGGGGCACTTCTATTCTGTCTTATAGGATCACTGTGAGTCAAAATCAACTGGATGGCAAGAGACTTTTATTATGTAATCTACAGACTTGTTAAATCTCACCAGTTGTCCTAATGTCCCTCATAGCAAAAAAGAAAGAAAAGATATATATACACATACATACAAACATACATGTATATACAAAAAAAAAAAAAAAAACTCTCACTGCCATCAAGTTGATTCCAACACATAGTGACTTCCTTTGGGTTTCCAATGCAATAAATCTTTACAGAAGTAGATTTCCCAGTCTTCCTTCTATGGAGTGGCTGGTGGGTTTGAACGGCCAACCTTCTGGTTAGTGGCCAAATGCCTTAGGCACTATGCCACCAGAGCTCCTTATATATTTATGTATATATGTATATATGAGTGTGTCTATATATTCTGGGTTAGGATGCAATCTAAGGTCACATTCATTTAGGTGTTATGTCTCTTAAATCTCTTTAATCAGGAAGAGTTCCTCAGGCTTTCTCTTTTTGTTTTTCATTAGTTTGATATTTTTCTTGAAGAGGTCAGGCCAATAATTTTGTAGAATGTCTCTCATGTCTTTTAATCCATTACTCTGCAGTAGAGTTTTATAAGATAAACAGGTATATAAAATTTTATATGGACTTTAACTATCAGTTCTATTCCTTAATACTTGTGAACTTACTATTAAGGTTTGGTTTATATAGGCATCTTACTCAACTGTGTAACAAAATTTTATGGTGTGCTGACTATGTGATAGGCATTCTGCTATAGGCATCCAAGAAAAACCAAACTCACTGCCATCAAGTTGATTCCAACTCATAGCAACCCCCATAGGACTTCCAAGGCTGTAAATATTCACAGAAGAAGATTGCCTCATCTTCCTCCTGTGGAGCAGCTGGTGGG
>NW_006921867.1:2925004-2934090 GCF_000298275.1 Orycteropus afer afer
ATTTTGTCTCACCCACTTTGTTCATGTTGTCAGAAGGGACCATTCCCTGGAAAAGGATATCATGCTTGGTAAAGTGGACAGTCAGCAAAAAATGGAAAGACCCTCAAGGAGATGGACTGACACAGTGGCTGCAACAATGGACTCAGGTATAGCAAGCATTGTGAGGCTGGCTCAGAACTGGCCAGTGTTTCATTTTGTTGTACTTAGTGTCACTATGAGTTGGAGTGGATCCGCAGCACCTAACAACAACAACAAGAAGACATGGCTACTGACTTTGAGCATGATATGGCTATAATATACAGAAGTATATTTTCAACTGTGGTGCATAATACAGAAGTATATTTTCAACTGTGGTGCATAATACTCTCTTTTGTTACCAAATTTTGAGGAGATGTATATTTCTTTATTATTGTTTGTTTTTTGTTAATTTGCTCTTCACCTTAACTTAACATCAGTCTTTCACACACAAAAACAGGAGAAAGTCTTATAGTAAATGAATAGGCTGAATGTTGTGATACAGAAGAAGAAAAGTAAAACTGTTTAATCACACTCCATATTCTTCAATTGACTTGTCAATCATTAAATTTTCCAGAGGAAGGAAGTATTTTATTTTACATACTTGGCTTGAAGAGTGATACACATCTTTTCCTCTTTACTCTATCTTGAGTATTTATATATGGCAAAGGGGAGAGGTATCTTACAAAGAAAATACAATTTTAACTAAAGAAGATTCATGCTAGCTACCTTTGGAAGCTGAGTCACATAAATTCCAAAGGAAATAATCTTGTGTAAGTAAAGTGTGTGTCATATTTTATTTAAATATATAGTTATAAATAGATAATTCTATTGACCTATGTTTGAAAATTCCACTAAGTTGACTCCAAGATCTCCAGCATTTTGAAATTCCTTGTCAATATAAATTGGTTAAAGTCATAGATAAGAAAATTTTAAATACATGACATATAATGAGGGATATTACATAAGTGAGTAACTATGGAGATGGCTCTATATATTCCACTGTGTAAACAGAAAATAAATCAATAGATACAGATTCAATTAGTTAGTTAGTTAGTTAGTTAGATAGATAGATAGATAGATAGATAGGCAGATAGATTTTATCAAGCAGATAAATTTGAAGCCCTTTATCAAGTGGATAGATGTATTCTATAACAAGGAGTAACAGACTATCCAAGCACTGATGAAAACATTATTCTGCTATTTCCATTTACTTATAAGATTTTCTCATATCAATAACTCATTCAATTTAATATAACTGAGCAGCAAGACTGTAAGAATTCAGAACATACTTAGACAATACTTTCCATTCATTAAAAGGAATTGTGGCTAATCTCTTGTAGCAACAATTTTCAAATATGTGACACAAGATCCTAAACAGTAAATCATCTTTTAATTACTACACCTATTTTCAGATGATGATTCAAAAGAAATCTTAATTTGATTGATGTGTTTAAACATTACTTTCTACTCTGAAAGAATACATGAAATCTCATGTTTATTACAAGCCTAATGTTTATAATTTGAAGAACGTTAAAATATGTGTACACTTGTGGAGGATTATATTTTTAAAAAATTGTCTATGAGAATTCAAGAACCTGTACTGTTTTTAGCTCTAGGAATTTTTCCTTATCCATAATTCTGAATTTAAACTACAAGGTTCTAAGCAAGTTTAAATTTTTTCATTTCTCTTGCCTTGTACAAAATAGCTTCTTCCAATATCAGGACTCATGTGTAGTCTCAATTCTGGGAAATTATCCTTCATAATTTCATTAAAGTATTGTTGTTGTTATGTGCTGTCGAGTCAGACCCGACTCATAGCGACCCCTCCTTGGGTTTCTGAGGCAGTATCACTATGGAAGTAGGTTGCCCAACCTTCCTTCCAAAGAGTGGCTTCTTCTACTCTCTCATTCATAAATCTTAATAGAACATCTGAATCTATGGATGTTTTCAACTTTTCATTTCATACTCTTATTTTTTTTTTTTATGGCTTTTTGATCTGTTTTCAGAGAAAAGCTACACTTGGACTTCTAGCCTACTAATTTTTTCTCAGCTGTGCTCATTTAGGCACAAACCTGTGCAAATGTCTTTATTTTCTTGCAATGGTATTTTTTTTTTTTCTCAAATGACCAAATTGGCTTTTCTTTTTAACTGTTTATTGCTTCCTGACCTTTTTTTTTTCATAATTTCCAAATAACATGATGGGCATGACCTCCTTTTTACTGAGGACATTAAATATATTTATTTTTAGGTGGGTACTGGGCAGTACAAGTGGTTAATAGGTTTGGCTACTAACCAAAAATTCAAGTCTACTCAGAGACGTCTTGGAAGAAAGGTCTAGTGACTTATTTCCAAAAATGTCACTGAGAAGCCTATGGAACACAGTTCTATTCTCACATTAATGGGTTTGCCCTGAGTTAGAGTCAATTCAATAGCAACTGGAAAAAAAGAGAGAGAGAGAGAGAGATTATTCTAGTGTTTTTAGTGACCCACTATAAGTTTTATAATTTTATTATATGTTGGGGTGCTTCTCTCCTTGGTATTGCCTTTCCATGGATGAGTGTTGATTCTTAATTAAGCACTCATTTTTTTATTTCTATTGTGATTTGGGTGACAATTTACAGAGCAAATCCATTTTTCATACAGCAGATCACATATACTTTGTCTCATGACATTGACTGAAATTTCCCACAATGCAACAGCTTCCTTCCATGCACTCCTGCCCCCTGAGCTGTCTCCCTATGCATACACAGCCCTTCTATTCTCCCATGATTGATCTCTCCAAGGAGTGTATCTACCTAATGTAAATTTTCAGCTCATGTATTTTGTTTGTCTGGAAGCCACAGGAGTGTGTTTGAAGGAAAGCTAAGGGTCATAGTCTGAATTGTTCCAGCAGGCTCTATCAGACCAGCAAAACTGCCCCCCCCCTTTTTTTAAATTTTGAGTTTTGTTCCACGGTGTTCTCCCACTCTATCCAGGATCTTCTAGATAGATCCCACTCCAAGTGGTTGACAGTGGTAGCCAGGCACCATCTAGTTCTTCTGGTCTCATAGTTGTATAGGCTAAGGATAGCATGGTGTACCAGTCCCTTAGACTAATTGTTTCCATGAATCTTTGGTTTTCTTCATTCTTCTTTGCTCTGGATGAGGAGAGACCTATCGTTGCATCTAGATGGCTGCTTGCAAGCTTTTAAGATCCCAGTCACTACTCGCCAAAGTAAGATGTGGAACAATGTTTTTGTGTAGTATGCTATGAAAATTGAGCTTGATGTCCACTGTGACCATGGTCCTTAACCCACAGGTCCAACTATTTGCTCCCTCTGGATAGCTGCCTGTGGCCAAGAAGTGACTATAACTATATATAAGGCTTTCTTTGACTTTTTACAATAACGGACTAATACAACATTTGTCTTTTTGTGATTGACTTTTGTCACTCAGCAAAATGACCTCCAAGGTCATCCATGTTATGTGATGTTTTGCAGATTCTACATTATTCTTTAGCATTGCATAGTATTCCATTGTGTGTATGTACTATAGTTTGGTTATCCATTCTTCTGCTGATGGGCACCTAGGTTGCTTCTATCTTTTTGCTATTGTAAATAGTTAAGCACTCATTTTTGGAATGGGAGTTCCTTCTCATGCCTCCTTGTATTCATCCTGGATTGTGATTATCTCCAAGTCATCTTGTCAGTATCAGCTTCAAATTTGTGATACCCACATCAGCCCTGTTTCTCAGGTGGCATTGATCCCTGCTTATGTTGTGGCTTTTTAACTTCTTTTATTTTGTAGTTGTAGTTGATTTTGTTGCTTTATTGTGAGCATTCATATAAACACAGTTCCATTTTTCCTTGTTTAGAATACAATTCTGAATATGTGTGTGTAATATATAGTAAATGGATGTGAAGATAATGGTGTCTTATTTGCAATGTTTTGTTATTGTTTTAATCTCAGATTTTAGTCTCGAATTGTCATGCCACCATACTGTCATGCGATTTTTTAAATGAAATTATTATTCATAACAGCACTGCAAAAAGGACTTAGAGGTGGCATCTTCTGACCTCCTCTAACTTCACAAGAGGAAGATAGAATCACCATCAGCAGTCCAAGGCTTATTCCTATGAGACCAGACATGCTGCCACGCTTCAGCCTTTTTGCCAGCTTTGACACTAACCTTCTCTCTCATGGTCCTCACTACTCTGCTGGGTTTAATAATTCATTTCAATGGCCACACAGAACTCACAGAGAATACTCATTATTATAGGGTTTATTAGGGAAGTAACAGGCTACAATTGAGGTTCAGGAACACGCTCAGTATTCAATTCTTTGATCAGGACAGTCTCCCCTCTGCTGTGCCTTCAGACATGCCTCTCTGACCCTTGGCCTCTCAGCCTGACCTCTACCTCTGTGGGCCAGGTAAACCTGCTGCTCAGTCTCTTGCCACTTTGTTCCACTGCCACCATCTCTCTGCCAGGGCATCTCTCTGCCAGGGTGTCTCTCAGCCAAGGAGGTCCAGTGCAGGGATCTTAGGTCCAAGGATGTGCTCCACTTCAACTTCAGCTCTTCTCTCTTGATGGCAGTGAGATACCCTCTCTGCCTCTAGGAGGGCTCATTTTTAGCTTGGCAGAGTGACCAGAGTTCTGCACACCTTATTTGCATGGCCCCACCCAGTAATCTGGTGGGAGTTACAAAGACTATGGCTAAAAAAGCCATACCAAGTATTTAACTGCACCACAAGCACACAAATGTCATTGTTTTCTTCTTTATTTCCTTATGGCTGGTTCTGTCTAATAATGAGATCACTGCTCGATTTTACAGTTAATTTCCATTTTTCCTTAGAATAGTATAGTCTCCAAAACAAATGACCTGGATTCTAGTAATAGTCTTGATACTAACAAGTTGTAGGATGTTAAGTAATTATTAATTTCCCCATCTTTAAATTGGGATATTAGTAAAGATCTCACCAATTTGTGAAGTGAGAGAATTTTTATTTCTAACACCAGGTTACTATATGTAGGTTCAGATCCTAGATAAAATATATTCAGGTCCCAAATGAGCACACAGGCTAAAAATCACTACTATTATTTTAGGATCTTCTTGCAGACAGCTGGGGCCTAATAATTTTTACTACCTCCACCTTCACTTGCATAGTTCTGTTCTGATGTCAGTTATTATAAACATCTGTGTAACTTCTGACAAGTTAAATAATACAGGCATAACTCAGAGATAATTGTGAGTTTGCTACCAGACAACCACAATAAAGCAAATATCACAACAAAATTAGTATCACAGTAAAGTGAGTCAGACTAATTTTTTTTTGTTTCCTAGTGCATATAAAGGGAGCTCTGGTAGCATAGTGGCTAAGACACTTGACTGCTAACCAGAGGGCTGGCGGTTCAAACCCACCAGCCACTCCTCGGAAGGAAGATGGGGCAATCTACTTCCGTAGTGATACTGCCTCGGAAACCCAAGGAGGGGTCGCTATGAGTCGGGTTCGACTTGACGGCACATAACAGACAACAGACAGACAGACAGTGCATATAAAAGTTATGTTACACTATGGTCTACTGTGTGTAATAGCATTATGAAAATGTTTCAAATACTGTGACAATTAACAAAATGTGATATAGAGACATGAAGTGAGCACAAGCTGGTGAAAAAATGGCACTGATAGAGTTGCTCAATGCAGGGTTACCACAAACCTTCGATTTGTAAAAAGAAAAAAAAAAAAGGCAGTATCTGTGAAGTGCAATAAAGCAGATCACAATAAAACAAGGTATGCATGTGTCTCCATGACTTACCTGATACATGAATTCCCCATAAGAGGAAATCATACAAGAAAATGTAAAAGTCCATTAGGCTTCTAATGAATTTTATTTCTCTTCTTTCTTAATAAAAATCTGATTTAATGTAGATGAGCCTTTCTTCTATTGTTATTTAATATTAAGTATAGCCATTCCACTTTTTTGGTCATCCAATGTTGCAGATAAGAAATCTGACCAAAACCAAACTCATTTCCATCAAGTTGATCCCAACTGATAGTGATGGCATGGGACTTGGTAGAACTGCCTCATTGGGTTTCCAAGGCCGTTAGTCTTTATGGAAACAGATTGCTACATCTTTCTCCTATGGGGTGACTAGTGGGTTCGAACTGCTGACATTTCTGTTAGCAGGCAAATGCTTAAGGACTGTGCCACCAGAAGTCTGACAGATTTCTTTCTGTATAGAATTTTTGAAAGATTATATCTTTACCCTTACTGTTCTATCATTTCACCAGGATGTGTCTCAGTGTTTTCACTCACAGTTTCACTCATAGTTTTCATTCATCCTTTTTCCTATCCAACCAGCTGTTGGGCACTTAAATCTTAAAGTGCATGCCTATTTTTCAGTTCTGGGGAACTTTTTTCCATGACATAGTTGACTTTTCCTCTTTACATTAACTCTAATCTTTCCCTCTGGAAATCCAACTAGAACCATATTGGAACTTCTGGACCAATTTTGTTGTTTTGTCAGGCTCAGGTTTTCTTTCTTAGTTTCCAGCATCTACTCCTTCAAACTGCCTTGATAAAGATTTCTTAGTTCTAAAATCACTTGATAATTTACTCATTTACCCCCACTCCAGGCCCAACTCCAGGTGACCCCATGTATAACAGAACAGACTGCTCCTTAGGGTTCTCTTAGCTGTGATCTTTATGGAAGCAGATCACCAGGCTTTTCTTTCATGGTGCTTCTGGGTGGGGTGGGTTCAAATTGTCAATCTTTGTAGTTAGTAGTTGTCAAGGTTAGTAGTTGAGCACTACCTGTTGTTTCCACTCAGCATTAGCAGAGTTTGCTCTACAATTTGGCTATGCGATACTGAGTTCTACTTTCCCCACTTTGGGCAAGATGGGGAGTGTTAAATCTACTCTTGCTTGATTTTGACATTTATCTTTCTATGATGTTTGTTTACCTCATATATGTGACAGTTCACATTTGTGATTTCAGCATTGTTTTTAAGTATCTCTGTTCTCCTGCCTAATTTGTTAGCATATTCTGCCCTGGTTGAATGAAGGAAAGGTGAAGATTGCTTCTGAATTGGTTGTCTTCTGGCTGTGAGAGGTTCCCTGCATATCCTAGGTGTCTATAGGCCACCTGTGCTATGCTCTTCCTCTCTAGCCTCAGTACTCAGACTCACTGCTTTAGTATACAGCCATTTTCTAGGTGTTCAATATAAATAAAAGAGAACCAATACAAAACCAACTCATAACAACCCTATAGGAAAGAGTAGAACTGTCCCATAGGGTTTCCAAGGCTATAAATCTTTGCACAAGTATTGTCTCATCTTTTGCCCACAGGACAGCTGGTGGGTTTGAACTGCCAACTTTTCGGCTACCAGCCAAAAGTCTTAACCACTGTGCTACAAAAACAAAAACAAAAACAAAAACAAACAAAAAAAAAAACGCACTGCTGTTGAGTCAGATCCAACTCATAGTGACTTCTCTTTGAGTTTCCAAGGAGGTATCACTATGGAAATCGATTGCCCAACTTTCCTTCTGAGGAGTGGCTGGTGGGTTTCCTAGCCTTCTGGTTAGTAGTCAAATGCCTTAGGCACTACGCCAACAGAGCTTCTCCACTGTGCTACCAGATTTCTTAAATAAAAGAGAAGGAAGGGCAAAATAAGCATAGCTGCTTCAGAGTTCCCAAACTAATGAACCTGATGAATAGTCGAGGACCATACCCCATTCTTTGCATGAACTGACTCTGAGTTTGGAGCTTCCATAGAACCAGTCTCAACTCTAAGTAGTCACTTGGCATATATTGACATCTGATTTCTTCAGTCAATGCCATTCTATCTACTTTCCACATTTTAGGACTCTAGTCAGTATTTCTGGACCAGTGGTTGCACTTATTCTTATTTTCTACTACTTTAATGTTTTTCTTCTCCTAAAAGGTCTCACCCTACTCCACTTCTTGAGAATTCATCTGAATGAGAAGTTAGAATGCATAGCCAGTTCATCATCTTATTCTCAACCCCATTAGTCTATTACCAATTGATTCGTTGCTCCATACCCATTATCCATTTGGCAAGTTCTTCCTGTAATTAGTAAACATCTTCTGATAACAAATAATGTATTGGGTAGCACTTCTAGAACTTACTTTGCCCTTATGTGCCTAAGAAATAATGACCCTAACCACAACCACTCCAAACCAACCAGGAGAGCTCTTAACAAATGACTAACTCATTGGGGGGGGGGTGTATTAATATCATATTTCTTTTATAGCATGGCTGTATTTTCTAAGGTTTTCCAATGGGATAAATCCCTAGTTGCCAATTACAGTAGCTGGCTTAAGAACACACCCATTACCAGCTACTTTGCCTTCCCTGTCTCACATTTCCATGTTCCGGCTGGTTTCTCCATCCCTCCTAAATAACTACTCACACTCAAACCTTTGACTTTGGGAAAACCCAAAATAAGCAATCACCACACACCAAATAGCCATTATGACATGAAATGCCTCCAATCATGTATCTTGGTTATTTGAATCTGAACATAAAAACAACATATATTACAGGAAGTTTTGTTTATAGCGTGCAGAAAAATGTTCTAATTGTATTTTATAGTGTAATAGTCTGATGAAATGTTTAGGTAATAAAGGAATCTGCAATCATATAATTTTGAGAAATGCTACATACTATATTCTTCTCTTAAAGATTCTCAAGGCATGAGAGCATATTAAAAGTAAAAGAAGGGTCTAGAGTAAAATCAAAACAAAAATATGTTTGTCTTCATTTCATGTTAGTATTTCTCAAACTAATTTAACTAGGGAAATATATTCTCACATAATTCCTATTGATATCCAGTGAAATCAATGTTCTTTTTGAACATAATCTTTAACAATAGCAATGAAAATATATAATATGTATTTCTGTGGTAAGTTAACTTACTTATACATTTATCCAAGGTGTGATCTTGATTTAATTAGTTCCATAATTTTATCAATCAAACAAAAGTGCTGAGATAGTTAGTAATTAGTTATTAAATCTATTGACTACATTGGAAACTGGCATTGCTTAAATAAGTCCTTTTCAATTTG
>NW_006921867.1:2934190-2935439 GCF_000298275.1 Orycteropus afer afer
TACTATTATATGGCTAATATAATGTTGAGGTGACAAAAATTAGTGTCTATGTATACTCCATCAAAGAACATAACTAGTTTTGTTGTTGGCTCAACAGTTCCCTTTGATTAGGTCAGTACATTACTTTGTTAGAAATTATAGCTATTTTTCTTTCAGAGACTGAAAACTCATCTTCAAATGCTCATTAGTTGTTAAATGCAAAACAATTGTCAAATGGAATTTTTTAAATCTTAAATGTACATGAGTACAATAAAAAATTTAAGTATCAAGATTTTGTTGTTAGATTTTTTTAGGACTAAATACAAGACTTTCACCTTCAATTTCACTGTCTTTGAGTGAAGTTATGTAAACGGACTCTGGATTTGTAGGTTTGCTAAAATTACAGGAGTTCAGAGAGTTATTAAAATATGCAATTCTCTGTTAAAGTATCAATTATTCATTCATTTAAGATGTATTTAACATTTATATTTTCTCTGGGATGAGAGATATTTTAGTTTTCTTTTTTTTTTTTTTGCATATTCTGTCAGAGCTGTCTTCATAGTATAGTCCTAATTCTTGACTTCCTCCACTCAGAAATATTTATTTTGCTGTATTAATAAGATCTTCTTCAAATATGTCTATAAAAGTCACACCTCTTTGCAAGAAGATCCAGTTCAAATGTCTCTTTCTTTATGAAGCAACTCTTGAATCTCACTTCACTAGCATTAATCTAGCCTTTCTTTGGGTTCTTACACATTGAAGCTTCTATGGGCAAATGACTTCACTTCTATTCTGGTTACCTAGTGCCCCTCTGACAAGAATATACTACAAATGGGATGACCTTAACAAACACGAGTTTATTCTCTAACAGTTTGGAAGCTTTAAATCCAAGTTCAAAGTGCCTGGCTCTATGGGCTGGGTGAAAGCCCTTCAGCCTTGGACTTCAGTTCTGCCTCCTGTTCCAGGCCAACTGAAGCTAGAGGCTTTTCTTCTCTCAGACAGCTGCTGGCTGCTGAGACTGCCAAGCTCAGGTTGACAAGTAAAAAGGCACAGTCCCGATATTACCAAATCACATGACAGGCCATTAATTCAAGTCCATTGTAAGTTCCATGGTCGGCAGAGCATGGCAGACTTCTGAACAACAACACGACTACATGCAGGGTTAAAGGTGCCATAAGGTAGAGACTATCCCCAAAGCTTCTCCTTACATACAGGAAGCAGACCACATCCTAAAGGCAGCTACTCAGCTGCTTGTGGTAGATCCCACCAT
>NW_006921867.1:2936269-2945735 GCF_000298275.1 Orycteropus afer afer
GGGGTTGAACCACCAGCCTTCTGGTTAGCAGTTAAGTGCCTTAGGCACTATGCTCCAGAGCTCCTATAAGAGAAGTCTAGTATGTCTGTACTTTCACTCCCAAGCATTCATACTTCTATTTCAAGCATAGAGAAACTCCACATATGTGTACAGGGTGTACAAAGCTCTCACTTAAGCATGTATTTTCCCTTGTTATTTTCCAATGACTACCTCTTGGTCTATGTACAGTTTCCACATGAGCACAATTAAGTTTGCTCAAATTTCCATTCTTTACAAAGTTATCCAAAATTTATCAAGATGCACACAGTCAAATATTTTTGCATAGTTAATAAAAAACAGGTAAACATCTTTCTGGTATTCTGATTTCAGCCTAGATCCATCTGACATTAACAATGATATCCCTTGTTCCTAGTTGTCTTCTGAATCCAGTTTGAATTTCTGGTAGTTACCTACTGATGTACCGTTGCAACCATTTTTAATTATCTTCATCAAAATTTTACTTGTGTGGTATATGAGAGGATACAAACAAGATCAATTCAGTTAAGACATATAATTTATTATTTTCCTATATTCCAGTAGTCAAATGACAGCATACTCTGCCTTAATGGAGCTTGCATTCCACTGTGAGTAACAAAAAAACAGATAAAAATGTTCACTATATAGATATTTAATGCTTGTAAACGCTAAAAGACAATAAAGCCAGAAGTGCTGTGGTGGAGATAAGGCAATGGTTCTCTTTTAAATAGGATGGGAAAAGAAGAGCCCCTTAAATTAATTGCATTTGAGCCAGACTTCAAGGAAGTGCGAGTGTGAGCCAAGGAAACGGGGAAACTACAAGTTCAAAGGCACAGAGGTTAAAACATTCCTGAGTGACTACAAAATAAATGGCTAAGTTATTGTTTAAAAGTAGACTTCCATTTAGAGGCAGAAATCAATCAAGAATTCACTCTCTATATTCCCAAAGCAATTCTATTTTCATCCAATGCTAATCAGCTTTCTGTGTTGGTAGAATATTAGTGTGCAATTGCCCAGAAGGTGAATAGATGAATAGACCTAGAAATATAGAAATTGTTACACTAAATGAAGTTAAAAACTGCTAGACTAGATGAGCTCTCTTCAGTAGTAATTGTCTTTCTACACTTGCTAAAACCTAGCAATTTCTAGTTGTCAGAACATGTAAAAAAATTTACAGTTGAGTAAGTTCCATCTCATTTTGAAAATTGACTCTGATTTTTCTTTGTCTATACCAGAATAGCACAATGATTTGGCTTGGACCTAAATATCACTCCTTCTCTATGTTAAAATTAAGAAAAGCACAAGTAAAGCAGGTGCAATATAATCAATAATTCAGCAGTTCTATTAGATTTTTTTCTTTATTTGTAGATATGATATAATTTTGACATTAAAAAGTATAAGATAATGTATAGCTACCTGATGACAAAAATAAAAAATGCAAAAAATATATCAAATATTGGTGAGGATATGGAGCAACTTGAATTCTCATATACTGCTTGGGAGAGTTCAAATTTGCACAATGTATATGGAAGATGGCAGTATTTTCTAAAGCTGGATATATGCACACCCTATGAATCAAAATCCCCCCCCCTTTTTACTGTGCTAGAGGAAAAGACCTTACACTCAATAATATTCCACAGACACCCTTTTATTAGACCCTGAACAGGACAATGACAATCATTCAAATGAGGGAAACAGCATGCAACCAGTGTAGAAGCTGCTGGAATCCACTGAATCAGAGTCATGGTGTTCATTATCTATGATAGGGAACAGAGGAAATCATCACAAGATCATGACTGGTGGTAAGTCAATTCATCATTGTCATAGGTGAGACTACAGAGTGGGGAAAGGAACATTATTGGAATACCTACAAAATTGCAGGTTGAAAAAGTTATGGGATTGGTTCTGGGCTTTTATTTACCTCTGGTGGCATAGTGCCTAAGGCATTTGACTGCTTATCAGAAGACTGGCGGTTCAAACCCACCAGCCACTCCTCAGCAGGAAGATTGGGCAACCTACTTATGTAGTGATACTGTCTGGGAAATTCAAGGAGGGGTTGCTATGAGTTGGAGTTGGATCTGACTAGATGGCAGTGAGTTTGGAATTACATATTCACTGCTGTCAAGTCAATTCTGACACTTAGTGACCCCCATTAAGTTTCTGAGGTGGTAAATCTTCATAGAAGTAGATTTCCCCATCTTCTTCCCACAATGCAGCTGGTAGGTTTGAACCACCAACCTTCTGGTTAGCAGTCAAAAACCTTAGGCACTGCACAACCAGAGCTCCTTACCTGACTACATAGTGGTGGGCATACAACTCATGATCATATAACCCTTAGTCTTAGTACCAGGACCCCAACCTATAACCTAAATTATATAACATGCATCTGATGGTCTACTTTCAGTAAATGCCCAGGCAAGTTCCCTAGTTCTGTGTGAGAGCATCTTTCTGCATAAATACTTTCAACTACATTCTCCCTGAGGGCAAAATACCTCTCCCTGGGCTTGCCACAGACTTGTCTAAGCATAGAAACTGTTATAGTTAAGGTGATGTGTCAACTTGGCTAGGCCTGGTTTTGAGTTGCTTGGCAGCTGGAAGTAATTATTCCCCATGATGAGACTGGTACTTAACTCCATGGTGGAATCTACTGGAGTGGCTGAGTAGCTGTGTTAGGAACATGGTCTGTTTCCAGTATACAAGAAGCACTGAAAAAAGTATCTGGAGCTTTTTGGCACACTTGGATCCTGCATTTGGCCAAGTCATCAGTGAGTGGTTTGCCGATCTTGGGACTGTCTCTGGACTAAAACTAGTGGTCTGCTGTACTGTTTGATAATCTTGGGACTATGACATTTTATTTGTCAACCTTGGATTTATCAACCTCAGCAGCCAGCAGCTGCCTGAGTTAAAAGAAGCCTCCAGCTTCAGTGGGCCGGGAGCAAGAGGCAAAGCTGAAGCCCAACGTTGAGGGGCTTTCACCCAGCCCCTAAAGCTGGCATTGTGAACTTGGACTTCTAGCCTCCTAAACCATAAGAGAATGAACTTCTGTTTGTTAAAACCATCCACTTGTGGTATTTTCTGTTAGAGTGGCAGTGGGTAATCAAAACAGCCACATTGTTGATTTAATGGTCAGCAAGCACTGTGGAAGCAACATAAAGAACTCAAATGACATCTGAACTTATGTCAAGACTCAGAAATGGAATTACGGTTCTTGCTGTAGACTGCAGCCTTCCACAAACTAAGTCCATTATAATTTAAGCACTCATACATTCCCTCCTCTTGGTCATGTATTTTATTGAAAATCCTTTAATCACACTTAGGTTAATGTACTTGCCTCTGCATTTGATGGTTGATGGATCCTTTAGATAGCTACTTGTATTAGGACACAATTTTAAGACCCAGACACTATCCTTTTTTATTTCTTCCCCATGCTTTTCTATAGCACCCAGTTTTCAGTGATCATCTCATGAGGGTAACCATAGAGCAGGACCACACTGGAAGAACTACTTGGCCTGTAGTTCAGGTATAAACCTTAAAGTAGGAGATCAAGTGAATCCATAGACTATATCTTGTCTACACACATGATTCACTTCATGGGTAGTATATTAGCTTTCTGAGAAAATACACTATAATTAACGTTCATAGAACACCTGGTAGTTCTAATGATAACAATCACAATGAGTATGCTGTCAATAGTATAACTTAAAATACTAGTGAGAAAAATATAATGGAAATGTTTCCAATTAAAACACATGGAAAAGTTTACCTATACAAATTAATAAAACTTAAATGATAGAAAAAAACTACTTTAAAAACAATGACTGTTAGGCTCAAAGCAACAATTTCAGTAACATTAATTCACTATGGGAAATCTATTAGTCTACATATCCTAAAGGCATGTAAAACAAAAGCAATGAATATGAAAACAAATCGAAAATATATCCATAGTCAGTATGGAAAATTCTTACCAGTCAATAAACTCAAGTTACCAACTAAAACCTCAAAAGCAATAAAGTTTCAAAGTTCAATAGCCTCAGGGGTTTGCATTTGACAGAAAACGTGAGGGGTCTTATTTCCTTAGGAAAACTGTTGTCTGTTCCTGCTCACTAAGATGCTTCAATGGGTAAAGCATTTGGGTGCTATGCAGAAGGTCGGCAGTTCAAACCCACCAGGTGCTCCATGGAAGAAAGATGAGGAGGTCTGTTTCCATAAAGATTTATGGCCTTGGAAAGCCAAATAGGGGTTGCTATGAGTCTATAGCATTGAATCTGGTTCTTGATCATGGATATTTGTAGCTGTTTCTTCCCATTTTGAGCCATGCCCCATTAGCAAATGAAGGTCCCCAAAGCTTTACTCCATCTATGTCATAAAGGTTGACTCTACTTTGAGGAGGCAGCTTTTCCTGTCATATTTTGAGTGCCTTCCAACCTGAGGGGCTCATCTTTCAGCACTATATCAGATACTGTTTCAGAGCTCTTTATAAAGTTTTCCAGTAATATATCAGTAATGTTTCACCGCAATTCATAAGGTTTTCAGGGGCCAATTCTTTCAGAAGTAGATGCACCAAACCCAAGCCATGGTATTTTCAATCACCTCATATGCAAACCCACCAACCACTGCTCCAAAAGAAGATAGGGCAATCTACTTCTGTAGAGATACTGCCTCGGAAACCCAAGGAGGGGTCGCTACGAGTTGGATCAGATTCCACAGCAGTGAGTTTGGTTTGATTTGGCATACGCATGTGAAAGCTGGACAATGAATAAGAAAGACCAAATAACTGATGCCTTTGAATTGTGGTTTTGTCAAAAAGTACTGAAAATGCTATGCACTGCTGGATGAATGAATAATAAATCTGTCCTGGAAGAATGCAGCCAGAGTGCTCCTTAGAAATGAGCTTGGTCAGACTTCATCTCACCTACTTTGGTCATGTGGTCAGAAGGGACCAGTCTCTGGAGAAGGAAATCATGCTCGGTAAAGCGGAAAGTTGGAGAGGAAGGAGAAGACCTTCAAAGAGATGGAATGACACAGTGGCTGCAATGATAGGCTCAAACATAGCTAGGATTGTGAAGATGGCCCAGGACTGGGCAGCGTTTCATTCTGCTGTACCCAGGCTCACTACAAATCGTAATAGACTAGATGGTACCACCGAATAACAACAACAATATTTTTATGGAAGCAGGTTCTCCCATCTTTCTCCCAGAGCTGCCGACCTTTAGGTTATCAGCCTAATGCCTTAACCTCTGTAGTGTCAGAGCTTCATAAAAGAAGTTTAAACAAATACTATAAAGAATAATCCCATAACCACCATATACACACCAATCAGTTTAAGCATGAAACATTGCACTATAGATGAAGGCTCCTGCACTTCTTTTCCTGAATGTATTGGCCTTTCTTCCTTCCTGAGTCAGTATATAGCAGTGTCCACAAATGGCGTAGGAAGTTAGCCTGCGTTCATATGCTAGCTCAAATACCAGCATTTCTGTTATCTTAATTATCTCTTCGTTGTTGTTAATTGCTGTGGAGTCAATTTCTCCTAATGGTGACTGCATGTGCAGAGTAGAACTGCTCCATAGGATTTTCAAAGCTGTGATATTTTGGAAGCAGATCTCCAAGGCTGTCTTCTGAGGCACCTCTGGGTAAGTTCTAACCATCAAACTTTTACCTAGTAGTCTAGCATTTAATTGTTTACACCACCAAGAAATTCATTAATTATCTCTTGTTGTTGTTATGTGCTGTTGAGTCGGACACGACTCATATCTCTTACATGCCTCAATTCCCCCATCTATAAAATGAAATTAATAATTGTACTTAATTCATCACATTGGAATGAAGATTAATAGAGTTTATGAATGTAAAGTTCTTAAACTAGACTCACATGAAATAAGCACTGTAAATGCCAGCTATTATTAATCTGATGTTAATATTTTTGGTTTTTCATTTCCATGCATGACTTTATTCTTTATATATATGTATCCATAAAACTATACATGTGTTAAGTACAAAGAAAAATTAAAAATATAACGTTTTCATTCTCCCTTTTAAAAATAAGAGGATCCTCTCCTCCACTGCACTTTCAAAATTGACTTTAGAAAACTTATCATTGCAAAGTATTTTTCTATCTTTCTGAAAAGTATGTAAATCAAGGTTGTTTCCTCAAGGACCTGGGAGCCATTCCTTTAGAAATATAATCATCAAGGAAGATCACAGACTTACCTCTCAGTTTCCTGGAAGGAGATTAGCACCACATCAGGTACTCTGCCATTAAGATACTAGAAAATTAGCAATTTTATCTTGAAAACATAAATTGAATGGGCTGTACCCACTTAGGGTAAGATTCCTTTCTGTCTTTGCAATTTCTTTACTAGATTGGCTGTGATACATCACATTCTGGTTTAATGCTTATTCAATAATAAAACTTCTCATTATATTCTATTTTTGTGGAGAGTTTTTCTGGGTTGGATGCAGCTTTCATTTTCATTTCAACAGTGAACACAAACAAGCACACTCAAAACCATACACACACACACACACACACATACACATGACACATAAGGATATTATCTTCTTTTACATGGCTTTAAAATTTATGTAAATAATAAAATATAGATTCAGAAATTTGATATATTTTTTTAATATTATCTTTATGGAGCTCATTGAAGTTGTTAATCTTAACCAAAGTTCAAAGTAAAAAATTATTGATTTCCTTATTTTGGATATTTTGAATGTTTCTAATATATTGCTATGACAAACTATATTGTTATGTATAGTCTTATGCATATATCCTTATGTATGTACATATATGAGAATTTCTTTAAGGTCTATATTTACAATCAAAATTGTTGATATTCAGTCTACTAACACCAAAACTCACTGCCATTGAGGAAATTACAACTCATAGTTACCCCAATTAGGTTTCCAAGGTGGTAAATCTTTATGGAAGTAGATTGTCCCTTCCTCTTTCCACAGAGCAGCTGGTGGGTTTGAGCCACCAACCTTCTGTTTAGCAGTTGTTCTGGTTACCTAGTGCCCCTCTGACAAGAATATACCACAAATGGGATGGCCTTAACAAACAGGAGTTTATTCTCTTACAGTTTGGAGGCTTTAAGTCCAGGTTCAAAGTGCCAGGCTCTAGGGGCTGTGTGAAAGCCCCTTGACCTTGGGCTTCAGCTCTGCCTCTTGCTCCCGGTGCACTGAAGCTAGGGGCATCTCTTCACTCAGGCAGCTACTGGCTGCTGGGGCTAACAAGCCCAAGGTCAAGAAATAAAATGGCACAGTCCCGATGTTACCAAACCACATGGAAGGCCATTAATTTAAGTCCATTGTAAGTCCCAAGGTTGGCAGAGCATGGCAGGCTGCTGAACAACGACACAGCTACATGCAGGGCCCAAGAGTGCCATAAGCTGGAGAACATTTCCAAAGCTGTTTCTTATATATGCGAAGCAGACCACACACCCAAAACAGCTACTCAGCTGCTCCAGTAGAGTCCACCATAGAGTTTATTACCAATCTCACCATGGAGAACAACTATATTCAGCTGCCCAGCCACTCAACTAGGCCTAGCCAAGTTGACACACACTTAACCACCATAGCAGTCAAATGCCTTAGGCACTGTACCACCAGAGCTCCTTATTCTATCTAATTTCAGAGAAAAACAAACTCACTGCAGTTGAATGTAATTCTTTTTTCCAAAGTGGTTGCTCCAATTTAAAGTTCATTCAACAGTTTATGACATTTCCTGCTCCATATCATATTGCAGTAGGCAAATCTATTGCCAAGGACTTCTTTAAAGTGTTAAAGAGTAAAGATGTCACTTTGAAGACAAAATTGCACCTGACCCAAGCCTTATCTTTTCAATCCCCTCATTTACATGTGAAAGTTGGACAGTGAAGAAGGAAGACTGAAGAAGAATTGATGAATTTGAATTGTGGTGCTGAAGAATATTGAAAATACTATTGCTGCCAGAATGAACAAATCTGTCTTGGAAGAAGTACAGCTGGAATGATTTTTATTAGTGAGAATGGCCAAACTTGATCTCACTTACTTTGGTCATGTTGTCAGAAGGGCCAGTCCCTGAAGAATGATATCAAGCTTGGTAAATTAGAACGTCATCACAAAAGGGGAAGACTTTCAGTGAGACAGATATGTATAGTGCTGTGATAATAGGCACAAGGATAACAAAGATTGTGAGGATGGTGTAGGACTGGGCATTGTTTCATTTTGTTGTACCTAGGGTCACTATAGGAGCTCTGGTAGCATAGTGCCTAAGGCACTTGACTGCTAACCAGAAGGCTGGTGGTTCAAACTCATCAGCCACTCCTTGGAGGGAAGGTTGGGCAATCTAGTTCCATAGTGATACCACCTTGGAAACCCAAGGAGGGGTCGCTATGAGTCAGGGTCAACTCGATGGTACATAACAACAATAACAACAGGGTCTCTATAAGAGATGAAGTGACAACATGTAACAATGACAACAATATATTTCTTATTTTTTTCTTTTTGGTTAATTTATCATGGAACACGTAAGATTAGCATAAAAAGAACTAGTCCAAATTTTCCAGGAAAAAAAAAATCCATCATATTGATAATTTAGGAAAAAAGGAAAAATAGTTTCTTATATCCCCACATAAATCTCGTAGTAAACTTTTAGTCCACTCAGTCCTATGTAGTTAATTTCAACTCCATGCAATTCTGAATCAGCAGCAGTCTGTAAACTCATGTGCTTCTACATATGTGTTCTGAAAATCTTGATTCAGTTCAATGGTATTTATGTTCAAAATACTCCAGTCCTTCCCTATGCATGATTGTGGTGAATTGCTTGATGTGGCCCTTCTATCCATTGTCCTCCATTTTGTGATGTATTGTAAATCCTATTATCCATGCCTGTTTAGGGTGGTGTGGTATTTAAGGTCCTGTGTCAACTTGTCTGGGTGGCTGGTAGTAGTCAGTCCCTATGATGACTGACAATGGGCTCTGTGGTTGGATTAGCCAAGAGCAACTGACTAGCTGCTGATTGTTAAAGCCATATACTTGGAGAAGCACAGGTGCTATATATCTTGAGTTGTACCTTGCTGGAGGGTATAACTCATATCACCACCTTTAGCTTCCTTGGGGGTATACCTATGAATCTTCTGGGAAGGTTTGCCCTGCTCTTGCTCTGATTCTGTGTTTTCACTCATCGTCATTTCACTCCTGGATTTGGGACAGCAGCTGTCATGTGATCTGCTGACTGAGGTTCATCAAACCCCGAAAATTGGGAGGATCCTCCAGATATACTTACAGATCTGGGACTTTCTAGCCTGCCAGCCTCCCAGCCTCCACCACCACTACATAAGATGATCTCTTGGATGTCTGTGAGTTCTGTGAGATGTTACAGAACAATACGGAACCCTAAGATGGGGGAGATTACTGAGATGAGGAGGAGAAGTTAATGTCTGAAATGATGGAGTGGCATAGT
>NW_006921867.1:2947395-2953096 GCF_000298275.1 Orycteropus afer afer
AAGTCAATTATTATAATTAAATGTGCAAAGACCTGGAGTTAGAAAACCAAAAGAGAAGGACACACTCAGCATTTCTCAAGCTGAAAGAACTGAGGAAAAATTTAAGCCTCGAGCTGCAATATTGAAATTTTCTATGGGCAATATGTTGAATGATGCAGAAAACATCAAAAGAAGATGGATGGAATACACAGAGTCACTATACCAAAAAGAATTGGTAGATGATCATCTGTTTCAAGAGGTGGCATATAATCCAGAACCAGTGGTATTGAAGGAAGAAGTGGAAACTCTACTGAAGGAATTGGCAAAAAACAAGGCTCTGGGAATTGATGGAATACCCACTGAGATGTTTCAACAAATGGGTGTTATATTGGAGGCACTCACTTGGCTATGCCTAGAAATTTGGAAGACAGTTACCTGGCCAATTGACTGGAAGAAATCCATATTTGTACCCATTCAGAAGACAGGTGATCCCACAGAATGTGGAAATTATCAAACAATATCATTGATATCACATGCAAGTAAAATCTTAATGAAGATAATTCAAAAATGGTTGCAGCATTATATTGACAGAGAACTTCCAGAAATGCAAACTGGTTTCAGAAGGGGATTTGGAGCCAAGGATTTCGTAGCTGATGTCAGATGGATCTTGACTGAAAGCAAAGAATACCAGAAAGACACTTGCTTGTGTTTTATTGACAAAGCAAAGGCATTAGATTGTGTGGATCATAACAAACTGTGGGTACCATTGAGAAGAATTGGAATTCTAGAATACTTAATTGTGCTCATGAGGAAACTGTACATAGACCAGGAGACTGTTGTTTGAACAGAACAAGGAGATACTGCATGATTTAAAATCAGAAAGGGAGTGCATCCGGGTTGTGTCCTTTCACCATACTTATTCAATCTGTATGCCAAGTGATAATCTGAGAAGATGGACTATATGAAGAAGAATGTGGCATCAGGATTGGAGGAAAGCTGATCAACAACCTGAATTATGCAGATGACATCACTTTGCTTGCTGAAAGTGAGGATCACTTGGAGCACTTACTGATGAAGATTAAAGACTACAGTGTGCAGTATGGATTACACCTCAATATAAAGAAAACAAAAATTCTCACAACTGGACCAATAAGCAGCATCACAATAAATGGAGAAAAGATTGACATTGTCAAAGACTTCATATTACTTGGCTCTAAAATCAAAGCCAATGGAAACAGCAGTCAAGAATCAAACGATGTATTTCATCAGGCAAATATGTTGCAAAAGACCTCTTTCAAGTGCTGAAGAGCAAAGATATTTCCTGGAGGACTAATATGCGCCTAACCCAAGCCATGGTATTTTCAATCGCCTCATATACAGTGAGAGCTGGACAATGAAAAAGGAAGACCAAAGAAGAGTTGATGGTTTTGGGTTGTTCTGGCGAAGAATGCTGAAAGTATTGTGGACTGCTGACAGAACTAACAAATCTGCCCTGGAGGAAGTGCAGCTGGAATACTCTTTAGAGGTGAGAATGGGCAGAGTTCATCTCACCTACTTTGGTTATGTTGTCAGAAGGGACCATTCTTTGGAGAAGGATGTCATGCATGGTAAAATGGAGGGTCAACAAAAGAGGGGAAGGCCCTCAACAAGATCGATTGACAGGGAGGCTGCAGTGATTGGCTCAGGTATAGGGGGGATTATGAGGCTGGCACAGCACCAAGCAGTGTTTCATTCTGTTGTACATAAGGTCAATATGAGTCAGAGATGACTCGATGGCACATAGCAGCAACAAGAACAACAAAGCTAAATAAGGGCAATTAAAACAAACATTAGACAACTGTATCTCTAAACATGAGTAAGTTTATTTTCAGAATTTTAGATACAGCACATAATAATCTTGGGAAGTGATATCAAAATAGTCAGGATATACTGAAATTATACCAAGATTAATAAGTCTCTAAACTTTTGAATATGAGCTCTGGTGCCACAATCCCTAAGGCATTTGTCTGCTGACAGGAAGGTTGGTGGTTCTTACACTTTCATAACCCTGTCTTCTGGGTGCTTTATAGAATGCATTAGAGAAACAATTTTGAATAATTTGTTTTAATTTTACCAATCAAAATAAACAATCTATCTTTTTTCAGTGAACTGTTCAAATATACCAATTTATATAAAAGTTTATCAAAGTAGCTACTAAAAGCCCAAATCATATGACAGGTGAAATAAACTGTTTTACTAAAGAGAAAAAAAATTAAGACAAACTCATGAAAACCCACAATTGCAAGCCATGACCTCCAACCTGATACAAGACAGAAGCTCAGCCACAATTCTGTAAACCAGAGGTAAGCTTTGAACAAAACAAGATAGAAAAATCTATTTAAATTCACTGGTCTGTGAGGCTAGCTCAAAAAAAAAAAAAAAAACAGGCTTATACTAAATAACATAACAAAAAGCAAATGGGCAATCCAGTTTCTTAAAATGTCTACAGCAATTTCTTGGCAAGAGTAACCCAATTCAACAGAAAAACAGGTTCAAGATAAAACGTATTAACTTGGCAGTCTCAGATGGAAGGTTTTCATGCCTTCTGACAAACCTGAGTACCAAACAAAAATTCCCCAAAGAGGAAAGAAAAGACAACACAAATGGGAACTCATTTTCCCAAAGTGGAAGGAAAAAGAACAGATTGGAAATAACTTTCTCAAAGTGGTCCCTGAAATTTCAAAGTAATTCTAGTATATTCAACTTACTGCGTTTTAGAACATGAATCCCAAACCAGTATCCTCATACAGGGGAGCTCCAGGCTGTGAATTTTCTCTTAAATTGCAGTGATACTATTCTCTTAGGTTGAAACTTCCATCTCCCAAAGTCAAATAAAATTCCCAGCAGGGAATCTGTCACAGAGTTGGACCAGTGTTTTATTTCACACTGTACCTCTGTTGCATGAAAGTTCATGAACTTGGTGGGCAGTCTAATGCTCTGGCCCACCTCATGTCCCAGTTTATCCTCTCGGGATTATTTTCCTGTTGGTGGTGAGCATTCTAGAGGCTTTTAAGGTGCTCAAATTTGTGCCCACATATTTTTGCAATTTAAAAACCCCTGGGATTCCTTTGTAACAACCATAAGAAACTTAGTGCAATCTTTCTAAACGGTGTTCATTCTGCCCACTAGAGACTCAGTCTCTGTGGCCTTACAATTAATTATTATTATTTTTTGAAACAGTGTCTTTCAAAGAGGCTATATTAGAATCCTGAATACATTTAGAAGCCTGAGAATAGCAATCAAAGTAATCATCCCATTGTTCCTGTCTGGATTTGGTGTTATGGTTTTCTAATTTTGACCTTAAATATACTAGTCTCTCCAATTGGAAAGTACCTAAAAGTCACCACTGATCTGACAAACTTCTGTTAGGAAGCTCAAACAAAAATTTAAATACAAACAAGACCTAGACCCATAATTCTTGCCCTTGTAGCAAGCTGGAGTTCCTCTAGGAAAATCCACTGTTTTATTGAGTTTAGTAGACCCTATTTTGACTCGGTTCTAGTGTTACTAAACAAGAAATTCACCAAACTCACAATAAATACTGGATAAAGCTCAAAACACGAAAGGAGTGGTGCTGTAGAATCAGTGAGGGCTTGCCAAGATGGCCTCCAGATGCTCTATGGAGAAAGTAACCCTAAAGGGCTTTTGTAGATGTCATGCTTGTGTCTAGTGAGAACTCTGGGGGAAGTTGGTCAAACACTACATACCCCACTTTTGACACCAGGAATTGTCAAAACCTAAATGCTTAGAGAAGCACCAAAAATTAGTGTAATAGAGTATATTTATTGTGAGTAGATATCATTTGAATTGGGCAGCATCACCCAAACATGTCAAGAAGGCACTGTGAAGAGGGGATAGTGAAAGTTGGTTATATAGGTTATTGTGATTGTGAATTTTTCAAGCAATAGCATCAAAGCACAGGACAAGTTACATAAATAGTCACCATACATCCTTAAACAATCTCTAGGCAGACACTGGAGCTCCTGGTTCTTGATTTAATTTTCCAAAAGAACCCAGTACTTAAGGGAAAACCCTCTCAGCTAAGCTGTTCACCAAACTCTTGTTTGGCTTGATGATTACTCCATGGAACTAGTTCTTTCAAAGTTCAAATGGATACCTAAGGGCAGATGGTTAGACTGGGCCACCCCAATTCCATGAAACGCAGAAATCTGGATTCCAGCATTATAAAAAAAATTTTTATCAAAGTATTTAAAAGGTCTGCTTTTCATCATTAGTTCTTAATATATTTAGAATTAAGATTTGTGTATAGTGTGAGGTAGGGATTCAATTACATTTCTTTTCATATGAATGACCAATTTTTCTAGTATCACTGATTGAATAGTTCTTCATTTCTTTAATGATTCACAATGCCCACATTGCCATATATCTAGTTTTCACAAGTGTGTGGATTTATTTCTATCCTGCCTATTATTTTATAATAGATATTTTAAATGATTAAAAATAAAGATTGTAAATATGAATTTCAAAACAATAATGGTGAAAATTAGATTACCTCTAGGTGTGCTGTAGAGATGTCTATGTGTGCTCTCAGGCTTAAAACATTAATAACAAGCAAATGCCAGTGTTGCTATATGTAACTTCTTGTTTCCAATTAATACTAATATTTCATAAACGCTGAACCCAGAAATCCATGTTTCAGAAAGAGCATATGGTAGTATCTGACCCAAAGGACTATATTTGGCAAACAACATACATCCCAAAGCCAAAGAGAATTTTAAAAATATTTTGAAGCAGGCACTTAACATTTTAAAAATGATAAAGCATTAAAATAGTTTAGAAGGCTATTAAATAAAAATAAATTACTTCCAAACCCTAGAAAAAAGTCAGATCTGTTATAATCATTTATGTTGAAATAAATTTTGTTCAAATTATAAAGCACAAAATGAACTTGAAATGGCATTAAAGATATTGGAAATTTCCCCTTAGAGTTTTATGTCATATATAACTATTTTTCAAAAAATGCTACTTGTGTCTTGTGCAGCAAATATCAGATGTTTTTGTCTCTGCCAGATTAAATTTTTAAAAAGACAAACATTTTGAATGCATCATTAATAAATATAAATGAGATGTTAACATGTTATCATTATCTAAAATATGGATAATATTCACTGAGTGTGAAAAAATCTGGGTTCAATAAAACAATAAACAAATAAAATTTGAAATGGAAGATGCAAATCTGAAAGCAGTATGCATAAAAGTCTGACAGAAGGCACAGATGGTAGTATGGTAAGTGTTCTTCCTAATTACAGGGAAACCTTTTCTCTTGGGCAAATCACTTTAAAGCTTGTTTAAATGTCTTTCATGTGAAGATGCTTGGGACAACGGAATCTGATTGTCAATTGCCTTAATCTCTAGAGAACTGAAAGGTTATTTGATTGCAAGATGTCAAAGATCTAAGAATAATTTCCATGCAAAAGTAAAAATATGCCTAATGTCACTGCCCTGAGGGTGAACTAACTAATGCTAAGGACTTCAAAATATGCTAGGGAAACCTAGTTATGTTGGGCATAGTAAATTCTTTCCTTTAGAATACTATGTAACTGTAACTATTATGAAGAAAGAAATCCTAAAGTTTAAGTCCTCTTGAAAAACAGAACTATTCAACTTTATGTGTTCTTTTGTCTTTACCATTCCTTTCCAAATGCATTTAGAACTACCTATG
>NW_006921867.1:2955142-2955652 GCF_000298275.1 Orycteropus afer afer
AAAAAAAAAAACAATAAGATAATTGAAATATGTAAAGCCATTTTTAAAGTTATCATAGTAAAAGTCAAAGAAAAATTACAAACTTGCAAAAAATATGTAAATGTATTGGGCAGATTGACATTAAATATCTGTAATTTATAAATATCAGCTTCAATCCATTGAAAAGTAGATAACCAAGTAAAGTAAATATAAAATTTGAACAGAAAATTCATAGAAAAACTTCAAAGGGTAACAAGAATATTAAAAGACATTCAACAACAATAATTATCTGAAATATATAAATAAAAGGAACATATAATATTAGTAAACTATTTGGCAAATATTCTTCAAAGGGTAATAGTTTTCTTCAAGATAATGTGGGTAAAATGCTCACGTACTCCATACATGGAAGGGTGAGTTGGTAAATATCAAATTTTTTTTTATTGTGATTTAGGTGAAGATTTACAGAGCAAATTCACTTTCCATACAGCAGTTCACATACACTTTGTCTCATGACATTGACCACAGTTT
>NW_006921867.1:2978975-2981019 GCF_000298275.1 Orycteropus afer afer
GCTGGGTTTTAAACACCAGAGGCTCAGCCTCAAAACTCACATCTACATGTCACCACAGTATTTTTTCTGACTAGACAACAACAATTCATATGAAATTATCTTTTGTACACCACTAAAACCCAATATATTTCCTTCTCAAGATTTGCTAAAATTAAATAGATTCCTTGGGATCTGCTTTTGTTGTTAAGTACTGTCTAATCAGTCCCAGATTCATGAGGATGCCATGCATAAATAGATCTGATCATTGTGATCCATAGGGTTTTTATTGGCTCATTTTTCAGAAGTGTATTGCCTGGCCTTTCTTTCTACTCTATTTCAGTCTGGAAGCTCCACTGAAACCTACTGAGCATCACAGCAACACTCAGCCTTCACTGACAAATGAGTGGTAGCTGGCTTGGGGTGCATTGTTTGGGAATCAAACCCAGGCCTCTAGCATGGATGGTGAGAGTTCTACCACTGAAATACCATTACACTCATCCCACCATAACTAGTGTTATTTCTAAAAGCAGGAAAAATTAGTATGGTCCAGAGCATCTAGTTCTTCCCAGAGAATATATATGCTTTGAAGATGAATAGATTAGAGCTGGCCAACCTAGAGGCATTGACCTGGACATACTGGTAAGCAATCCTTCACTAAGGGCTGTATATTATAATACCAAAGGAGATACTCTTTCCATAGTAAAGTTGTTGTTGTTGTTATGTGCTGTCGAGTCAGACCCAACTCATAGTGACCCCCTCCTTGGGTTTCTGAGGCAGTATCACTACGGAAGTAGATTGCCCAACCTTCCTTCCAAGGAAAGTTAGAGACTGGGGAAAAAAAATTGCCATGAAGTCAATTCTGACTCTTAGCAGCCATTTAAGACAGAGTAGAACAGCCCTATAGGATTTCCAAGGCTTTAAATTTTTACAGAAGCAGGCTGCCTCACCTTTTTTCTGTGGAACAGCTAGTGAGTTTGAACCTTCAACCTTTTGGCTAACAGCCAAATACATAAATGACTATACCACTGGAACTCCTTAAAGTTAGAGGAGATACTGAAATTAAGTTGAGAAATATAATCTGAATTGAGGTTTTCTTACCTATTGTTGGGCTCTAAAGGGATGTCTGGACACTTTATATTATTAAAAGAATAGTGCAATGCATGTGACCCTTATATCAAACTTCATTTCATATGCTTCACATAAAAGTTTGAAGCACTTTCTGGGACATTGGAACAGGTAAGAGGGGAGAGGCCAGGCAGGAAGGGGGGGCCAGTGGATGGCTGGAACAGGTAAGTGGGGGAGGCCAGGCAGGAAGCTGGAACAGGTAGGACGGAGGTCAGAAAGTGAGCAGAGTGGTTTGAAACAGCTAAGGGAGATGAACTTGTCTTTTAGTTTGTGGTGGCTTGCATGTTGCTGTGATACTGGAGGCTATGCCACTGGTGTTTCAAATGCCAGCAGGGTTACCCATGGTGGACAGGTTTCAGTGGAGTTTCCAGACTAAGACAGACTTAGAAAAAGGAAGACGCCATACACTTCTCAAAGAATTGGCCAGTGAAAACCTCATGAATAGCAGTGAAACACTGTCTGATATATTACTGGAAAAGTTTATCAATAGCCCTGAAACATTGTCCAATACAGTGCCAGAAGATGAGACCCTCAGGTTGGAAGCCACTCAAAATACGACTGGGAAAGGGCTGCCTCCTCAGAGTAGAGCCAACCTTAATG
This sequence comes from Orycteropus afer afer, assembly GCF_000298275.1. Lineage (NCBI taxonomy): Eukaryota > Metazoa > Chordata > Mammalia > Tubulidentata > Orycteropodidae > Orycteropus > Orycteropus afer. The sequence continues at coordinate 2,980,680 of NW_006921867.1, forward strand.
ATATGGATGAAGTAGAGTTTGGGGACCTCTATTTGCTGTGGGGCACCAAAGAAAATGAGAAGAAACACCTGCAAGCATCCATTAATAATCAAAACATGGAATGTATGAAGTATGGATACACAAAATTTGGAAGTTTTCAAAAAATGAAATGAAGTGCATAAAGATTGATATCTTAGGCATTAGTGAGCTGAAATGGACTGATTTTGGCCATTTTGAATCAGACAACCATATGATCTACTATACCAGGAATGACAATATGAAAAATGGTGTAACATTCATTATCACAAAGAATGTTTCAAGATCTATCTTGAAGTGCAATGCTATCAGTGATAGGATAATA
>NW_006921867.1:2982284-2983397 GCF_000298275.1 Orycteropus afer afer
CTTCATGGCCAACTGACTGGAAGAGATCCATATTTGTACCCATTCAAAAAACGGTGATCCCACAGAACGTGGAAATTATCAAACAATACCATTAATATCACATTCAAGTAAAATCTTACTGAAGATAATTAAAAAATGCTTGCAGCAGTATATTGACAGAGATCTTCCAGAAATGCAAGCTGGGTTCAGAAGAGGACATAGAATGAAGGATATCATTGCTGATGTCGGATGGATCTTGGCTGAAAGCAAAGAATACCAGAAAGATGTTTAATTATGTTTTATTGACTATGAAAAAGCATTCAATTGTGTGGATCATAACAAATTATGGGTAACATTGAGAAGAATGGGAAATCTAGAACTCTTAATTGTGCTCATGAGGAAAATGTACATAGACCAGGAGTCTGCTGTTCAGTCAGAACAAGCGGTCAATGCATGGTTTAAAATCAAGAAAGGAGTGTGTCAGGGTTGTATCCTTTCACCATACTTATTCAATCTATATGATGAGCAAATACTCCCAGAAGCTGGACTATATGAAGAAGAATGTGGCAGCAGGATTGGAGGAAGAATCATTAACAATCTACATTATGCAGATGACACAACTTTTCGCACTGAAAGTGAGGATGACTTAAAACACTTACTGATGAAGATTGAAGACTACAGTCTGCAGTATGGATTTCACCTCAATATAAAGAAAACAAAAATCCTCACAATTGGACCAATAAACAGCATCACAATAAATGGAGAAAAGATTGAAGTTGTCGAGGACTTCATACTACTTGGTGCTACTTTCAACACCAAAGGAAGCAGCAGTCAAGACATTAGAAGACATATCACATTGGGTAATTCTGCTGCAGAAGTCCTCTCTCAAGTGCTTAAGAGCAAAGATGTCTCCTTGAAGACTAAGGTGGGCCTAACCCAAACCATAGTATTTTCAATTGTGTCTTATGCATGTGAGAGCTGGACAATGAATAAGGAAGACCGAAGAAGAACTGATGCTTTTGACTTGTGGTGTTGGGGAAGAATACTAAGAGTACCTTGATCTGCTACAAGGACTAACAAATCTGTCCTGGAGGAAGTGCAGCCGTAATTCTCCTTGGAAGTGAGAAAGGCCAG
>NW_006921867.1:2983947-2986501 GCF_000298275.1 Orycteropus afer afer
GATAAGTGGTGAAAAATTGAGCATTTAAACTAGGTAATATAATCTGTTGTTGTTGTTGTTATGTGCCATGGAGTCAGACCCGACTCATAGCAGTTTCCGAGGCAGTATCACTATGGAAGTAGATTGCCCCATCTTCCTTTCGAGGAGTGGCTGGTGGATTGAACCACCAGCCTTCTGGTTAGCAGTCAAGTGCCTTAGGCACTATGCTACCAGAGCTCCTGGTAACATAATCTAGTAGTAACTAATTGAAAAGAAACAAGATATTCCATTAAACAGTAAACTAGTCCACTGTATTGATGACATTATAGTATTTAAATCTCATGAGCATGAACTACAAGTACTATACATTCCATAATAAGATAAATACATTCCATATAAACCAATCCCACTGCCACTGAGTTGATTCCAACTCACAGCAACCATACAGGACAGAGTAAAACTGCCACATAGAGTTTCCAAGCCTGTAATCTTTATGGAAGCAGGCCACCTCATTTTTCTCCTGTGGAGCAGCTGGTGGGTTCAAATCACTGACCTTTTGATTTGCAGCCAAATGTCTTAACCACTGTGCCACCAGAGCTGCTTGCATTCCATATAGTGGGAAATAAATCCTACAAAAACTCAAGAGTGAGCTACATTGATGGATTTAAGGGATTCATTGATCTCCAGTATGTGAGAGCACCCTCTTGAAGGAAAAGGACAAATTGAAATTCCCAAATTTGACCTCCATGGAAGAGACTCAGTGCTTGGTGGGCCTATTTAGATTATGGAGACAGCATTTACCACATTTGAGTTTATGGCTCTGTATTTTTTGAGTAACCTGGAAGGTTGTTAGTTTTGAATAGGATCCAGGGAAGATAAGACTCTGACATGGGTTCAGGACATGGTTGGAAGTTGCTCTGTCATTTAGGCAATATCACCTAGTTGTTCTAGTAGTGCTATATATATATGAGATAAATTAAGTTTCTTCTGTGTAGTCTCTTTCAAACTCATATAGGAGTAATATGCATCTAGGATGAGGATATCCCTCCCTTGGCAGAGAAGTAATATCCATTTGAAAAGCTACTCTTAGGAAAAACAGAGCACCTGGCCACTGGATACTAAGTAACTAAGCGTTCTCAGATATTGTGGTGCAAGGAAGTACTTGATATAGCTTTTCTAGTCATGGTCTTTGCGAATCCCACCAGATTTCTGGGGTGGGATCATGCAAATAAGGTGTATGGAACTCTAATGCGAAGATTGGTTAGTTTTGCTAATGCTGCTAGGCTTAAAATGATCCCTCCTAGGGGCAGAACAGGGGATCTCACTGCCATCAAGAGAGAAGACCCAGAGTTGGAGTAGAGCGCATCCTTGGACCCAAGATCCCTGTGCTGGAGCTCCTTGGCAGAGATGATAAGCCAAGCCAATTGGCTGAAGAACCAAGAGGCAGGAGACAGAGCAGCAGGCTTTCTAGCCCATGGAACAAGAAAGTTGAATGCCTTTCAGTAGGAGGCTTGCTGGCAGAGAAGGGTGCACCTAGGTGTACCTATTGGTAGAGCTAAAAGGGCTTTGTAACACTTGCCTGAGCAGGACAGAGGCCAGGCTGAGAGACCAAGGGCTAGAGAGGCATGCCTGAGGGGATAGCAGAGGGGGGACTGTCCTGATTGAAGAATTTTATCCCAAGAGAGTTCCTGAACCAGAATTATAACCTGTTACTTGCCTAATAAGCCCCATAATCATGAGGATTGTCTGTGAGTTCTGTGTGGCCATTGCAATGAATTATCAAACCCAGCAAAGAAGTAGTGAATACCTTGGGAGGGACAGTTGGTGTAAGAGTTGGTAAAAAGTTTGAGGGTGGCAACATGTCTGGCCTTGTAGGAATAAGCCTTGTGCTGTTGATGGTGATTGTCTCCACCTCTTGAGGTCAGAAGATGTTGCCCCTATGTTCCTTTTGCAGTTATTCATCTAAAGCTGAGTGTTATGGGCTCCAGAAAGCAAGAGATGACAATTAGGCCTCTGTGGGCCAAATCTGGCCTGCCACTTGTTTGTGTAAACAAAGTTTTATTAGAACTCAGTCATATACATTCATCTATGTGTTGTCTATTGCTGCTTACATCCTACATCAATTGAGTTCTTTCAGCAAAATCTTTATGGCTGACAAAGCCTAAAATATTTATTCTTTGGCTCCTCAAAGGGAAGAAAAAACAAAAAAAGGGCTGATTCCTGGACTAAGGCATAAAGTCAGGCCCAGCAACCATAATCCATTGTAAGGTGGAAATTATACATTCTGAGTATACATTCTGGGCTACAAATAAGAAAGACACAAGAACTATGAACAAGTAGTCCAGACTTGTATGGTACCTACCTTTGCTTCATCAGTGCATCTCTTTGAACCCATACCTATTATTGCAGGGGGTTTATTCAACCAACTATTGGAGGAATAAAATACTTGGTCCTTGTTGTTGTTACATGCCATTGAGTTGTTTCCGATTCATAGTGACCTTATGTACAACAGAGTGAAACAATGTCCAGTCCCATGCTAGCCTCATGATGCCTACTATCCCTGAGCCTATCGCTG
>NW_006921867.1:2987116-2988693 GCF_000298275.1 Orycteropus afer afer
TTTGGCACATACATATGAGGCAATTGAAAATACCATGGCTTGGTTTAGGTGCATCTTAGTCTTCAAGGAGACATCCTTGCTCTTCAGCACTTCAAAGAGGTCTTTTGCAACAGATTTGCCCAATGCAATACATCTTTTGATGTCTTGACTGCTGCTTCCATTGGCATTGATTGTACAACCAAGTAATATGAAGTCTTTGACAAATTCAATCTTTTCTCCATTGATTGTGATGCTGCTTATTGGTCCAGTTGTGAGGATTTTTGTTTTCTTTATATTGAGGTGCAATCCATACCACAGACGGTAGTTTTCAATCTTCATCAGTAAGCGCTCTAAGTCATCCTCACTTGCAGCAAGCAAAGTTGTGTAAGGTTCACAGAGATTGGTACTGGGTCTTTGAGAAGTTAAATCTTGTCTCAAGGAAATAAGTTGAACACTTGGTGGTAAGTTTTTATAGTGGCATCTTAGAGAAGACATTGTTCCTTGTTTTTAGGTGCCATCGAGTCATTTCTTATTCATAATGACGCTTTGTACAACAGAATGAAACATTGCCTGGTCCTGCACCATCATCACAATTCTTGCTATGCTTGGGCCCATCTTTTCACCCCCTTTGTCAACGTATCTCATTGAGGGTCTTCCCAATTTTCAGTGATCCTCTACTTTATTAAGTGTGATATATTTCTCCAGGGACTGGTCCCTCCTGACAACATGACCAAAGTACCAGGGACAAAGTATGGTCATTCCTGCTTCTAAGGACCATTCTGGCTGTACTTCATCCAAGATAGATTTGTTCATTCTTCTGGTAGTCCATGTTATTTTCAATACTCTTTGCCAACACCACAAAACAAATGCATCAATTCTTCTGTGGTCTTCTTTGTTTATTGTCCAGATTTCACATAAATATGAGGCTATTGAAAAGAAAATGGATTGGGTCAGGCACACCTTAGTCTTCAAATTCACATCTTTGCTCCTTAACACTTTAAAGAAATATTTTGCATCAGATTTGCCCAATGCAACACATCATTTGATTTATTGACTGTTACTTCCATGGACATTAATTGTGGATCCAAGTAAATTGAAACCCTTAACAATTTCAATCAATGTTTTCTCCATTTATCATTATGTTCCTTATTGGTCCAATTGTGAGGATTTTTGTTTTCTTTATGTTGTGATATAATCCATACCAAAGGCTTTAGTCTTTGATCTTCATCTGTAAGTGCTTCAAGTCCATTTAACTTTGAGCAAGCAAGCTCATGTCATCTGCATATCATAGGTTGTTAATGAGTCTTTCTCCAATCCTGATGCCACATTCTCCTTCATGTAGTCCAGCTTCTCAGATTATTTGCTCAGCATACTGACTGAATATGTACGGTGAAAGGATACAATCCTGACACACTCTTTTACTGATTTTAAATATTAATAAACATTAATTAATAATTGGAACATGGAATGTACAAAATATGAATCTAGGAAATTTGGAAGTTGTCAAAAAAGAAATGGAATATATAAAGATAGATATCCTAGGTATTTGTGAGCTGAGATGGCCCAGTTTTGCCCATTTTGAATCAGGCGATCATATG
>NW_006921867.1:2993998-2997621 GCF_000298275.1 Orycteropus afer afer
GCAGCCAGAATGCTCCTTGGAAGCAAGAATGGTCAGACTTCATCTCACCTATTTTGGTCATGTTGTCAGAAGGGACCATTCCCTGGAGAAGGATGTCCTGCTTGGTAGGGTGGAGGGTTGACGAAAGAGGGGGAGGCCTTCAAGGAGATGGATTGATACGGTGGCTGTGATGATGGGCTCAAGTATAGCAGAGATTGTGGGGCTGGCGCGGGATTGGGCAGTGCTTCGTTCTGCTGTGCATGGGGTCGCTATGAGTCGGAAACGACTCGATGGCACTTAACAACAACAATAACATTGGTTAGTATTTATTAAATTTCATATATCATCCAAAATAGATTTGGTTTTCCTGCATATAGTGCCTTCACCAGCATCACTACCTGAAGGTTTATATAATTGTTTATCTACTGACATGGTATCCTGCACAACATTGTCTCAGAAAAAATAAAATAAAATAAAAATCAGAGGTGCAAGGAAGGAGTTCACTAGTCTTTCCATGTAGTTATCACTCAGAATCTGCTGGCCTGATAGAATAGCAGAATGACCAGCTCATGTCTCAGTTAAAGTCATCAATTCATGGACAACCATTTGAGTTTTGGGGTGCTTGTCTCCCAGTTGTGGTGTATACATTACACTAATGGCTGATATATGATGATGTGACCACAGTAGTTAGAATACACGCATTTAGGAACTAAATAAAAGTGACTCTCACCAGCATCACTGCTGGTTACTGAAATATATGTGCTTCTCATGTTCAAAAACTCAGACTATGCCATTTTAGAGGTTCTTAATGGTTTCCGAGAGTAGTATAGCAGGCAATGTTTTATACAGGAGACTCAGGGAGAATTTTGTTTTATAAGAATCTATGAGCAACACTTGACCACTGGAAATTTTTATGTCAATTAACCAGCAGACACAAGAAAGGGTTTACTGAACTGGTTACCCTTAAGAGCAACATTTGCCCACACATAATGGGGGCAGGGAGTATTATATCTGAGATTTGGGGATCCATTGAAAAATCTCTTAGCATTCCCTCCCTCACAGTGGATAACACACCCTTCTACCACATCAAATTTAATCCCCCCATCTCTATGGCTTCCATTTCCTACAACCTTCTCAGTGCCTTAACATATCAAGCATCATTTCTTCTCGATCTTTCAGTCAATGTCCCATCCTTCTTTTTTCTTTATAACCATATTTCTTAAACAAGATGGGAGTACTCCCTGTTTATATCTTTTCTGTCATTTACTCAATGAGCTGCATTTATTAATGACTTCTTATGAATGCATATAATGAGCATATTTCAGTCTTCTCTTACTTTCAATCTTGATGTTTTAGTAAACTTTTACACCATTTACCAATCTTTCCTTCCTAAAACACTCTTTCTTTGGTTTTCCTGACTTTATCACTTCCAAGATTTCTTCTTTATTCTTAGTCATGCCTGGTTCTTGGTACATAACAGTCATTTTATAAAATAAATAAATAAATTGACAAGCAAAAAAATATGATTTTTCTTTCTCTAGTTACCAGCATCCTTCTCATGGATGATCTGCAAGAGAATTCAAATGATTCGCTGGTGATATGTAAGAGGTAAGAGGTGCATATATTTGGCCACAAGCAATGATCCATATTGGATTGCTAACTAAGTCAAGAATGCATTCTAAATATACACCTAAATGATCTAGTTTATTTAACATATTGGTAGGATATACTCCTGCATATTTTTTAACTTTGTAAGTTCTACGCTCATCTCTATATCTACAGTTATGACAGAAAGATAAAGATTTGAATGGAATACAGCAAAGTGAAAACATTATTTTTAAAAATGTGTATACACGTAACATGAAAACACACATATTGTACATTTCAGTCCCATTTATAATCCCCCAAATAATCTCTTTTCATTATTTCAAAGACAGAACTTTTTCCTCTGTAGAAAATTCTATAAACCCATCAGAGATTGTAAATTGAGTAAATGGGTTGAAATTTTCTGAGAAACTATTAAAATCTTTTCTTGTTAATAGCAAAGAGCAACTGAAAATGGCTCTTCACCAGCACAGATTGTGGAGTTCCACTTCTCCTCTACTCTGCAAACAATGTATTAACTACCATTTGTTGTGAAAGACCTGAACATATTTTTAAAACAATGGCCTGGAAACTTTGGAAGGAACACTGTGGGAAGCCTCTCAGGCTACCATTAGGAATGAAATAATAGCCTACCGGCATCACACAACAACAACAATGCAGCTCAGCATGTAAAGTATGGTCTAATTTGATCATGGAAATGGAAGAGCAATGTGTTTCTGAACCAGACCTCAGTAAAGGAAGCATTTTATGGAATACCATATCAATCTTTGGAGAATTTTGTGTTTCTACAAGAATTGGCCCTTTGTGTTAATGACTCTCAACACTTACTAAATAATTAACTATAGCATTAAACATATTTTCAGATCATGTTTTTATTAATAATTCAGATGAATTGAGATTAGTCCCCAAGAAGCCACAGAGATACACTTTATCCAAAGATTCGCCTAGAAGCAAATAAAATTAGATACCATGAATGTCAGTTTTAGAATGGAATGCCACTAAAGAAAATATTAGAAAAGACAAAGAACCAAGAAGTCTTACAATGGAAATAAATCTAGATTGCAAATTTGATCTCAAAGATGTAACTTTACAATGAGATTTGTTCCCTAATATTTGGCTTGGCCTGATGCTACAGTAGAAAACTAAGTCAAAATCTATTCAAAAGTTGTGAATAGATTTTCTGTCCTTTTGAACCAATACTCTGTAATTTAGAATTTAGAAACATAAACCATTTCAAATAACTACATAGTTTAACTTAAATGTGTTGATTTCCAAAATGTAAATCTAGATCTTTCTCTGCGACATGAAAACTCCCATTGGTTTTATTAAAAGATAGGTAGGGAGCAGATCAGTGAAGGCCTTACAAGGCAATTTAATGATTTTGGAGTTTATCCTAAGGATGATGAGATTAATAATAATATATAATGTTCCTGAAAACTCACTACATGGCAAGCATCACACTGAGTAAAATGTACTGCTTTATTTAATTATTACAACAATCTTATGAGATAGGTACTATTATTAGTCTATTTCAGAAACAAAGATTCATCGTGGTTAGGTAACTTACATAAGCTCAGATAACCAGTCAGTGATCAAGTAGGGTTTGAACCCTGGCTATTTGAATCTAAAAACCAACCTCTTAACAATTGTATTGGTCAAATATTCTTTATCCACTTCTCTATGATACACAGAACATTTTACAATAAAAATTCTTTAAGAAAAAAAACCTCGCACTACACAATGTCTCCTCATAATGTCTGTTTTCTCTGAATTGATTTATAAATTTAAAGGTATTCATATGAAAGTCCCAGAAACTTTAGTTTTGTTTTAACTGAAATTTTTTTTTCTAAATTTTTATGGCAGAATACATTGATTAGAACAGCTGTAGTCATTTTAGGGAAAAAAAAAATAAGAAGATGTTCTTTTTAAATATATAAAGCATATTACAAAGCTAAAATAATTATTGTGTCAGATCCAAAGGGATTAACAGAAAAGAAAACACTACACCCTTATATAGGTGACATTTTACTAATGAGAAT
>NW_006921867.1:2998666-3001367 GCF_000298275.1 Orycteropus afer afer
TTTTTATGGTTTTTAATTTTGTTTCACATTTTTTTCTCCCATTCTATCCAGGATCTCAAATTTTGATCCTTTTTCAAGTGGTTGGCATTGGTAGCTGGGTACCACCTAGTCCTTAGGGTTTTATAGGGTGAGGTTCTCAATAGTCTTTTGGACTAACTGTTTCCATGTGTCTTTGATTTTCTTCACTCTTCTTCTCTCTGGATGAGGAGACACAAATAGTTGCTTCTTAGATGGCTGTTTGAAAGAATTAAAGACCCCAGTCACTACTCACTGGAGTAAGGTGTAGAACAATATTTTTGTGTACTGTGTTGTGCTAATTGAGTTTGATATTCCCTGCAACTATGGTCCCAAGCCTAGAGGAATTTGATTGCTAACCAGAAGGCTGGTGGTTCAAATCCACCAGCCAATCTTTGGAAGGAAGACTGGTCAATCTACTTCTGTAGAGATATCGCCTCAGAAACCCAAGGATGGGTCCCTATAAGTCAGACCAGACTCGAGAACAGGGGGGTGACTTTTCACAATAATGGACTCATACAATATCTGTCCTTCTATGGTTGACTTATTTTACTCAGCATAATGTCCTCCATGTTCATTTAGGTTATTAAGGAATTCACAGCTTCTTCATTATTCTTTAATGTTGTATAGTATTCCATTGTGTGTGTGTACCATAGTTTGGTTATCCACTCATCTGTTGATGGGAAATTAGGTTGTTTCCACCTCTTTGCTGTTGTAAATAGTGCTGCCATGAACATGGGTGTGAATATATCTATTCATATCCTGAATCTCACCTCTTTAGGATATATTCCTAGTAGTGGGATTGCTGGATCAAATGGTATTTCTATTTCCAACTCTTTAAGGAAGTGCCATACTGTTTTTCACAGTGGTTGTACCATTTTAAAGTCCTGGCAGCAATGTATGAGAGCTCCAATTTCTCTACACCCTTGCCAGCATTTGTTGTTTTCTGTCTTGTTGAACTTTGCTATTATTGCTGGAGTGAGATGATATCTCATTGTAGTTTTGATTTGCATCTCTCTAGTGGCTAATGGTTTAAAATCAAGAAGGGAGTGTGTCAGGGTTGTATCCTTTCACCATATTTATTCATTTTTTATGCTGAAGAAATAATCTGAGAAGCTGGCGTATAAGAAGAAGAACATGGCATCAGGATTGCAGGAAGGCTCATTAACAACCTATGTTATGCAAATGACACAACTGTGCTGGCTGAAAGTGAGGAAGACTTGAAACACTGATGAAGACTGAAGACTGCATTCTGCAATATGGGTTACACCTCAATATAAAGAAAACAAAAATCCTCACAACGGGACCAATAAGCACCATCATGATAAATGGAGAAAAGATTGATGTTGTCAAAGACTTCGTATTACTTGGTTCTGCAATCAACACCAATGGAAGCAGCAGTCAAGATATCAGACATCATATAGCATTGGGCAAATCTGCTGAAAAGGACCTTTTTCAAGTGCTGAAGAGCACAGATGTTTCCTTGATGACTATGGTGCACTTGACACAAGCCATGCTATTTTCAATCACCTCATATGCATGTGAGAGCTGGACAATGAATAAAAGAGATGGAAGAGTCAATGCTTTTGAGTTGTGGTGTTGGTGAAAAATGCTGAAAGTATCATAGACTAACAAATCTGTCCCAGAAGAATTGCAACCTGAATGTTCCTTGGAAAAGGGAATGACCACACTTCGTCTCACCTACTTTGGTCATGTTGTCAGAAGGGACCATTACCTGGAGAAAGATATCATGCTTGGCAAAGTGGAAGGACAACGAAGAAGAGGAGGACCCTCAATGAGATGGATTGACACAGTGGCTGCAGCGATGGGATCAGGTATAGCAAGGATCATGGGGCTGGCACAGGACTAGGCAGTGTTTCGTTCTGCTGTTCATGAGGTCACTATGAGTCAGAGAAAATTTGATGGCACCTAACAACAACAACAACAGTGGCTAATGATCACAAGCATTTCTTCATGCTTTTCCTGGCTTCCTGAATATCTTCTTTGGTGTTCATGTCCTCTGCCCAGTTTTAAATTGATTGTCTTTTTGGTGTTGAAGTTTTCTATTAGTTTTAGAGATAAGTCCCTTGTTGGAGATGTTGTTGCCAACTATTTTTTCCTCAATCTGTAGGTTTTCTTTTTACTCTTTTGTAGAAGTCTTTTGATGCACTTAAGAATTTAATTTTTAGAAGGTCCCAATCATCTGGTTTCTCTTCTTCTGTTTGTTCATTTTGAGCTATGCTTGACAGTCTATTTATGCCATAAATTAAGCTCCTAAATTTGCCCCTAATTAGTCTTTGATGAACTTTAGAACTTTGGGTTTTATTTTTAGGTCTTTGGTCCATCTTGAGTTTGTTTTTGTGTGTGGTATGAAGTATGGATCCTGTTTCATTTTTCTGCAAAAGGGTATCTAGTTTTTCCAGCACCATAAACTGGTCACAGATATCAAGTCAGCAACCAGAGCCAAATTATCCAAAAAGCAAAGTAATAACAGGTTAGTTTTGCTCAGTTACTAATCTGTAGTGAACAGATTCACATGTTTTGCACATCAAAATGTGGTTAAACCCATGTAAAATCGTTCACTATAGATTAGTATATTCAAGTAAGCCCGTGATTAGCTTGCTTACTGGGGACTTTGTCCCTGTCAGGGATTATAAATTTGAAAAGACACTTTGATTCTGTAGGA
>NW_006921867.1:3001467-3008654 GCF_000298275.1 Orycteropus afer afer
TGCCAGAGACAAAAAAAAAAAAAAAAAAAAAAAAAGTATTTACTTTGTTTATTGGGTGATCCAACACTATACGTAACAACTGATAAATGTCTATGAAAAATAAAGACTGACATTTTAGTTTACATTTCTATTCATTATATAGGTAATCTCCCTGTAGTACTCAAACATTCTGTTAAAATTCTGATAATTCTAGTTGTGTTTGGTTGTTGGTATTTTGTTGGAAAGAATAGGCACAATATCTTGTGTAGCACAAAATCAATAATGGTGAAGGAGAGTAGATGCTTTTAGTTAGTGAAAATAGAATACTGTAGAGTGGACAGCATGGACTTTTTTTTTTTTTTTTTTTAATTGTGCTTTGGGTGCACATTTACAGAGCAGAATTTGTTTTACATTCAACAATTTGTGTATATTTGGTTTCACACCCCGATTACCATCCTCAACCCTAACCCACTCTCCTCCTCTCCCTTCCTTGTGACCCCCGCCTCCCTGTGCCTTTCTCAACTATGCATTCCTATCTATCCAGCTTCCCTGGCATGGGAATGCTGCCCCTCTGGTGCCCCATGGCTGATTGTTCCAAGGGGTGTATCTCTGTAGAGTAGGTGGGTGCATTGCCCTGGGTTGGGTGTTCTGCATGTAAGTCTTTCTACTGTTGGGCTGAGAGCCAGCTCCTGGGAGTGAGTTTTATTCCAGTCCCAAAGTGTATCCCAGGGCCATAGTCTTGGGGGTCCCACCAGACTCCATCTGACCAATAATTCTGGTCATTATTGTCTTTTTAAATTTTGTCCCACATTATTCCTCCCACTCTTTCCAGGATCTCCACTTTTGATCATTTCTTGAGTGTTTGGTATTGGCAGCCGGCACCATCTAGTTTTTCTGGTCTGAGGTCTATCATATCCTTAGACTAATTGTTTCCAAATTCTCTTGATTTTCTAGGGAGCTCTGGTGGTGCAGTGCCTAAGGCATTTGACTGCTAACCAGAAGGGTGGTGGTTTTGAACTCCTCAGAAGGAAGATTGTGCAACCTACTTCCATAGAGATACTGCCTCAGAAACCCAAGGAGGGGTCACTCTGAGTTGGAAACAACTTGACGGCAGTGTGTTTTGAGTTGATTTTCTTCACTCTTCTTCGCTTCAGACAAGGGAAAATCATTAGCTGTATCTTCAATGGCTGCATGAAAGCTTTTAAGACCCCAGTCACTACTCACTAAATTAGGTTGTGAAACAAGATTTTTATGTACTATGTTGGGCCAATTGAGCCTTGTGTCCCCCAATACTATGGTCCTGAGTTGGAAGACCTGGTGGTTCTCTTACCCAAGGTGTTTGACTGTCTCTGAGGGATTTCTCCAAGTCTGTCTTCTGTTGCTTCTGTAATGATTGTGGTTATTTTGTATCACTAGTAACTGTGCAAGATAGGTACTAATGATACAAAATAACCACAATCATTACAGGAACATTGCCTCTTTTGCCAGACTATTTGGAATCAAATCCAGCTCTTTGATTGGTAATTGTATGAATTGAAGCAAACTACGCAATGCTCAGTATCCTCATCTGTAAACTGGGGATAATAATAGAGGCATTGTGACTATGTTTTGTGTTAATTTATAAAAAGTATTTAGAAAGTGTCTGCCACATAGTAAATACTTATTAAGTGGTAGCTATGGTAGCTATCATCATTATTAGGAGCTCTGGTAGCATAGTGCCCAAGGCACTTGACTGCTAATCAGAAGGCTGGCGGTTCAAACCCACCAGCCACTCCTCAGAAGGAAGATGGGGAAATCTGCTTCTGTAGTAATATCACCTCAGAAACACAAGCAGGGGTCCCTATGAGTCTGGTCCAACTCGAGGACACATCACAATAACAACAACATCATCATTATTGCTGGAGTCCCTGGGTGTTACAATGCTTATTGAGCTAGGTTGCTAACTGAAGGCTTCATGATTCAGCTCCATCCAGAGGGACCTCAGAAAGAAGGCCTAATGATCTACTCTTGAAAACCCTGCACAACACAGTTGTTCTCTGATACACATGGGGTCCCCTTGAGTGGGAACAGCAACTTATTATTATTATTACTGTTATTGTTAGAAGGAAAACAGGAGACAGCAAAGCTTTTGGATGAAGAGAGAACTCCAGAGTAGACATGATGAAACAAATTGTGTTCTGCCAAAATATATTGGAAGAAAAACAAACAAAAAAAAGTGGTCACAAAATGTCATAAGTAGAGAAGAAATGCTTGGTGTATTACAGCCTATGCCGCGTGTTCACCATACCATTCCGTTTTCTCCCTGGGAACAGAGTAATATGTATTTGTTTACCTTTTGATGTAGGTTGGATTCTCTGAAAGCAGACCCTAAGACAGAGTTTGGAGTGAATTATATTTATAAGAGATCAACATCTGTGGAAGGGAGGCAGCAGAAACAAAGGGTGAAGTCCAACTGAGATGCAGCCCAAACAAAACCTATCAACACCATGGGGGGGCTCTGGAGCATATGTGCTTATCAGAGTTGTCCCACAGTGGGCCAAAATGGCTGGGCCTTTATAATTTTGCTACAGTCAGTCATTGGAGGTGGGCCACTCTGGGAAAAGTACAACTATAGAAATGAGTCTCTACAGATGAGATGTAATCTGAAGAAACTGAAAGCTGGTGGCTGGCAACGGGGATCTGAGCAGCACATCTTATGTTCACAACAGACTGATTCTTGTACTGTAAGCCTCTACTTTTTCATACCAGTTTGGGGAGCAACTCCTCCAGGATTCCAGAATGCCTATTTTTCTGAGGAAATTGTAGAAGTGGAAGATAAGTGGGGCATATTGCAGGTTCTGCTGCTGCAACTGGTCTCAGACCCACATCCAGTACTCATTTTCTCCCTTCTACATTATTCATTTTAGTTTCTCTTTACCCTCAACTAAGGAGCTCTGGTTGCATAGTGATTATGGCATTCAGCTCCTAACCAAAAAGTTGGTGGTTGAAACCCACCAGATGCTCCATGGGGGAAAGAAGGGACTTCTGTAAAAATGGACAGCCTTGGAACACTATAGGGCAGTTTGACTCTGTCCTGTAGGGTCGCTATGAGTCAAAATTGACTTGATAGCACTGGATTTAAACCTCAACATAACAATATAGAGAAAATTAAAATCCTCACAACTGGATCAATAAGCAACATCATGATAAACGCAGAAAAGATTGAAGTTGTCAAGGATTTCATTTTACTTGGATTCAAAATCTACACCTATGGAAGCATCAGTCAAGAAATCAAATGACATATCACATTGGGCAAATCTGCAAGGGACCTCTTTAATGTGTTAAAGAGCAAAGATGTGACTTTGAAGACTAAGGTGCACCTGACCCAAGTGATGGTATTTTCAATAGGCTCATATGCATATAAAAGCTGGACAATGAATAAGGAAGACTGAAGAAGAACTGATGCATTTGAATTGTGGTATTGGTGAAGAATATTGAAAATGTACTGGCAGAGAACGAACAAATCTGTCTTGGAGGAAATACAGCCAGAATGCTGCTTAGAAGCAAGAATGACCAGACTTCTCTTGTACTTTTGTCATTTTGTCAGAAAAGGCCAAACCCTGGAGAAGGATATCATGTTGGGTAAAGTAGTGGGTCAGTTGGAAAGGGGAAAACCCTCAACCAGATTGACATAGTGACTGTGACAATGGGCTCAAAAATAGCAACAATTATGAAGATGGCATGAAACTGGGGAGTATTTTATTCTGTTGTATATACGGCTGCTATGAGTTGAAACCATCTCGATGGCACATAACAGCATCTGTAGATACATAAACCAATTGAGAAGGCAAAAAAAGAAATTAACTCACCCATTTCATTTAGGAATACATTTCCAACATTTCTTCTGTTTTAGGTTGATACATTATTTCTCAAAATTTATAAAAATGTGTATGTTGCTTTGATAGATTATTTTTAACTAATAATTATACTCGGTAACTTAATGAGGAAGACAACTTAGTCCTTATGGTTTATGGTGACAGAAAATTTATAAAAATAATTCCAATTTAGATACATATTATTTTGCTAAAGAACTATAAGCTTCTATGATCAATAAAACATGTTCAAATATGAAATATATCACATTATGCTAAGACTGTGGGAAAAGGAGAATATCAGTATGATTTAAAGGGGAAAAGAGTAATACACAATTTCTGATTGTGCAGTAAGAGCTTTGTCCATCATTTTTCATGATGGTGCAGTTGTATCAAATCATTATGGTATTTACATGATATTGTTGTTGTTGTTGTTTGCCGTCGAGTCGGCCCCGACTCATAGCGACCCCTCCTTGGGTTTCCGAGGCAGTATCACTACGGAAGTAGGATTGCCCAACCTTCCTTCTGATACATGATATTAGATAATTTAAAAAACAGATTTAAGGGTTTTAGTTTAAAATGTCAATGTATGTAAAGGGTCAGAAATTAATCTTTTTACAACTGCTTAAGTTTAAAAAAAAATCACATTGTAAAAGTGTGAGTGACTAAAATGTTTCTCAAAATCCCTTTAGAGAGACATGAACAAAGGGTCTAAAGACCACTGAAGCATAGGGCTGGGTCATCAAAGAAAACAATATCTCCATCTATATCTCCATTATTTAAAGTGTTTGAAGTGTCATTAAAAGACTTCAATGAATCCTGCTTGTATGTCTTCTATTTTGCTTAATAGGATACATTGTTTGCTAGTTTATTTCAGTATGTTGTCGTCCCACTGGAGAAACATAGACATTTTCATATTGTTAGCTTTAAGTTTTAATATCACAGATAAAACTAAAACAGTATAAATGGAAAATGAATTTGCTCTGTAAAACTTCACCCAAATCACAATAAAAAGTTAAAAAAAAATAAAAACCTAAAATGTATAGAATTCATAATAAGTTGAAATGCAATGGACATACTGAAACTTACTTGAATATTTTTAATGTAAATAGATTTCATTTAGTGAAAGAGAATAAACAAAGGAAACTTTAACAACCTACTTTTAAAAAGTTCCATGCAGAAATAATTTACATGGTTTTTGCTGCTTGTATGTGTCTCTGTGAGTCTATGTGTTCATGTGTATGTGTGCTTATGCACATGACTGACTATAATATTTTCTATTTTATCTACCAATAAAAGAACAGAAACTTGAAATCTCTTCCATTTCTTAAAATTTCTTGAATTCTTAGCAGTCATCTAAGATGAAACTAATGGTTTTCTATCATGGGAAGTGAAGAAGAGTTCAGAAAAAACAAGGGCTTTGGGAAGCAATCAGCCCTAGGACACAATGGACCTCAAAACCAGAACTAGATGGTGCCCAGCTTCCAACACCAACCACTCAGAAAAGGATCAAAACTGGAGATCCTGGATAGAGTGGGAAGGAAACCATGGGACAAAATCCAAAAACACAATAATGACCAGAATTACTGGTTGGTTGGAGTCTGGTGGGACCCCCAATACTATGGCCCTTGGATACACTTCAGGCCTGGAATAAAACTCACTCCCCAGGGCTAGCTCTCAGCTCAGTAGTAAGTAAGACATACACGCAGACCACTCAACCCAGGGTGACACACCCACATACACTATGGAGATGCATCCCTTGGAGCAATCGACCATGGGAAAACAGAGGGGCAACATTCACATGGAGGAAATGCAGGACACACAGAAGTGTATAACTATGAGGGGCATGGGGAGGTTATGGGAAGGGAAGGGAGGAGAATGGGTTAAGGTTGGGGATGGTAATTGGAGAGTGAAACCAAATGTACATGAAATGTTGAATGTAAAACAAACTCTGCTCTGTAAATTTGCACCTAAAGCAAAATAATAATAAAAAATCTTGAATTCTTCACTTTTTTTTAATATTTATACTTGAAACTGCATGCAATATTCAAGATTTTTATTTATTTATAACTTGATTAGAGAATCAACTGTATTTCAAGTTAGTTTTTAATATGCTATGCATTGTATCTTCATTGAAAAGTTTCCTTCTCTTGAGCACGTCTCTGTATGACTGACTTTCTTATTACAATATGCCTACAAAGAGGTAGTAAGATTTAAGCTAGCTCAATATTTATATAACAGAACACCTGATCAGAAATTAAATACAAGTCATCTTCCATTTCTTGTAAAACCAAAACTTTCAAAATTCAAATCAATCTTAAACATTTTAGTTTTTAAAAGTAGTCAATTGCTTTGTTTATATCTAGATCTATTAACATGAGTTTCAGCTTTTCTTCCTGATAATTTTACGAAGTAAAAGCTATAAATTATTTGACAAATACATTATTTTGATTGCAAATGTGCTTACTGCTTCTGATTTCTTCATGTACCCCTTGTTTATCTAAATGGAAACAGTCCGTGTTTCATAATGTTTACACCACCTGTTTTGTAGGCATGGAAAACCCTGCCATCATGACTTTTGTCCAAAAGCTATCCAGTCCATATGCTGTCACCTCCCTACAAGCTTTCCCTGATGCTTTTCTCTCCAACCGTAACCATGTCACAGCTGAAAATAATCTTTCCTCTGAACTCCTCAAACCCTAATTTTGACCTTTTATTTCAAAACTTGTTACTTTCTACACAGAATTGTAATATTAATGCATATATTTCATATATTAGTCTATAGGTTTTTGAAAGCAAAGTACACATTGAACTCATTTGTATTACTGACAGCCTTATAGTACACTGTGATTTACATAGTAGACATTAAAAAATTGTCCAATGAATAACAGATGGATGAATGATTCCATTCCTGTTAAATATCAATGTTCTCCAATATTTGTCCAATTTTAAATGTTAATTATAAGAACACTTGCCTATTGTATCATTTTTAATTCAGACAATCAGTACTTTATTCATTCTGTTTTGATTAAAATATATAATTTTCCATTCAGATATTTGCAAACAATTGTTTACATGCTGTCCTAAACTGAAATAAATTTGTAAAGAATTAAACCATCCAAAGGTTCTAGAATTTCCATAAAACTTTTTTCCGTTATCACTTTCCCTTAGGAATTTAACACTGTTCACTGTCTCCAACTGCCTCCATTAATATGGTACAATATTACAAATATTTTGTATTAAACATACATGTATGTGTGTGTGTGTTGTTGTTGTTGTTGTTGTTTGCCGTCGAGTCGGCCCCGACTCATAGCGACCCCTCCTTGGGTTTCCGAGGCAGTATCACTACGGAAGTAG
>NW_006921867.1:3008979-3009996 GCF_000298275.1 Orycteropus afer afer
AAGAGCTTACTATTTATATGGTATTATGTCCACCGCTTTACATATATTATCTCATTTAATGTTCATAGCAATTACAAATGCTATTACCATCTCCATTTTCCATAGAAGAAACAGAGGCTGACCATGCCAAAACCTCTGATTTGTTTGAAGAGAAATTTTTCCTATAGCCTTCTTGCCTTCTGTTCTACTCTTTTTGTCTCCAGAGTTTGGAGTAACTTATCAGGTCAGTAAAGACAGACAAAGACCTTGATCTAAATTTCTGAATCTATCAAAATTCCTAAACTTTGGGAATTCAAGCTTTTTCTACTCTTTTTCTCACCCCTTACCAATAAGAGGCAACAATCCTGAATAAGTCACTCCTTCAGATTCAAACTTTGCCTTGAATGGTCTGTGTCAACATCTAAACTGGCATGGCTAGGAGTATCATAGAGCTTACCACATATCTAATTCATATTCTCCAGATCAGCTTTTTCAATAATTAAGCTGATGTGTTGACCTCCATCTGCTTAATCCTCAACTCTTTCCATTGTTCTTATTTATGGAAAGTCCTAAAACTTGAAAGGTTAAAGATATCAAATATCAGACCAAACTCATTACTATCAAGTTGATTCTGATTTATAGTGACCTTATAGCCCAAAGACGAACTGTCCCATAGGGTTTACAAGGTTGTAATCTTTATAGAAGTAGATTACCATATCTTTCTCCCATGGACCAGCAGGGGGGTTCAAACCACTGACCTTTCAGTTACTTGTCAACAACCGTGCCACCAACCCAAAGACTACATCCTTCGTAGCTGTTCGGTTATCAAACCACATGGCAGGCCATTCATTCAAGTCCATTGTAAGTCCCAAAGTCGGCAGAGCATGGCAGTCTTCCCAACAATGACAGGGCTACATGCAGGGTCCAGGCGTGCCGTAAGCTAGAGACCATTCCCAAAGTTGCTACTTATATACAGGAAGCAGACAACATCCCAAAGGTAGCTACTTAGCTGCTTGTGGTAGATCCCGCCATGGAGCT
>NW_006921867.1:3011044-3013284 GCF_000298275.1 Orycteropus afer afer
GGGGAATACTGCCACCAGCTGCCCAGCCACTCAACCAGGCCCAGCCAAGTTGACACACAAACATAACCAGCACATTGTATTTTTAAGGATGTTACCTTCTAAAATAAGAGGAGTGACCAGAAACCTGAAATTTCATCATGGCTCCAATACCATGAATGAGAAGCTTCTGTTAGACTACTTCCTTGAGTATACTACTTCTAAAACCATTCTGCTTTAAAACGTATATTCTATTTTGTGTTGATTTTGAAATGCAAATAATAATAATAATAAACAAAATACAAAACAAAGTAGGGAACCTTCCAGATGTCTGAGAATATGTTAAAGGTGTTGAGAAAATTACTGTTAATATACTATATTAATTAGTATAGATCCAAGTGCTGTGAATTACAGACCTGGTGGCATAGTGCCTAAGGCATTTGACTGCTAACCAGAAGGCTGGTGGTACAAACCCACTATCCACTCCTTAGAAGGAATACTGGACAATCTACTTCTGTAGAGATACTGCTTTGGAAACCCAAGGAGGAGTGGCTATGAGTCAGAAACAACTTGACGGCAGTGAATTTAGTTTTTTCTTTTTTAAAAAAAGAAGGTCCATGAGTGACGCAAATGGGTTGCACTCAACGACTAACCTAAAGCTTGGTGGTTCAAACCCATCCAGCAGCACCACTTAAGAATGGTCTGACAATCTTCTTCCATAAAAATTAGTCAAGAAAACCCTATGGATCAGTTATACCCTGTAACATAATGGTCACCATGAGTCAGAATTGACTTGACAAGACAATATTTTTTATAGACCCTCCTCAAAATATATAAATGTATACCTGCCCAAACACAATAGAAATCTATTTCACACTCTCATAAGTGTCTAATTGTGGGTGGCTCTTCTTCACACAAAAATCCAATGAACAAGACTCCATCTTGTGTTTCTACCATCTTTTAATCAGTACTGTTCATTAAACGTTCTGAAATGATGAGAATGTGGCTATTGAACTTTTGAAATGTGGCTACAATGAATGAAGAACTGGAATTTTTAATTTTGTTTAATGTTAAATTTAAATAGTCACATATGGCAATGGCTATCAATTTGAAGGTTGAAACAATAAGGTCTTATCACTTTAAATACCCAGCCAGTGGAAGGTGAAAAAGGGCAAGTAGGAGGCAGATTTCTTTCTTCAAAATGTTGTCCCATATGTGGCACTGGCACTCATTATTTTCATTTAAATGTCATTGATGAGAACATGGTCACATCTAGAAAGGGGTACGCAAATATAGACAATATGGTGGTTAAGGCACTTGGCTGCTAACCAAAGGTTCAGTGGTTTGAACCCATCAGCAGCTCCATAGAAGAAAGATGAGGGAGTCTGCTTCTATAAAGATTTACGGCCTTGGCAACCCAATGGAGGTCACTATGAGTAGGAATTGACTTGATGGCAGTCAGTTAGTTTCTTTCTTTCTTTCTTTCTTTTTGATTCGGGTTAGCTGCTACTCAGTTATCAGTATGGGAGGGGGAATGGGTTTTATTGCATAGTGAAAATCTCTGTTACAGCTGGCTAAAAATAATTTACAGATTTATTTTCTGAAAAATTTAATTTAAAAAAAGTGAGAAAATTATAAGTAGGGAATTAGAAGAGTGACAAAGTGGTGATTAGTGATAGCCACAGGCTTTACCTTCTTTTCCTTTCTAGAACTGAATGAGAAATAAAAAAGATGGAAAATACATGGGAAGAGAAAATTGGTAAAATGCCCCAAATGAAGAGGATATCTAGGGCTATCTGTAACTCATCATGAATCCTCTGAGGCAAATTAATCTAATTTCTGTAATAAACTGCAACAGATGGTTGGAGACATTTGATGGTACCGAATTGACTAAGTACTCAGGAAGTTGCAGAACTGACAGAAGTTGTGCTTAAGCAAAATGACCCAAATAAAAAACCCAAACCTAACTCATTGCCATTGAGTGAATTCTAACTCAGAGTGATCTTGTAGGACAAAGTGGAACTGCTCTATAGGGTTTCTAAGGCTATTGATCTTCACAGAAGCAGACTGTCACATATTTCTCCTGTCGAGCAGCTGCTATTATTGTTATGTCCCGTCAAGTCGGACCCGACTCATAGCAACCCCTCCTTGGGTTTCCGAGGCGGTATCACTACAGAACTAGATTGCCCAATCTTCCTTCTGAGGAGTGGCTGGTGGGTTGAAATGCCAGTCTTTTGGTTAGCAGCTGAACGACTTTAACCATT
>NW_006921867.1:3013770-3020143 GCF_000298275.1 Orycteropus afer afer
GAAGAAAATAAGTAGGAAAAAAAAAAAGACGTACAGTCAACTAAATGATATTTAATATTTATAATTATACAGTTCTGAATCTTTGAGTGGATTTTATCATTTAATTTCACTAAGCAAAATACTGGCCATAGAAGCAGGTATTCAATTTCTTTAATCCAGCTCTACATGACATCTATTTGCTATTTGAAGCAGAGGTATTTATTCATTATAATATGGTTTTTCAGTTTCAAGGGATTCTTATTTTATAATATATCTCTTGGCCTAACTACCCACATTGTCAGATATTATCACTTTCTTAGTGTGATTAATTTAATATTTGTGTTTAATTAAAATGTTAAAATTGTATTACACTTTAATAAAACTTGTGGCTTTTATTTTACTTGAAAACTGAGGAGGTAAAAATGTATGATTATAAATGATAGAGGCAGTATGATATAATCAGTAGGCTCAAATTGATCAAAAAACAGTAAAAAATACTCATTGTCATTGAGTCAATTCCAGCTCATAGAAGCCCTATAGAACAGAGTCTAACTGCCTCATAGCATTTTGAAGGCTGTGAGTGTTTACAAGAGCAAAATGCCTCATCTTTCTCCCATGGAGCAGCTGACGGGTTTGAACCACTGACATTTTGGTTAGCAGCCAAATGCTTTAACCACTGCACCATCAGAGGTCCTTTAGAAACAGTACATCCTGAGAATTCCACAAAGGTGAACTTGAGTCTTAGCTCTCTGAATGAGAAAGATAGTGCTTATCTTAATTACAGAATCCCTGGGTGATACAAAAGATTAAGCACTTGACTACTAGCTGAATGGTTGGTGGTTTGAATTTACCCAGAGATGCTTTGGAAGACAGGCCTGGTGATCAGCTTCTGAAAGGTCACCTATGAAGTAATCCTACTATGTATACATGGGGTTGCTGTGAGTCATAATTGACTTGATGGCAACTAACAACACAACATCTATATTTCAGTCTTCTACTTGGGATTCAGGCAATTCTGTACTGATATTGACTTTGGATGTTTGACCACACTTGGATATTCCTCCAACACGAGTCTTCTAATAATCACCTTCTCCATTTTTCTCCTCTCTGGTTTTCCTGCAACATATTCATGAGTTATTTTCTAAGGCACACCATATCCATAGGAAATACTCTTCTCTTTAGCAGTTATTGCTAATTAAATTTGGTTCATATGTTCCAGTGATATAATTGCATCTCATCTATTTCAAATATTGTCCCTCAAACTGAGATCAAAGTTTATAGCAAATAATATGAAAGATCATAAAGAAATAATGTCATATGGTGAAGAAGGAAGGCACTAATGACAAATATTATGGGGTACCAGTTAATTCGCTATACTCAGATGGACAAATATATCATCGCTCTTTTAGTGTATATAATAGATCTAACCTTAAATATCACCTCCTTTCCCTTGTATGGAGATGAGTCTCTGATAGAGTCTCTGATATCATGAGGATATGTGCAGCTACCTATGCCTACAAACAGCAGTAACTTCCCCACCAATGCAATTTCCGGCCATATCCTGCTTCCCACAAAAGTGGAAAGCATATAGACTTGTACAGACTCTGTCTTCTGCTTTCTTTATAGAAAGAGAAGTGGTCATCTGCTGAAGTTATCTCTTCTCAGACAAGTTTTCTAGATTCTTGTAACTTTTCAAGTACATGTTATACTCAGCTCCCTCCCTCCTAAGCATAAATCTGTCTCCAAATCTTGGTACTAATCAGAGAGTTGCTGCTGCTAGAATTGGAATTTCCTCTCTGAAAATAAGTTAAGTCCTTTAAAAACTATAGTTAAGAAAGATTCTTAAAGATGATCCTTTCTTTTTTTATGATTCTATCCATATGTGACTCTGCAAATGAAACCATCTGTTTGAAGCCACGGTCATGGTTTCAACATGGTTTCTCTCACTAATTTTAGTTTAGGAATTGCCACCAGCCTGTGGCATATATAAATTCTTGCTACACCCAGATTCTTAGAAATTCCAGGCTAGCCCTGACATGGGGGGGGGGTCACTAATGCAATATTGCTAGAGTCAGATGTGAAACAAATACACATGGGTTCCTTATTTTATTTTCCTCATGTCTCATCCCATGCACAAAGACATTTTTCTTCATGGCATAGACAATTCTGTGGTGTCCTGTCTGTCTCACCTTACATACAGGGATCAATCTTTTAACTAGTAGAGTTCCAGATCCCCCAATTTCTCATTATCATATGGATGGCCTATCCTGAAAGCTTGGATATAGGTTAATCAGGTGCCCTCCCAATTTCAACCACAAAACATTAACTTCTCTGACTCACATTGGAGGCATGTAGAAATTTCTTTGCTTCCATCCCATCCCACCCACCACTCGTCTGTCAGTTCGTCATATTGTGGTGGCTATCATGTTGCTGTGAGGCTGGAGGCTATGGCACCAGTATACCAAATACCTACAGGGTCATCTTTGGTGGACAGGTTTCAGCAGAGCTTCCAAACTAAGACAGACTTGGAAGAAAGAAGGGACCATCCACTCCTTAAAGAATTGGCCAGTGAAAACTTTATGAATAACAGTGAAACACTGTTGGATATATTACTGGAAAACTTTATGAATAGCCCTGAAACACTGTCTGATATAATGCTGGAAGGTGATACCTTAAGGTTGGAAGACATTCAAAATACAACTGAGGAAGAACTGCCTCCTCAGACTAAAGTGGACCTTAATGATGTGGATGGAGTAAAGCTTTTGAGACCTCCATTTGCTAATGTGGTATGACTCAAAATAAGCAGAAACAGCTTCAAACATCCATTAATATTGGGAACATGAAATGTACAAAGTATGAATCTAGGAAAATTAGAAGTTGTCAAAAATGAAATGGAATGCATAAAGATCAATATCCTAGACATTAATGAACTGAAATGCACTGATTGTGGTCATTTTGAATCAGACAACCATATGATCTACAATGTCAGCAATGACAAACTGAAGAATAGCATGGCATTAATCATCACAAAGAATGTTTCGAGATCTATCCTGAAGTACAAAACTGTCAGTGATAGGATAATACTTATATGCCTACAAGGAAGACCAGTTAATACTACTATCATTCAAATCTACACCCCAACCACCCCAACCAAAGAAGATGAAATTGAAGATTTTTACCAATTTCTGTAGTCTGAAATTGACCAAACATGCAATCAAGATGGGTTGATTATCACTGGTGATTGGAACGCAAAAGTTGGAAACAAAGAAGAATCACCAGTAGTTAGAAAATATGGCCTTGGTGATAGAAATAGTGCTAGAGATTGCAGGATAGAATTTTGCAAGACCAACAACTTATTATTTGCAAATACCCTTTTTTCAACAACATAAACAGTGGTTATATGTGTGGACTTCACCAGATAGAGTACACAGGAATCAGATCGACTACATGTCTAGAAAGAGGTGATGGAGAAGCTCAGTATCTTCAGCCAAAACAAGGCCAGGAGCTGATTGCGGAACAGACCATTAACTGCTCATATGCAAGTTCAAGCTGAAGTTGAAGGCAATTAAAACAAGTCAATGAAAGCCAAAATATGACCCTGATTGCATACCTCCTGAATTTAGAGACCACCCAAAGAATACATTTGATGCATTGAAGACCAATGACCGAAAACTAGAGGATTTGTGGGATGACATCAATAACATGATCCATGAAGAAAGCAAAAGTTCATTAAAAAGACAAGAAAGGAAGAAAAGACCAAAAGAGATATCAGAAGAGACTCTGAAACTTGCCATTGAATGGACAGTAGCTAATGCAAATGGAAGAAATGACAAGATAAAAGAGCTGAACAGAAGATTTCAAAGAGCAGCTTGAGAAGACAAAGTCAATTATTATAATTAAATGTGCAAAGAACTGGAGTTAGAAAACCAAAAGGGAAGAATAAACTCAGCATTACTCAAGCTGAAAGAACTGGAGAAAAAAAAAATCAAACCTCGAGTTGAAATATTGAAAGATTATATAGGAGCTCTGGTAGCGTAGTACATAAGGCACTTGACTGCTAACCAGAAGGCTGGTGGTCCCAACCCATCAGCCACTCCTCAGAAAGAAGGTTGGGCAATCTACTTTTGTAGTGATACTGCCTCGGAAACCCAAGGAGGGGTTGCTGTGAGTCAGGTCCGACTCTGTGGCACATGACAACAACAACAACGTGGGAAAAATATGGAATGAAGCAGGAAGCATCAAAGGAAGATGGAAGGAATACACAGAGTCACTGTACAAAGAATTGATCAATGTTCATCCATTTCAAGAGGTGATTTATGATCAAGAACCAATAGTACCGAAGGAAGAAGTTGAAGCCATACTGAAGGAATTAGCAAAAAACAAGGCTCCATGGATTGACGGAATACCCACTGAGATGTTTCAACAAACAGATGCCATGCTGGAGCCACTCACTTATGTGTTCCAAGAAATTTGGAAGAGAGCTACCTGGCCAACTGGCTGGAAGACACCCTTATTTGCACCCATTGCAAAAAGAAGTGATCCAACAGAATGTGGAAATTATCAAACAATATCATTAATATCATACACAAGTAAAATCTTGCTGAAGATAATTAAAAAATGATTGCAGCAGTATATTGACAGTGGACTTCCAGAAATTCAAGCAGAATTCAGAAGGTGACGTGGAATGAGGGATACTGTTGCTGATGCCAGATGGATCTTGGCTGAAAGCAAAGAATATCAGAAAGATATTTACTTGTCTTTTATTGACTATGCAAAAGCATCTGATTGTGTGGATCATAACAAATTGTGGATAACATTGAGAAATCAAGAACACTTAATTGCACTCATGAGGAACCTGTACATAGACCCGAAGGCTATCGTTCAAACAGAACAAGGAGACGCTGCATGGTTTAAAATCAAGAAGGGAGTGTTTCAGGGTTGTATCCTTTCACCATACTTATTCAATCTATATGCTGAGCAAATAATTGGAGAAGCTGGACCATGAGAAGAAGAACGCAGCATCAGGATTTGAGGAAGACTTATTAACACCCTGCAATATGCAGATGACACAATTTTGCTTGCTGAAAATGAGGCTGACTTTAAACACTTACTGGTGCAGACCAAAGGATACAGTTGGCAGAGTGGATTACATCTCAACATAAAGAAAAGGAAAATCCTCACAACTGGACCAATAAGCAGCATCACAAGAAATGTCAAAGATTTCATATTACTTGGTTCCACAATTAACACCAATGGAAGCAGCAGTCAAGGCATCAGACGACGTATTGGACTGAGGACTGGGCAAATCTGCTGCAAAAATCCTCTTTAAAGTACTGAAGAGCAATGATGTCTCTTTGAAGACTAAGGTGCACCTAACCCAAGCCATGGTATTTTCAATCACCTCCTATGCATATGAGAGCTGGACAGTGAATATGGAAGACAGGAGAAGAATTGATGCTTTTGAGTTGTGGTGTTGGCAAAGAATACTGGAGGTACAATGGACTGCCAAAAGATCGGACAAATCTGTCCTGGAAGTACAGCTGTAATGCTCCTTGAAAGTGAGAATGGCCAGACTTTGTCTCACTTACTTTGGTCATGTTGTCAGAAGGGGCCATTCTGTGAAGAAGGATATCATACTTAGTAAAGTGGAGGATCGGTGAAAAAGAGGAAGGCCCTCAACGAGATGGACTGACACAACGGCTGCAATGATGGGCTCAGGTATAGCAAGGATTGTGAGGCTGTCACAGGACCAGGCCATGTTTCATTCTGTTGTACGTTAGGTCACTATGAGTTGGAGCTGGCTCAACAGAACCTAACAACAAAAACAATATCTCATCCAACCTCCACCCCCTCCTCTCCCAAACTCAAGTGTGGCCCCGAGTACTTAATTAGACCCTTTCTTTTTCTAACCATTCTATGCTGCCATTTTTACTCTGCTGCAGATATCCACCCCATGTCCAATTAGGTGCAGGTTTTGAGTAGGTGTGGAGGTCCTTGGTAAGACAAATTCTTGGAAAAAACAATCTCTGCCTTTTCTTCTCTCTAACCTAAATTATTTCCCTTCAAGGACTTGGACAAAACAAAGTGTCCAAAAAACATACAACTCTCACTGCTAGTTTTCCCTTCTCTCATTTTCCTCTTCCTTTTTTGTTCCAAC
The DNA here is from genome assembly GCF_000298275.1 of Orycteropus afer afer. Taxonomy (NCBI): domain Eukaryota; kingdom Metazoa; phylum Chordata; class Mammalia; order Tubulidentata; family Orycteropodidae; genus Orycteropus; species Orycteropus afer. The sequence goes on from NW_006921867.1 coordinate 3,019,907, forward strand.
TGGAATGAAAAGGGTAGACTTTCCCCTTTTTCTTTCTTTATTATAAGGACTCCACCCACGTCATATCCTGACTTTTTCTGGCATCATCATAGTTCAGCTCTAGTAGTGGCAGTCTGTAGTGTAGTAAATTACTTAGTATGGTTTTTCTACCCATAAGTCATTGTAAACTCAGTGGTGGAATGAGCAACTGAGGAGCTCCTGATTGTAAATATTATCCACGTGGAGTATTTCTGTTGG
>NW_006921867.1:3020268-3021973 GCF_000298275.1 Orycteropus afer afer
CACGCGCCCCTGAAAGAGACACACACCCCTGAAAGAGACACATGCTGCTGGGAAAGAGATGCAAGAGACACGCATTGCTGAGTGAGACACCGAGGGACCAGCACTGCTGGGAAAGAGACTGTGAGAGACTATAGGATGAGGAACAGTGGGCTGGGAGAGAGACTGAGCATTTTCCCTGAACTTGAATTGTAGCCTGTGGTGCTTCCCTAATAAACCCCATAATCTGTGGGTTCTGTATGGCCACTGCAGCGAATTATCGAACCCAGGAGAGAGGTGGTGGGTGCTTTGGGAGAAACAGTTGGTGAAAGTGCTGGAGGGAGGCAGCATGTCTGGCCTTGCAGTAATAGGCCTTGGGTTACTGCTGGTAATCCTGCCTTCCCCTTGTAGGGTTAGAGGAGGTCAGAACATGTGGCCTCCTTGTCGTTTTTGCACAGTCATAGCCTAATTAAATGATAAAAGTAACATTTAAGATATAGTTGATCTAGTTAGTCCAGCAGGCTTGGCCCTTGACTCGTTAAAATGTAGTTGTGGGATTTAGAAACCCCTTCCCTCTCCTCATAAGGAGCTCCAGTGATCCAGTGGTTAAAGCATTCTAGTGCTAACTGGAAGGATGGCACTTTGAATGCACCAGGCGCTCTGTAAGAGAAAGATGAGGTAGTCTGCTCCCATTAAGATTTACAGCCTTGGAAACACTATAGAGCAGTTCTAATCTGTCCTGTAGGGTCACTATGATTCAGAATCAACTTGATAGCAATCAGGTTCGGTTACCCTGCCCTCACAAGGTTTGTTTTCTTTCTTTTCTCTATTTACTGAGGAAAGTTAAATTTTGGATTTAATGTTTTCTATTAATTGATCACTTTATTCTTGGTGGTACATTCTCTCCTGTTCCCTCTCTTGTTAACTGGAATAATAAGCTTCATGGCTAAACCTTGGAACTGACTGAAAAGGCTGATTCTAGAGAAAATGAAAACATGACAGTTAAAGTTTTCAAAATATTAGACTCATTTCACAAATTTTATCTATCACACATATTTCAATAGGGTTTGTGCTCATTAGACGCTTTATGGGAAATGACTTTCCTTAATCTGAACTCTAATTACCAGGATTGTGAATTCTATGATGTGGGCTTGATTTCTCCCTTGGTGTCAATGTTACATTATGATATACATTTCCTACATGAGTCCGTAATTTTTCCCTATATGATTTCAGGGCATTGTTCAATGAAAATAAAGCATATCCTACTTAGGAAGGAAGCAGGAGATTGAGAGAGAGAGAAAGAGAGAGAGAGGGAGAGGGAGATGGAGAGGGAGAGGGAGAGGGAGAGGGAGAGGGAGAAGGAGAGGGAAGGACCAAAGGAAGAAAGAAAAGAGTGTGAACATTTTTCAAAGCCTTTTTCACATTTTTTTATTTCCTTTATTATGATACCAAGCAAAATCATCTTTTAATTTCCCTATAAGATTGAAAACAAATTAATTTTTGAGTTTAGTTCATGACATTGTATTTAATGTGTTCAAAACTAAAGATGTCAGCAGGAATAGATGTGTACAGGAGCATCTATTTAGTTTTGTTTTCAAATCAACTTTCCCTTTAGATAGAAAGCATTATCCCTGTGATTTTCCTCTCTCTCTCTCTCTCTCTCTCTCTCTCTTTGTTTTTTAAGACAGAAGACACACACAGCAAAACAACACCACCAACAACAGCAAAA
>NW_006921867.1:3022178-3023615 GCF_000298275.1 Orycteropus afer afer
CCTTAATTATTTCTTGGTGTCTTCCCTGAACCTTGGCAATAAATGTGTATATAATGTATTACAATAGTGGGAAAATTTTATTTAAAATTAGTGTGATTACACTGATACTATAGCCGTGGAAACTCTATGGGATGGTTCTACTCTGTCCTAGAGTGTAGTTATGACTCAGAATCAACTTGACAACAAAGGGTTTGCCAGAAGAGACTGTTCACTGGAGAGGGATCTCATGCTTGATAGAGTGGAGGGTCAGTGAAAAAAAGGAATGGCTTCAATGAGATGGATTGACACAGTGAATGCCACGATGGACTCAGATATAGAAATGATTGAGAGGATGACACAGGATCAGGCAATGTTTTGTTGTACATAGGGTCGCTATGTTGTTGTTGTTGTTATGTGCCATTGAGTCGGACCCAACTCATAGCGACCCCTCCTTGGGTTGCTGAGGCAGTATCACTATGAAAGTAGATTGCCCAACCTTCCTTCCGAGCAGTGGCTGGTGGGTTTGAACCATCAGCCTTCTGGTTAGCAGTCAAGTGCCTTAGGCACTATGCTACCAGAGCTCCTAGGGTTGCTATGAGTCAGAGCCAATCTGATGGCACCTAACAACAACAACAACAGTCATGGAAACCCTATAGGACAGTTCCACTCTGTCCTATAGGGTAGACAGGAGTCAGAATCGACTTGACAACAAAGGTTTTATTTTATTCTCAAAGATTGAATACTCTGGTGAGGGAAGGCATGTCTTTTATGTCTTTTTTTTTTTTTTTTTTTAAAAAAAAAAAATAGCTTTCATTGTGATTTTGGTGAAGTTTACACAGCAAAATTCTTTCCATACAGCAGCTCATATACATATTGTCTCATGACATTGACCATGATTTCCCACAATGCAACAGCTTCATTCCCACTTCCTCCCCATGGTTACTTCTTCCCTGTGCCCTTCCCTCCCATGCACTCCTGCCCCCTGAGCTGTCTCCCTGTGCATACACAACCCTTGTATTCTCCCATGATTGATCTCTCCAGGGACCGTATCTACCTAATATAAATGTTCAGCTCCTATGCCTGTCTTTTGTTTGGTTGGCAGCCACAGAAGTGGGTTCATTTCCAGACCTGAAGGGCAACTAGGGGCCATAATCTCAGTGCTTCCACCAGGCCCTATCAGACCAGCAAACCTGGTCCTTTTTTCATTATGATATGAAATTTGTTCCACATTGTTTTTCCACTCTTATCCAGGATCTCCTACCTAGGTCCCCATCCAAGTGATTGACAGTGGTAGCTGGGCACCATCTAGTTCTTCTGGTCTTATAGTCATACAGGCTAAGGATTGCATGGTGTACCAGTCCCTTGGACTAATTGTTTCCATATGTCTTTGGTTTTCTTCATTCTTCTTTGCTCTGGACGAGGAGAGACCCATTGTTGCATCTAGATGGATGCTTGTAA
>NW_006921867.1:3023945-3025648 GCF_000298275.1 Orycteropus afer afer
AAAAAAAAAAACACCTCACTGCCCTAGAGTCATTTCTGATTCATAGCATTCCTTTGGTTTCTGAGGCAGTATCTCTATGGAAGTAGATTGCTCAATCTTCCTTCCCAGGAGTGGCTGGTGAGTTTGAACCACCAGCATTCTGGTTAGCAGTAAAATGCCTTAGGTACTATGCCACCAGCCTAATCGTTCAGCCTCCCCACCCATCTATCCACCCGTATATCAATGTTCACCATCACTAACAACGCAGCACTGTGTGTGCAAAAGGGTTCATCTTTATTGTCTGTACCTCTCATGAACCTCTCTCTTCTTCAATGCCACCATGTTTATCACTCATATTTGGTACATTGCCCTTCCCTTCACCCCAATCAATACTTGTCTCTACCCATCTAACAGTGTTCCCTCCTCTCCCCTCCCACCCCTGGTAACCAACAAGGAAAATGTCCTTCTACATATAAATCATTCCTTGACTTTTTACAATAATGGACTAATACAATATGTATCCTTCTATGATTAACTTACTTCACTCATTCTCCAAGTTCATCCACATTGTACTATGTTTTGCACATTCTACTTTATTTTTTAAGGTTGCATAGTATTCCATTGTGTATCTGTAGTATAGTTTGGTTATCCAATCTTCTATTGATAGACACCTAGGTTGTTTCCATCTTTTGGCTATTGTAAATAGTGCTGCAATTAACATGGGTGTTCATATATCTGTTTTTGTCCTGGCTATCAATTATTTAGGATGTATACCTAGTAATGGAATGGCTGGGTCAAATGCTAATTCTAGTTCCAACTTTTTAAGGAATCACCATATTCTTTCCACAGTGGTTGTATCATTTGACAGTCCCACTAGCAGTGTATGAGAGTCCCAATCACTCCACATCCTCACCAGCATTTGTTATTTTCTGTGTTGTTGAACTGTCCTACTAGTGCTGGGGCAAGATGGTATATCATGGTTGTTTTGATTTTCATCTCTCTAAAGGCTAATGATCATGAAGGCATGTCTTTTATGTCTTTTTTTTTTTCAAAAAAAAAAAACTTTCATTGTGATTTTGGTGAAAGTTTACACAGCAAAATTCTTTCCATACAGCAGCTCATATACATATTGTCTCATGACATTGACCACAATTTCCCACAATGCAACAGCTTCACTCGCACTTCCTCCCCATAGTTACCTCTTCCCTATGCCCTTCCCTCCCATGCACACCTGCCCCCTGAGCTGTCTCCCTGTGCATACACAACCCTTCTATTCTCCCATGTGTTTGTTGGCCACCTGAATATTCTCTTTGGTGAAGTGTCTATTCATGTTTTCTGCCCATTTTTAAATTGGATTGTTTGTCTTTTTGTTGTTGAGTTGTTTGAGTTTTCTCTAAATTCTAGAGATAAGTTCCTTGTCAGATATATCATTACCAAATATTTTTTTCCCAATCTGTAGGTTCTCTTTTGACTCCTTTGGAGAAGTCTTTGGAAGCACATAAAACTTTAATTTTTAGAAGGTCCCATTCATCTAGTTTCTCTTCTGCTGTTTGTGAATTTTGGGTTATGCTTGATAGTCTATTTATGCCATATATTATGGTCTGTAAATTTTTCCCGAGTTTTTCCTTGAGGAATTTTATAGTTTTGGTTTCACATTTAAGTCTTTGATCCATCTGGAGTTCGTTTTTGTGTATGGTGTGAGGTAAAGATCTTGTTTCATTTTT
>NW_006921867.1:3028908-3034915 GCF_000298275.1 Orycteropus afer afer
TTCTGTTTTGTATTTGTCTTTCTAGTTTCTGTTCCATTAATTTCTGCCAGAATCTTTATTATTTCCTTTCTTCTCGTGACTGTAGGCTTTTCTTGCTGTTCTTTTTCTAATTGTTGGAAATGTTGGCTTATGATATTGATTTTTGCTCTTTTATCTTTTTTAATGTGTGTATTTATTGCTATACATTGGTCTCTGATAACTGTTTTTGCTGTGTCCCAAAGATTTTGTTATGCTGTGCTTTTATTCTCATTTGATTCAAGGAATTTTTTATTTCATTTTTTATTTCTTCTATTACCCAGTTGTTCTTCAGGAGGGTGTTGCTCAGTTTTCATGTGTTTGCTCTTCTTCCATTGATCTTCCTATTGTTCATTTCTAATTTTATAGCGTTGTGATCTGAGAAGATGCTTTGCAGTATTTCAATGTTTTTAAATTTATTAAGACTTGCTTTATGGTCTAACATATGGTCTATCATGAGTAATTTTCCACATGCACTGGAAAAGAATACATATTGTGCTGTTGTTGGGTGAAGTCCTCTGTAGATGTCTATAAGGTCAACGTGGTGGATTGTACTGTTTAGTTCTTCTGCATCTTTGTTGAGTGTCTTTCCAGTTGTTCTATCTTTCATTGAAAGTGGTGTATTAAAGTCTCCTACTATGACTGTGGAGCCATCTATTTTTCTTTTCAGTTCTGTTAAAGTATGATTTCTGTATTTTGGGGCTATTCCATTGAGTTCATAGATAATCAATATGGTGGTTGGGCAATCTATTTCTGTAGCGATATCCCCTCGGAAACCCAGGGAGGGGTTACTATGAGTCAGACTGAATAGACAGCAGTGAGTTTGGTTTTTTGGTTCTTATCTTCTTGTTCAGTTGATCCTTTAACTCTTATATAATATCTTTCTTTGTCTTTTATGGTGTTTTTTGTCTCAAAGTTAATTTGATCAGAAATGAATATTTCCACCCTGCTCTTTTTTTGCTTGCCATTTGCTTGATGTATCATTTTTCTAACCTTTAACTTTTAGTTTATTTCTGTCTTTTTCTCTAAGATGTGTCTCTTGTAGACAGTATATTGATGGGTTATTTTTTTTATCCATTCTGCAACTCTCCATTTCTTGAGTGGTACAACTAATCCATTGAGATTCAGTGTAATTATAGACAAGTATGAATTGGTTTCTGTCATTTTGCTATGTTTTTTTCATGGTGTTCCTGGTTTCTTTGTTCCATACAATTTTCTGTACTGAGCTCATTATGTTTATGAGTCATGTTATCATTTCCTTTGTTGTTATTGTTTTAATATTTGCTAAATATTTGTGCTTGTTCTCTTTTTTATTGTGAGGTGAAGATTTATCATTTTTCTTTGAGGTTTCCCTGTGATTTACCATTTTCTCCCTGAGCTTAGAATAATCCATTCTATCTTGCAAATCTCTTGACTTCATCACCATTTAGAAATTCTGCAACTACACTGTTCTTTCCCCCTTATTGTTTTGTAGTTGTCCTCATTTACCAATTGATGTCTCTGGTTCCCTATTTACCATCCTGTAAGCTTATTTTACTTTGGATATTTCCATACCTGGGTTGGTTTCTGGGTATGTAATTCTTCATTGGAAAATTTTCTCTTTCAGAATTTTATATATACCATCCCATTGCCTTCTCACTTGCATGGTTTCTACTGAGAAATAAGAGCTAAATCTTATTGGTTGCCCTTTGTAAGTAACTTTTTGTTTTTCCCATGCTGCTTTTAGGATTCTTTCTTTGTCTTTGGTTTTGGTGAGTTTGATGATGGTATGTCTTGGTGATTTTCTTTTGGGGTTGATCTTGTTTGAGATTCATTGAACTTCCTGAATGGCTATTTTCTCATCTTTCATTGAATCAGGTAAGTTCTTTTCCAACAAATCTTTGATAAATTTCTCTGTGATTATATTTCTCTTTTCCTGTTCTGGAATTCCAATTACACATAGGTTATTCATTTTGATGGTATCCCCCATGAATCTTAGGCTTTCTTCATTTTGTTTTGATCTTTTTTTCCGATTGATCCCTTTCCAAAGAAGTGTTGAGGTATTTGTCTTCAATCTCATTAATGCTGTCTTCCATTGATTCAGTTTTACTCCTTTGCCCTTTCAATGTGTTATCTATTTCTGAAAAGTTAGTTTTGATCTTCTGGATTTCTATCTATAAGTTTTGTATCATTTCTAATTTTTCAATTGTTTTGTCATTTTGTGCTTGTATTTTCTTCCACAATTTTTCTAGGTTTTTGTCTGTGTTTTCCTTAATTTTGTTAGTGTTTTTCTTGATCTGTCTCTCATTCCATTGAAGATAGCTAAATATAATTCTTTTGAATTCCTTATCAGGGAGTTCCAATGCTGCTTCTTCCTCAGTGATGTTTTCTGAGTCTATATCCTGTTCCCTTGTTTCTACTGCTCTGTCTTGCTTCCTTGTGTGGACTGTGATGGTCTATTGTCTCTGAGACATTCTGTCTTTGTTGTATTTATATTTCTATAGTGATTTTATGTTGGAGTGATTCACCCCAAAATTTTGGGGCTTATTTTTTTTTTATGTATCTGAGTAAGCAGGGTACTATGCTCCTCTATTTGCTAGTTGGCACCACTGATGCAATCACCACCTCTCTCCTGGTAGATGTGAAAGATAACGAGAGTGGCTGCACAGATCTCTCTTAACAGTTTGTGAAGAGCAGTTAAGGGTGAGTCAGGCTCTTATTGTGGTCATGTATCATTGGCTAGTTGGTACAGAAGGAATTGATGGCTCTCATTCAGTAAGTGGAGCTACGGGTGTGGTTGGTCATATGAGCGTGGTTGCTGTCTTCCACTCAGTTAAACAGAAACAATAATCGGAAAACCATTAAAATAAATAAATAAATAAAAGCAATAGCAGAAAAAAACACACACTGCATAAGCACACAGGAACAATCATCAAAAAGTGAGGGGAAAAAGATGAAAGGCAATAAATGAGAGAAAATATTTAAAGAAATACTTTAAAAAGCCAAAAGAAATATGCATAGGGAAAGAGAGGAAAAATAAAAGAACTGCAATATCTGGGAAGGGGGGATAAAAGAAAAGAGGTTGAGTAGGAGAATAATGAAGAAGAAATGGGAAAAGAAAAACAAGGAATGGATAGAACCACAAGAAAAAAAAAATGAGAACCAGGAAAAGGGAAGAGAGAAAAAAATAAAATTGAGACCCTGGAAAGGGAAGAAGAAGGAATAATAATAAAAGGACAAAAAAATAATTTAAAAATAGGCAAAAACAAACAAAGAAAAAAGAATCTGGGTGGGGCAAGGTAGGGTACTTAGGCTCCATCAGGGCACAGAGACTGAGATGGAATTCCTGCTGGCCCAGAAGTTGGGTGGGAATGAGGGATGGTTACACTTCCATTCACCAAGAGGGTATGAGGTATAAGAGTAACAAAGGGAATACCTCACCTTTCCAGTCCTTAATGTCTGATGTGTCCTTGCTGTCCCCAGCAAGTGCACCCTGTTCTTACCTCCCTGGAATCTGAAACAATGCTGTCACTTTAAATATCCAAAATGGTTGAACTGCTTGTAAACATTCAAAATGGCTGCACCCTCCAGACGGTCAAAATTCCACAGCTCAGTCCATCTCCTCTTCACTGCTTCCCCTTTTATTCACCAGCCACCAGTGCAATCCTCAGTCCAGCCCCTGGCTAGCAGTGCCAATTTTTAGGTTAATTCTTAGGTCCTAATGAAGGTGAGTAGAATCAAAATTCAGTCCGCATTCTGTCTGTTACATTGGTTGGAAGCAGATAAGTAAGCATTATAACTGAGTTCCTTAAGAACTGAGCTGAAATGAAGTTCAATTCACGTATCATCTCCATTTTATCCACCACTCTAGCTAGAAACAGGAGAATGGTATGTGTCTTACCTGTTCATTATTATTCCCACCTTGGTTAAGACAGATGGGCAGACATGATAACTCATGAATCAAACTCAGTCTGCATCCTGTCTATTACCTTGGTTGGAGGCAGATAAGTAAATATGATAACTCAGTTCCTTTAGAGCCAAGCTGAATTGCAGCTCAATTCACACATCCTCTCCATGTTATCCCCCAACCTAGATTGATACAGGTGAATAAGTATGTTAATGCATTTCCTTAAAGTTGTTTTTCAGAAAACAACATGAAATCATCTTTGGCCCACTGACACACCCAGTGAGGAAAACAGGAACATAGTTGCTCAGAACTGACATTCTCCCCTCTGCCCAAGTCCCCATCAGCTGATGACAGGAAGTTGGTGTGACTCATCTGGTGTATAAGTGCACTGCATTAAAAAATTGACTGTCCCTTTAAACTAAGGCAATGGAAGCCTCAGCCAATCCCCAGTTAATTCATGCCCAAATTCCAGAAATTTTTATGAATATGTCTAAGCCCCTCTCCTGAACTTTACAAAAACTGTATCCCAACTTTCACATGGGGAGGTAGATTTGGGTACTGGCCCCTGTCTCCTTGCATTTCTGTTTTATAATAAAAAATTTTCTCTCCTCTTAATCACTAAATGTGTAAACTAGTTTGGCCTGATCATGTAATGGACAGGGACCTGCTTTTGGTCTGCCTTCACTAACATGACTTGGCAATATCTAAGCTGTCTGTGCCGTCAGGATCACTGACAGTCCGCAGCTTTGTATGTTTCCTATTTTGCTGTTTTTGTGCAGGTTCTTCTACTAGTTTGAGGTTAGTCCACTTCTGTATCCTTCCTTTCAAAGCTCAGGGCTCCAGGATTCTCGTCTGTATCTGTGTTAATTGGCTCCTCTTTCATTTGTTGAAAAGGGTCTGTGTAGTTAGTCTGCCTATTCTGCCATCTTACTAGAACCTCTTTGGAAGGCATCTCATTAAACAAGTAGTTTAAATAAAATGTGAAAAATGTTCTCCAAAAAGGACAGGGTGTGAATACATACAAACCAGTCCAGGCAATTTGATAAAAAGTTTGGAATAAAGATACTTATTCTAAAATAAAGATAAAAATGCAAACCCAATGCCATCGAGTCAATTCCAACTCATAGCAACCCTATTGGATAGAGTAGAAATGCCCCATAGGGTTTCCAAAGCTGTAAATCTTTATGGAAGCAGACTGTCTCATCTTTCTCCCATGGAGCATCTAGTGGGTTCAAACCACCAACCTTCTGGTTAATAGTCCAATGCTTTACCCACTGCACCACCAGAAATCCTTAAAACAAAGATAGTCCCTGAAATTAAATTATTTTATAATGTAAAGATTCTCTTAGGCAATTAAACAAGATTTGTTTTAATGGCCAGTGTAATCAATAGACATCTAATATTTGCAAAATATAAGATTTTTACAGTAAACAATCAGATAGTTAAAATAAGTCGTATGTAATTTATAGAGTTTCAAAAACAATCAAGCATATAAAGAATAATAATAAGTATAAAGATCTGAACACATTCTAGATTCTCTTATGTATTTCCAGGAAATCTTATCACTATGAAGATCTAATCAATGAAGCTACTTTAAATCTGCAGTAAGTCAATGAAAGTTTGATTTCTTCCTGCTTTGTAACTTTATATTATTAATTAGTAATGGCCTTAAGTTCTTTCACACCACTTTTCCTCTAAATAAAAGTTTGATAAAGTGCCTCCTTACCCCCTGTTAATTGGAAAGTGAAAAGTCATTCATCTAAGAGTAACTCCCTCATTATTTTTGTGGGCTTTTTTGGAGAGTGCAAGATTAATAGTCATCCTATACATTGAGATGTGCAATCCAAGAATCTGTAAGTATCTCTTAGATATCTTCACTCTGTGATAATTTTCAAGACTCCTAGAGATATGAACTCATATAAATCACAAAATAAATAATGTTGTAAAAATCAAGGTATTTTTTATTAATGTGTAATAAAAACCATATATATATAAAACAAAAGTTTTAATGAGTACTATATTACTAAAGGGAGCTCTGGTAGCATAGTGGCTAAGACACTTGCCTGCTAACCAGACGGCTGGCGGTTCAAACCCACCTGCCACTCC
>NW_006921867.1:3035655-3036904 GCF_000298275.1 Orycteropus afer afer
AAGAACATGGCTAAGCTTAAGAGCAAACACAGATATGGCCTCTGGCCTTAGAAACATACAGTAAACTGGAGTTTTGCAAGTCAAACTGTAGCAAACATCAGCATCGGCTGGGAGATTTTTAGAAATGCAGAAGCTTGCACAACTCCCCAGACCTGTTGAATCAGAATATGCATTTTAACAAGGTCTCAGATCATCCCTATGTACATTAAATCTTGAGAAGTACTTATTTAGAGGATACTTCAGGTATAGTTAGCATTAACATTCCCATTGCAAGCTCTTTCTCTACTTCTTACTCAAGGTTTTTGTCTGTTTCCTACATGAGAATAGAAATAAATTTCTAGTCACCATCACAGTATGTTTCAACGAATGTTTCAATTATAAGTATACCATCATAATGCAGACTGATAAACTAAAGAGGGGCTTCTGGTTTGTCTTGTCCTGAAGGTTCTGCTTTTCAACCAGAAGCAGAAGAAAAACTGCAATCATTTAATACTGAAAATGAGTGACTCTATTCTGTGTAATATATAAGATGTTCTAAGCTACAATTTGGATGTATGTTGGCTGCTTGGTGGATGTCATGGATTGAATTGTGTCTCTCAAAAAATATGTCAACTTCACTTTCATTCAAACCTCTATTGGGTTTTTGAAGCTGTGAATCTTTACAGAAATAGATTGCCCTATCTTCCTTTCCATGGAGGAGCTAGTGGGTTTGAACTGCTGACCTTCTAGTTAGCTGCCAACTGCCTTATCCACTACAACACTGAGCTCCTTAATGAAGTGGAATTAGGTTATGTTAATGAGGATTAGTTTATGCTTGTTATGTTAATGAGGTAAGATTAGAGTGTCATGGAATACCCTTACTCAGGTCACAGGCTTGATCCTACATAGGGGAAGTTTCCCTGGGGTTTAGACTGAATACTTTACATCCTACAAGAGATAAAAGGAGAGATACATGAGCAGAGAAGGAGGGACCTACTACCATCAAGAAAGAAGAACTGGAAAGGAAACATGTTCTTTGGATATGGTGTCCTTGCACTGAGAACCTCCTAGACCCAGGGGAATATTGATGCTATGACACATGGAGATCTCCAAGGAATGTTAGACTCACAAATGTTGAAAAAAGACAAGGACCTTCCCCTTGAGCCAACAGAGAGAGTAAGCCTTCCTCTAGAGCTGATGCCCTGACTTCAGACTTCTAGCCTCCTGTGTTAGACTAGGTTCTCTAGAGAATAAAACCAGTAAAGCTTAT
>NW_006921867.1:3037411-3039093 GCF_000298275.1 Orycteropus afer afer
CTTAAACCATTCAGAATCATGGTCCAGCCAAGTTGACGTATAACCCCAACTATCACAGTCCACCTCTTATCAACTTGGCAATTGCATACATATCCTTAACCACATATAATCTTTAAATAAGGAAAATTATAAAGTCATATTTGTGCCTAACATGATACACTAACAGGCATACAACCAAAAATGCATTAACCCTGCTTACACTTTATAGTGTATAACTGAAGAAAACAAAGATATTAGATACATACGTACAATGAAGAAATATAATAATCACAGTCCTTGTTTCTGCAACTGGTCACATGGTCGTAGCTGGTATTCAGTACTACCTTCTTCAACCACCCATTCCATATTTCTCTTGCTCTCAACAAGCACCTCAGCTGGTTGTAGTTCTTTGCCTGGTGGGGTAACTGAAACCTTCATTCCTGAAGGGTCTAAGGCATTAGTAGTCATATCAGAATTGGGTTACTGTAGTTTTCCAGTGACTTTAATTATAGAGCATGGTAGTACTAAGAGACATCCTAAAGAATCTCCTGTATTCCAGACATATTCTTCTTTACCTCCATTATGTAATATCAATCCAGTTTCCCCTTGGTAATCACAATCTATCACACCAAACAGTTAGTAACTCCCTTCTTTGTCTGTTGATCCAGAGGCATGTTGTTGTTGTTGTTGTTGTTGTTTGCCATCGAGTCGGCCCCGACTCATGAGGAAGCCAAAATATTCTGTTTTGTTAACTTAGTGCTGTTGTAACAGATAATATCACAAATGGATGGCTTGAACAAACAGAGATTCTATTATCTTACAATTTTGGAGTCTAGAAGTCCAAGTTCAAAGTGTCCACTCTAGGGGCTGTGCTAAAGAGACAAGGGCCCTGCATCTTCTGACCTCCTGTAACTCCACAAGAGGAAGACAGAATCACCATCAATAGCCCAAGGCCTATTCCTGTGAGACATGGTGCCTTCCCCCAGCCCTTTCACCAACCGTTCCTTCCACAGCACCCACCAGCTCTCTGCTGGGTTTGATAATTTGCTGCAGTGGCCACATAGAACTCACAGATTATGGGGTTTATTACTGAAGCACCATACTACAATTCAAGTTCAGAAACACACTCAGTCTCTTGCAGTCGGCTGTCTCACTCATCAGCCAGCAGTCTCAGTAGCACATCACTCTCTCAGCAGTGTGTGTCTCTCGCTCAGCAGTGTGTGTCTCTCAGGAGCATGTTTCTCTCAGCAGCATTTCTTTCTCAACCAGCAATCAAAGAGACTCCTTCTGCCTCTAGAAGGGCTCCTTTTGAGCCAGGTAGAGTGGCCAAACTAACCAACCCCAACATCAGAATCCTATACACCTGAGAGAGAGGAAACTTCCCAGAAGATTGTTTCATGCCAGTCTCAAAGGAAATACCACAGGTGGATAACTTTAACAATCAGGAGCTACTCAGTTGCTCATGGCACACTCCACCATGGACTTTAAAAAGACTTATGGCTAGAAAAGCCACACTATATAATTTACTACACCACAGGCTGGGTGACAGTCCCTTGACCATGGGCTTCAGCTCTGCCTCTTGTTCCCAGCCCACTGGAACTAGAGGTGTTTCTTCATTCAGGCAGCTGCTGACTGCTGTGGCTGAAAAAGCAAAGGTCAGCAAACACAATGGCACACTACCACTACTACAATACAACACGGCA
>NW_006921867.1:3040133-3047171 GCF_000298275.1 Orycteropus afer afer
TTTCAGAAAGGATCATTCTGTGGAGAAGGATATCATGCTTGGTAAAGTGGAGGGTAGGCGAAAAAGGGAAAGCCCTCAAGGAGATGGATTGACACAATGGCTACAATGGTGGGCTCGGGTATGACAGGGATCATGAGGCCGACACAGGATTGGGCAGTGTTACATTCTGTTGTATATAAGGTTGTTATGAGTCAGAGATGCCTTGATGGTACCTAACAACAACAACAACCACACCTCCTAAAGTGTAAGAGAATAAATTTATTAAAGCCATCCACTTGTATTTCTGTACAGCAACACAAGATAACTGAGACAGTGGAATTACTTACACATCCCCTTTCCTTTGCAAGATACTTCAGCTGAGTACAATAATAAATAAAATTTCTGCTTGACTATTACAGAGAAACTATCACCTGCAACTTTATGAACTTTATCTTGATACCACTACCTTCTGATAGGTCCCTGGGTAGTGCAAACTGTTTGCACTACTAATCTAGAGGTTAGTGGTACAAACCCACTCAGCAAGGACTTGGCAATCTGCTTCTGTAAAGATTACAGCCAAGAGAACCCTATGGAACAGTTCTACTCTAATACATGGATCACCACGAGTCAGAATAGATTCAAAGATAATGTTATTTGTTGTTTATTTAATCTTCTGATAAAATCCCTGGGTGGTGCAAAAAAGTTAACACACTTGCCTGTTAACCAGAAGTCTGAAAGTTTGTGTGCACCCAGTGGCATCTGAGAAGTAAGGCCTAGTGATATACTTCAAAAAAATCAGCCATTGAAAACCTTAAGCACACAGTTGTACTCTGACATACATAGGGTTGTCATGATTCTTAGTCTACCTGATGACAATTTGTTTTCATCTTCTGATGCAAACTGTTTTCCTGAAAAGCAAAAGCTTCTGGCATACTCTTTAATATGATTTTAAAACACATTTAAACAAGATTAATGAATATTAAATGAAAACAGTTGAGTGGTTTTTACCAGAGGCAGTTATTTTCTGGAAATTAGGGAGTTTACAAGTAAAGTATAATATATTATGCTTGCGTAGCTCAGGTTTTCCAGTGGTGTTGGCTGGGTTGCAAACCAAGAAATCAAAATAAGTCCTGAGAAAGTTACTTTGGCATTTTTTTTTCTCTCCAGGTCTATCAGATACAAAATGTTACATTGGTCAATTATACCTTTATTCTTTTGAAAGGAAAACCATGTAGTTGTGTAGGCATTTCTGTTCCTTCAAGTACAAGCAGTCCTCAGATTCTGGACAAGATCCATTCCTAAATGTGTTTTTAAGTTGAATTTGTAAGTAAGTCAGAACAGGTGCATAAGGTTCTTATTTAGTCTTAATTTAGTGCAAGGAGCACTGGTGGCATAGTGAAGGGTTTTTAAAAATATACAGAGTGAGACTTACTTCAAGGAATTGCCTCAGGCACTTGTGGAGGCTGGTAAGTCCAAAATCCACGAGTCAGGCAACAGACTGAAGGCTTCTATTGAATCATATTGTTGCAGGGGCTGATGAACCCAAATTTTACAGGTCAAGTGGCAGGGTGAAGGCTTCTGATGGCTCACATCCCAAGAGGTCATTTGACGAGAAGCATCCAAGATTGAGAGAGAGCAGGGAGCTTTGCAAGAACATTCATTTATACATTGGAGGCAGGTTCTACCCCTAAGTAAAGTTCACTTTCAACTGACTGGATGATTGCATCAGTTCACAAAATGGAAGGTGATTACATAGTGTCTGCCCAATCGCTGAGAATTGTAACCTAGACAAGTTGATACATAACATCAACCATAACAGATAGTATGAAGAGGACAGTGTTGAAAATAATATTAGAAAGCTGGTAGGACAAGATTGAGTAGAATGTAGAATTCAAACTAAAGAATTTAGAATTCATCTTGTAGGCCAGTGGTTTTCAAACCTGAGTGTGCATCAAATTCTCTGAAGAATTTGTTAAATCCAGTTATGGGGTTCCCATCCAGAGAGATTCTGATGCAGTTGGCCTTGGTAAGTCTCCAGAAGTTGCAGGTCTAACAAGTTCCTAGTTGATTCTGATACTGCTGCCTCTGGGATCATACTTTGACATCCAGTGCTGCAGATGAAGTGGATTCATTGAAGAATATTAAGTAAGGGATTGGCAAAAAGAACATTTTAGGAAAGTAAATTTGACAATAGTATGCAAAATTGATTGCGGGGCACAATATTAGAAATTGAAACTTTAAATAATTAAATATTAAGTAATTGAAATCTGAATTTGGTTGGAAGAAATAAAGGTGACGTGGGAGTGAAGGAAAGATTATGTGGTTTTCTGTGCTGGCATGTTGTTGTTGTTATGTGCTGTCAAGTCAGACCGGAATCATAGGGACCCCTCCTTAGGTTCCCGAGGTGGTATCACTATGAAAGTAGATTGCCCAACCTTCCTTCTGAGGAGTGCCTGGTGGGTTTGAACTGCCAGACTTTGGGTTAGCAGTCAAGTGCTTTAGTCACTAAGCTAGAAATAATCCTGCCATATACAGTAACAAAGAAGAGATATGGAGAAAAAGCAGCTGGAGAGGAAATACTATGGATTTGTTTTTGCATATTCATCAACGAGAAAATATATGCATGCTAGTTTTCAACTCTTAAATCTCAATCACTCACTATAGATGGATTTTTGCTCTTATATAAATAAATTAAAAATATAAAAAAAGTGTGTTGCCATCAAGTAGATTCTAACTCATAGCAACCCCATGTATGTCAGACTAGAACAGCAACATAGGGTTTGCAATGGCTGGTTTTTCAGAAACAGATCACCAGCCCTTTCTTCCAAGGCACCTCTGGGTGAACTTGAACCTGCAACATTTTGTTTAGCAGCCAAGCATGGTAACCATTTACACCAGTCAGGCATTATTCCAGACCTTACACTTAACTTCTTTTCAACAACTGTTGAGAAAATTAAAGTACAAAGAGAACCGCTTTTGTAAAGCTGGAAGAGAAATCTTAGATTGCATGATTTAACTAAGGCAGATGTTTGTCCTGTGTTAAATGTCATCAGAGATGCAGGATCAAAATAGCACTGGGTGTTTCTTTCCAAATAATCTCCTTAGCTATTGTTTTCTTGAATTCAAAGTAAGTCTCACTGATAGGTACAAAGGCAACATTGATGCTTAACTGCTTTATTTGTGTTGGTCCAATTCTCTCCAACTTGATTGGAAAATCTTGCATGGCAAAGACTATAGTTAATTTTGCATTTTGTTATTGTTGCTGTTGTTGGTAAACCCATCTGACACAATACAGTACTGTAAATATAATTGCTATAATTGCATTAGTATATGTGGGTGGCTAACAAAAATCCAAGCCTTGAGTTGCAATATTGAAGGATTCTAAGGGCAAAATATTGAATGATGAGGGAAGCATCAAAAGAAGATAGAAGGAATACAGAGTCACTCGAACAAAAATAATTGGTTGATGTTCAACCATTTCAGGAGGTAGCATGTGACCAAGAGCCAGTGGTATTGAAGGAAGATGTCTAAGCTACACTAAAGACATTGGCAAAAAACTTAGCTCCAGGAATTGATGGAATACCTATTTTGACATGATGTATGTCAACTTGACTGGACTATGATTCAGAGCAGTTGAAACAGCTGTAAGGTGGTGGTTCCCATGATAATATCTGATACAAGGGAGTCACTTCCATGGTGGGATATATTGTGAATAGCCAATCAGTTGAAAGGGAGTTTCCTCAGAGATGTGGCCTACTCCCTAGATAGATAGATAGATAGATAGTCCCTCCTGGGAAAATTCTGGGACTTTCTGTTAGACCTGGATCCTGAATCTAGCTTATCATCATCTAGTTTTGGGAGTTGAACCAGTGGCCTGCTGTACTGCCTGCTAGTCTTGGGACTGTTGCCTTTGCAGCCTATGAGCCAAAAATCCACCATTTAACCTGCCAATCTTGGATTTATCATCTTCCAAAGTCAGCAGCCTGCTATACTCCCTGCCAATCTTGAGTTTGTCAGCCCCTGCAGCTGTGAGTCAGAAGAAACCTCCAGCTTGATGTGTGACTCATGATCTTGGGACTTGCCAGCTTCTATAACTGTGTGTTGACATAAATTTCTCTCTCTATATATATACGTATAAGCTTTACTCATTTTGCCTCTCCAGTCAATCTAGCCTAAGACACCCACTGAGGCATTTCTACAAATGGATGCAGTGCTAGATGTGCTCACACATTTATGCCAAGAAATGTAGAAACAGCTACCTGGCCAACCAACTGGAAGAAATTCATATTTATGCATATTCCAAAAAAAGGTAACCCAACAGAATGTGGAAATTATCGAGTAATATCATTAATATCACACCCGAGTATAATTTTGCTGAAGATAATTAAAAAATGGTTGCAATAGTATATTGACAAGGATGTGCCAGAAATTCAAGCTAGATTCAGTAGAAGGCATGGAACCAGGGACATCATTGCTGATGTCAGATAGTCTTGGCTGAAAACAAATAATACCACAAAGATGTTTACCTGTGTTTTATTGACTATGCAAACCCATTTGACTGTGTGGAAATTAAGAATTTATAGATAACATTGCAAAGAATGGGAATTCCAGAATACTTAACTGTGCTCATGAGGAACTTGTACATAGACCAACAGGCGATAGTTTGAACAAAACAAGGGGATACTGAATGATTTTAGAACAGGAAAGTTATACGTCAGGGTTGTATCCTTTCACCATACTTATTCAATCTGTATGCTTAGCAAATAATCCAAGAAACTGGACTATTTGAAGAAGAATGTGGCATCAAGATTGGAGGAAGACTCACTAATGACTTGCAACATGTAGATGACACGACTTTGCTTGCTGAAAATGAAGAGTACTTGAAGCACTTACTGATGAAGATCAAAGATTATAGCCTTCAGTATGGATTACAACTCTGCATAAAGAAAACAAAAATCCACCCCACTGTACCAATAAGCACTATCACGATAAATGGAGAAAACACTGAAGTTGTCAGGGATTTCATTTTGCATGGGTCCACAATCAATGACCATGGAAACAGAAGTTAAGAAATCAGATGATGCGTTGCAATGTGTGAATCTCCTGCAAATGACTTCTTTAACATGTTGAAGAGCAAAGATGTCACTTTGAAGACTAAGGTGTTCTACTCCAAGCATGGAATTTTCAATTGCCTCATATGCATGTGAAAGCTGGACAATGAATAAGGAAGATCAAATAATTGATGCATTTAAATTGTGGTGTTAGTGAAGAATACTGAAAATACCATGGACTACCAGAAGAACAAGCAAATATGTTTTGGAAGAAGTACAAACCAAATGTTCCTTAAAAGTGAGAATGGCCAGACTCTGTCTTATGTACTTTGGTCATACTGTCAGAAAGGTCTGGCCCCTGGAGAAGGATATCATGGTTGGTAAAGTAGGACGTCAGTGAAAAATGGGAAGACCCTCAATGAGATGGATTGACACAGTGGCTGTGACGATGGGCTCAAGCATGGGAACTATTGTGAAGATGGCACAGGACTGGGCATTGTTTTATTATGTTGGTCTCTATGAGTTGGAGCCAACTCGACAGCACCTATCAACAACAGAAACACGACTGAGTAGCAAGAACTGTCATAGAGTTCCTTTTAATACCCATCTAGTGCTTGAAAATGAATACAGAACATTTGACTTTATGCTTCTTGATTCCTCCAACTCATTTCCTTAAGCAATTGTTTTCTCTCTTTCATTCATGTTTAGGACTCTATGTGATTCTCAGTTTCTACATATTCTCAATTTGTTGTTGTTATGTGCCGTCGAGTCGGACCCGACTCATAGCGACCCCTCCTTGGGTTTCTGAGGCAATATCACTTTGGAAGTAGATTGCCCAACCTTCCTTCCAAGGAGTGGCTGGTGGGTTTGAACCACCAGCCTTCTGGTTAGCAGTCAAGTGCCTTAGCCCCTATGCTACCAGAGCTCCTTCATATTCTCAGTAGAACATGTTAAATTTTCATGTCTTAATGAAGGTCTGATTAGTGTCCACTGAGGACCACAAATATGCACCTATGTTCATAATCAACTAAGTTGAACTCTCATGTTATGCTTCTTATTGTTGTTAGGTGCTGGAAAACAGAAGGCACTACTGCCTGGTCCTGCACCATTTTCACAATCATTGCCATACTTGAGCCCATTGTCTCAGTCACTGTGTCAATCCATCTATTTGAGTGTCTTCCTCTTTTTTGTTGACCCTCTATTTCACCAAGCATGATATCCTTCTCAAGGGATTGGTCCCTCCTGATAACATTTTATGCTTAGCATAAGTGATTCATTTTAGCTCTTTTTCACATGATTACAACCTGGCCTGGATTCACCTGAGACCTATTGATATGAAATTATAATTTATGCTCAGTAGTTTTCTTCCAGAGGAAGAATTGCCACTGAACAGCTAGACAAAATTCTCCGGTGTTAATTTAACATCTCACAGTTGTCTTGTGTGCTATACTTTTCTTTTTTTAAAAAAACTTTTTTATTGTGATTCAATTGAAAGTTTATAGAGCCAATTTGTGTTCCATTCAACAATTCATAAACACTTTGTTTCCTGACATTGATTGCAGTCCCTACACCACTAGAAGTAGGGACTAGATCCTCACTTTTCCCACTTTCTCCATATGTTTCCTGTTTCCATTGGTCTTTTTTTTTTTTTTTTCTATTACGTCCAACAATTCATACACATTTTGTTTTGTGACACTGATTACATTCCTGGCAGTGTAACAGCTCTCTTCGCACTTCCTCCCTGTGTTAACCCTTTTCCTGTATCTTTCTTGCCCATGCAATTCTGCCTCCCTGCCCTTCTCTCTGTGCAAAAGCTGCTCTTCTGATTTCCCACGGTTGATTCTTGGTTGACTGTCCTAAGGATTTGGTCTGCTAGTGTAGTGATTTGGCTCATAAGACTGTCTACTGTTTGGCTGAGTTAGACCGTGGGAATGAGTTCAATTCCTTGCCTGAAGGATGACACGGAGCTATAGTCGTAAAGGTTTCACCAATCTCTATCAAACCAGTA
>NW_006921867.1:3047297-3055717 GCF_000298275.1 Orycteropus afer afer
AATTGTTCTAAGAATTCTGTACCCCCTTGTTCGCCTTATAGCCCTGTGTCTTGCTTGCTGGAAGTGGTACCAATGGGGTGTGTTCAGTTCCACATTAAATGATGACTGCAATGATGCATGGAAGCAAACAGTCCAAAGAACTAATGAACCATGTAATTCTTAGCCTTCTAGATTCTGAAACCAGAATTAGATGGTGCCTGGTTGACCCTACCAACAGCTCTGAAAGGGATCACGGTAGAAGGTCCTGGACAGAGTGAGAAAAAAATGTGGAACAAAACTCAAAATCATAAAAATAGCAGGTTTATTGGTCTGATAGAGATTAGTGGAAGCCCCGACACTGGGGCCCTTAGTCATCTTTCAAGCCTGTGCTATAGTTTTCAATGTACTTTTACAGAAATTACCTCATTTTCCAATTGCACCTATCTGCATAGTAAGAAAGAACTGATACTATTCATTTTTATTATATAGCGGAAACTGAAGACCTGTAATATTCACTGTTTTGTCAGTTAAATTAAACTAGCAATGGTTCCAAAGTCAAAATTCCATACTC
Organism: Orycteropus afer afer; assembly: GCF_000298275.1. NCBI lineage: Eukaryota > Metazoa > Chordata > Mammalia > Tubulidentata > Orycteropodidae > Orycteropus > Orycteropus afer. Next base: position 3,047,848 of record NW_006921867.1, read on the forward strand.
CAGTATTTTTGTGGTCTACTGTGTTGTCTCCACATGCTGAGTAATAATAAAGAAATGTTAACTACACTAAGATACTGGCAAATCTTGGGAGTTTATATATGTCATTAGAGTCACTGAGTGGTGTTTAGGTCTATTTGATTTATGTTTCACTTTAGTTTGTGTGCCCAAGGGCTACTGTAATGATTAATCACAAGGAGAAAGAACATATTACTTTAACTTCAGTAAAAATGCTCTGCACGATTTGTAATTTTGGGGAGCTAGATCACTTTTCATATCTCAAATGCCTTCACTCTCAGTTTTAATCACTTACCCACTTATCTCAAAGCTTTACTTTCCTCGTGATTCTTATATCACCAGTTTTCTATGCATTTAATCTACTTTTCTAATAAATTAATTTTATTCTGTCACAGTGGGGTCTCCTTTCATTATTTTCCACAGAAAATTAAATTTCTGACTTCAATGTCACACATCTCTCAGCTTCTTATTTTTATGATTACCTTTAACTTCTTTTATCACCCACTAAAATGCATTGATGGATTAACCTTAGAGTGGCATCAAGTTAAAAATCCATGAGATGGATACAAGCAACATTACACAAAGGCAAAGGGGATTGAATTTGCTGCATATGCTGCATTTAGCCTCTGGAATAGTTTTATTTCCAGTATTCATAAGCCCTGAGCTGACCATAGAGGAAAATAAGGGAGATTTAGTGCCTCCTTTTCACATTTTCTCAAGATATGAAACTATACTCAATCTCATCTGCCTTGTGCGATATGGCAAAGATGTTGTGAGCTCTGAGCTTCCTTCTCCATCATAGTACTAACAAGACTAGTTCAATATGTAGGTGTGGAGGAGATCCACTATGCTCAGTGATAAACGTGGCATGGGCAGAACCACTCAATCTAAAACCCTCTGGATAAAATTAACTAAACAATGAAAAGTAATAAAAATTAACATTAGAAAATAGGTACATGATAATTGCTCCTTATCCTTTTCCTAAAGGACATACTAGACTCATCTTATATGCTATTGTAATTCTTGATGAGTTGGACCAACGAACAGAAAGATACATTTTAAGAGAATATGAGTGCCTTAGGTGGTATCATTGATTTGTCCAGAAAAAAAATAAAAAAATATGATATATTTTGCATATGAAGCAGCATGAAAACAAAACCCATAATTGTCAGGATGAGGGTTTTAGAGCATCTAAGTGATAGTAACATATCACTGGATGGTGCAAATTATTAAGCACTCAACAACTAACCAAAGCTTTGGTGGTTCAAACCCACCCAGAGCTGTCTTGAAAGAAAGGCCTGAAACACATTCAGTCTTCATGAGTCAGAATTGGCTTGATGGCAGCTGGTCTGGTTTCTTCTTTAGGGAAAGTAAACATGTCAATTTCACTATTTTTAAGAGTAATGATCTGGGCAATTCACCAGGAATTATGATCATTTTTGCAACTGCCTTAGCTATGAATTGTCAAACCTTTGATTTTTCCACATTTTCCTATAAAGGAGGGTATGAAAAGGAGGGGTTCTTCAATATACAAAGGTTTGCAATACACAGCCAGATCAGAGTTACTGAGATTCCAAAGTTCAGACTCCACAAAATCTTTGTTGTTGTTGTATGATGTGAAGTCAAATTGTAGTGACCCTATGGGACAGAGTAGAACTGCCTTATAGGGTTTCCAAGGCTTATAGAAACAGACTGCCACATCTCTCTTCCCACAGAAAGGCTGGTTAGATCAAACCATCAACCTTTTGGTTAGCAGCCAAGTGCTTAACCACTGTGCCATCCGGGCTCCTTACAGAACGTTTATACAGGCTGAAAACAACTGCCTTCCTCAGCTGTTGATCCATAATAACTTGAAATGAAGCAGATATAAGTTTCCTGAATGGAGAAGATGCTACTGAGACTCCCTATAAGGTGAGTTTGAGCAATGAGAAGTCCCTCAGAAATAGTAAAAAAAAAAAAAAAAAAAAAAAGCTATAGACAAATCAAGCTACCATGTGGCAACCATGAATTAAATTACTTAATTTGAGGAAATCAACAAACATCTATTATCTCCATCTCTACACATATAAATGGTTAAATTCTGGATAGCCAGTGATTTACTGTGTGTTGAGGGTCCTTTGACTACAATGAGAGATTGGCATGCATCTAACACATCTATTCTTTTGATCAAAAAAATATCTTCCCTCACCCCTATGCTAAGATCAATACCTTCTTTTACTTCTTCCTTTTCCCCTCCTTTCCTCCCTGCCTCCCTTCTTCGCTCCCTCCCTCCCTCCTTTTCTCCTTCTCTCCCTCTCTTCCTCTTTTTTTCTTTCTGAGAATGGGCTAGATTTCTCCGCAGTAACACTTAAAACTTGGGATCTCAGTGGTTTAGTAAACAAAATTTTATTTCTTCCTCATTCTATACCTCAATATGTATGGATGGCTCACGTGGGTGGTATTCTATGCAGTAATTTAGGCATCCAAGTTCCTTTCATCGTGTGCCTAAACTATTATTTAAGGCACATGACTTCCAAGATTGCCGTGGAAGAGGAAGGAGAGAATGTAGATGGATTCTACACACAAGTTTACGGCCAGGCCTGGTAGTGACACTTGTCCTCAATTAACTACTAGGGAGGCTGGGAAATAATGGTCTTTTCAAGAAGAGGAAATTCAAATGAGATTTGTTGAACACTTTTTTTTTTTTCTGTCATAGAACATTTTCACCCATGGAGTTCCTCTGCATACCTGCATTATTTTAGCCCTACCACATTAGACAATAATATATATGCTGTCTTATCTACTACTAATTACCAAAAACCAAAACCAGACTCACTGCTGTCAAGTCGATCCTGACTCACAGCAACCCCTCCTTGGGTTTCAGAGGCGATATCTTCCTTCCTAGGAGTGGCTGGTGGGTTTGAATCACCAACCTTCTGGCTAGCAGTCAAGTGCCTTAGTAGCAGAGAGCTTAGAACTTTGTAGATGTATGTGGAAATAGATGTATGAATAAATGAAGAATAAATATAAACATCTCTAATTCATTCTCGTTCTAAACTTACATCTGCCTAGTTTCTTGAATTGAGTTCTAGCCTCTGTTTTTAATGTTAATATATGAATTAATCATTAATATTACATCATTCATTGAAAAAAAACAATATAATTTTTTGTACATACGACCATAAGTACTGGGACAAAAAGGTAATAACTTCCCTGCAGTTATGTTTCATTAATAGCTCATGGAGACAGGGAAACTACTAACCCTACTCTACCTGTTTCCTAGTAATCTTTCACATACTTCACATACCCACACACTCACATTGTCCCCAAACCATGATATTAAATTTCTCAGAGTCTGAGGCATTAAATTGGCCATATTTTCCTGGAGGCAGGGTTGGTAGAATCTGACATGATGAATAAATAAATACAGTGAAACTTGTCAGTTGGAATTCAATGGGACTGCCTTGTTTTCTGGGTCTCACAATCTTTCCAACTTTGACAGGGTGCAGTCTTACCATTTTTCTATCACTCGTTTTAGTTTTAGTTTCCCTTCCGTGACAGATTTCTGCCTTACACATGTTCCAGTTTTCACACATTTTGTTGTAATGTTATAACAGAATAAGAACAAAAGCAGTATAAAGTGCCATGTGTGTAAACTTCTATAAATCTGATTAAGCAGTCTTGTAAACAGGGCCAAATTGAGGCATGTGGGGGCCCTAAATACTGATAATCTGTAGTGCCCCCTCTTCTGTATACTCATGCATTTGAATGGGAAAAGTGAGTTATATAATATGTGTTTGTGTGTATCTCTTAGCTTCCCATGATCCAATTATTTTTTACTTGCAACCACTGTATAATATTAGCAAATGAATATGAAAGTAGTATATGCTATTTTAGCCGAATGAGAGGAACTGGATTATAAAAATTTTAGTGGAGGTAAGGTAATAAGATATTTACTATATACGACATTTTCTACAAAAAGAATATTCCACAACAAAGAAAATGAGTCAGAGAACTTAGTTGTTTCAACAATCAATATAAAATTTTATTGATTTCCCACAATGAAAAATTGACTTTCATCAATTTTGCTTTAAACAGCTTATACTTCACTTTTGATGCTTGTTTCATAATACATGCTTTAATTACATATGGACAAATTAAAAGATGTCATAAAAGAAAATTTAATGATCAGAAGACAAGTCTTACAATAAATTACAGTATTTTATTTCTAAATAGATCTTTCATTTCTTAACATGTTGTAATTCAAAACATTTCTTTCCATTATTTGCCCTTACAAATTCTTCAATAATTTAATCACAAACAAGCTGTAGAATAATTGCTAATTTCATAGAAGAATAATGAATTAAGCCTTTCTTCAATCATTGGTGTATGCTGAGGAGTTTTGAGTCTCTTTAGGAATGAATATTATGAGCATTCTGCTGTGCAGTTTGTGATCATTAAAGTTAAGAATATGCATAAAGCAATCTCAACAGTGGGAAATACACAATGTATTTTATCTTCTACTATGGAATCGTATATGCTTACATGAGTAAAATTAGTCTTTTCTGAATCTGTAAACTTGGTTCTCATGTAAGAATAAAACAGTCACACTTCATAAAAGTTTGTATTTAGGTCACCAAGATAAGCTTGCACTAATTTCTTGGATGTCCTCATGCATCGTTTATCAGATATACCCGCATTATTCAACAAGGACAATCCATTTGAAATAATTTCATACACTTTTGCCTTTTCTTGTTACACAAGATTCAAATGTGTCAGTGATGGTGCAGCATGTGGTTATGCAAAACTGATATCTGACAATCAATACTTCTGGAGCATTTTGGTCACTTACTTGTTTCTTTCTAATGTTTCTGCAATGGTGAACTGCTTGATGATCAATATTTGGCGATATTTGTTTTGTTCTTTTTTTCAAAATTTTAAAAAAATCTTCTCTTAAGTTCTGTAAATACTCTATGAATGACTGGTAGAGATCTGTGCCTGTCTTTAAATTAACTTCTGAATCTTGGAGAGCTTGACTTGTCTGATGAAGATCCTGCAATGTATGATTCCATATAACCAACATAAATACATATGCTAGTGTTTGCATTTTGTTGGCAATGCTTTCATCTTCTCTTTTAGAATCTCCTTTTTGTGTCAGGTCTTCAGCAATATTTTCTAAGGCATCTGCAATCTGAGTGTACAATTCCAGAATTACACTTGTTGCTACAGTATGCACTCCCAATGTGCATTAGAAAGGTATTTTTATACTTGATCATTGACTTAATATGTTTTAAGAACTGCTTGTCTGGTGGTGTAGTGCCTAAGACATTTGACTGTTAACTGGAAGGCTGGAGGTTCAAACTCAGCAGCCACTCCTCAGAAGGAAGATTGGGCAATCTACTTATGTAGAGATACCACCTTGGAAACACAAGTAGGGGTCACTATGAGTTGGAATCAACTCTATAGCGGTGAGTTTGGTTTGATTTTTTCATCTGTAAGCAGAGGCAGCAAGAAATGTATAGAGTAAGTGAACAGTAGAAAAAAAATCAACTGCTTCTGAATAACATCCTATTGCACTATGTCCTATAAGATTAAGCGAATGGTATGAAAATGATATATCCATTACATTCTAAGGTTTTCTGTTGCATATCTTTATAATTCCCTGAAAATTTGGCAGCTTTGTCATAGAATTGGTCTCTGCACTTTGAACAATCAATTTTGCAAACTTCACATAAATAGTAAAGTATTTGATTTGCAATTTCTTCCCCAGCATTACTTTCTAAACAAGTAAACGTGATAAATTGCTCAACAGGTTTACCATCTGTTAGAGACATGTATCTTAAAACAATACTTAACTGATCTGTATGAGAAAGATCAGGAGGGGGATCTACAGAGAAAGTGAAAAAAATCTAACTATACTTATTTCACTGAACGTGGTTGGTTGAATTTTATCATTTTTTATCTTTATTAGTTCTTTACACATTGTTTTAGACATATACGATGGGTTGCTCTTTCCTCTGTTACCATATTTTGAGATGTGGTCTGCTAAAAATGGATCAACTGAGCAACAAATTCAAGTAAACCCCCCAAATTATTTCCATTTTGTGGGTACCAAACACTTCACTTCTCCCTCAAAAATATAATCCACATTCAGAGATTTTTACAATGACAGCAAAAGCATGTTGTAAAATGACTTTCCAATACTTTTGTTCTTCGTTAGTTTGTGTTTCCAGTTCATGAGTTAAGACAAAATTATGTTTTCAGTTTAAATATAACAATATACAATATCTGTGAATTGAACTGTTGTCATGCTTATAAATCATACTCAAGTTGTACCAATCACTAAATGCATCCATAGCAAATCAAGAATTAAATGGTTTAAGACTAAATAGTTTGCAAGCAAAACAATACATCTATTCCTTGTTTATTGACTGTCTCATTATCAGCCTTTTTGCATTTACCATAATAGTAAAAAATCTATTATCCAACATATGTATGGCAGTAACAACTTTGAGGTGCTAGGCAAGTGTAACTCTGCATGTGATGGTTAAGGATATGTGTCAACTTGATTGGGTCATGATTCTCAGTGGTTTGGCAGTTATGTAATGATGTAATTTGGGCATTATGTAATGGTGTAAGTACTCTTCAATTTGTGATCTGATATGGTCATCCTCCATTTTCACATATTACTGATTTTCACATAATGACCTGATCTTCGCAACCTCACCTTGTTGATTAATTAGGATTGAACAGTAGCCATTCCCTCTTATAATTTTCACCATTAGCTTTGTACCCTAGAAATATATTCTGGCTACAGAACTTGCTTATTTACCATCCAGAAATTTTCAACACAAATTTTGAAATGATCCACTGTGTTATAGACAATCACTTGGCCCTCTTTCAATCTAATAATTTACATCATGAGAAGAAAAATTATTCCACAAAGCAGGATTTCTGTCATTTTATTATGTAATCTGTTATATGTATTTCTGTTACTTGTGACATCTACAGATGTGACACTTTCAGATTTTAAAACAGTTTTGCTTTTTACACCATTATTTATTATTTAGTTACAGCAAGAAATGGATGCAGAAATTGGAAAAACTCTGTTATATTCATATTTCTGTTAGTTAATCTCAGTGCTGGCAATACAGACACAACAATTTGCACCCATTAAACTTGAGCATACACTGGAAGAAGTCTCCTCTGATTCATTAAATTTTAATAAGGAAGTTAATTTTGTAATTGTCTTTAGTAATTCACAGCTCCTTTTCTTTTCATCTTCTACAAAATATGTTTTCGTGCTCCACTTAGTGGTTGCCATTTCATTGTAGCTGGATATAAAATTAGGTCACTTTCTAAATTTTGTTCTACTGCAGTAAATAAATTTGACTAAATGAAAATAAATAAAAATCATAAAACCAATAAAATTTACAAAATACAATGGACAATCAAATTTGTAAGTTAACACAAAAATTTATATTTGAAAATTAGTAAGTAAAAAAAAAATGATAGAAAAGGTAATTTTGCTCTTCATGTCTGAGATAGTCAAAAGAAATAGTCCTTACAGGGCAGTTGGAAATAATTTATTTCATATGTCATATGATATTTGTTGGCAGGCCCTTCACAGATCTCAATGAACTTATTTTCTTTAAATAATACTTAAAATTTTCTCATTCATTTTCTGTTCTTTGATGCATCATATTCATAGTTCATTGGACTATGCTGATACTTGGCAGCAGTGAGAACAATCACAAAGGGTGTGATATGAGTATAAGAGTATGCTCAAACTGAAGACATGTTTTGATTCACTTTGCACAGGACAGGACTAGTTATGTCATGTTATTTTGTGGTCTATGAGTGAGAACTAAATGTG
>NW_006921867.1:3056029-3056588 GCF_000298275.1 Orycteropus afer afer
AATGTAATGTTCTGATAAACACCCTTTGTTGCTTCCTTAGAAGAAAAATTTAGAAGCACACTCATTGATGCAAAACAAAACATATTTTTCACAATAAATATTGAATTTTGCATCCTCTTAATGTGCCTAATACCTAGTTTATTAGCATATAGAGTGTAAAAAAATATGAGTCATTGTGTCCCATATAGCAGCTAATAAAAAATGAAACTGACTTAATGCATAAATTAAAACTTTTCATGTTAGATAAACATTAATATTTCCAGTATTTTGGACATTTGCTATGCTAGTATCACATTAAATTATTACGTTAGCAATCTAGCATATATTTAATATAATGCATAATCTTTCTGGGAATATCACTCTACTTGTCTGAATTCTTGCTGTGTCCTTGGCTCATCTTGGGACATGCACTGTAGTAAATTACTTAGTGTGGCTTTTCTACCCATAAATCCTCATAAACTCCAAGGTGGAATTTGCCATGAGCAACTGAGGAGCTCCTGATTGCTGAAGTTGTCCACCTGGAGTATTTCTGTTGGGAGTGGCACAAAACAATGTTCTG
>NW_006921867.1:3056873-3058019 GCF_000298275.1 Orycteropus afer afer
CTTGAATTGTAGCCTGGTGCTTCCCTAATAAACCCTGTAATCTGTGAGTTCTGTGTGGCCACTGCAGTGAATTATTGAACCCAGGAGAGAGGGGGTGGGTGCTTTGGGAGGAATGGTTGGTGAAAGGGCTGGAGGGAGGGAGCATGTCTAGCCTTTCAGGAATAGGCCTTAGGTTACTGATAGTGATTCTGTCTTCCTCTTGTGGGGTTAGAGGAGGTCAGGAGATGTGGCCTCTCTGCCCTTTTAGCAGGACATAATTGGTTCTTCTTTACCTCAATTTGTCAGTCAACCATCTACATTCTTTCTAGTTATACTGATGAACAGGTCAATATTGGCACAGCACTTAGAATTCTCCAAGTTTATGTTCACATGTTTAAATCTGACTTGGTTACTAGCAGGGATGGATTATCCAACAAGCAAGGTAAGCAAGTGCTGTGGGTAACAACAAAATAGGGGTACCAAAGCAAAATCCCATAGATACCAAGAAAACAAGACACTTAATAAAATTAATACCAGCTCCAGTGCATGAGAATGTGCTGGCCAGAAATAAAATTCAACCAGTGTCACTAGGGTGCCAAGGTGCAAAGTTGTTCCATTTATGAGGCCCCTACAACTTTAACACCTTCACTAATAACTGTCTCCCTCCCTTATAATTGAAACTCTTTATCTCAGTGGGTCTCTTGAAAGTATACTATTTCTTCCTAATAAACAAGAGGTACAGGTGGGCTATTGAGTCCAACTCTTGTGAAATTTACACAATATGTGACTGGATTCAGCTTGAGTGGTTCCTGGGCAAGGATGGACTATATTAATAGATAACAAGTCTTTGATCCATTTTGAGAAAACCATCTTATACATCCACACATGCTGATCAAGCAAGCTCAGCCAGGAAAATCATCGATGCTCTTTGTCACTATGCAAACACAAAGGTGTGCTCTTGCGCACACTCTAGTAAACAACCAATGGGAACTCCAATCCCAGATGATGCACAAAAGTGAGGGAACTCAAGTAAGTTGACCATTGTAATGATTTCAAACCAGTTACTTAAATGGGAGCTCTGGTAGCATAGTGCCTAAGGCACTTGACTGCTAACCAGAAGCCTGGTGGTTCAAACCCACCAGCCACTCCTCAGAAGGAAGGTTGGGC
>NW_006921867.1:3058119-3060041 GCF_000298275.1 Orycteropus afer afer
AGCATAGTGCCTAAGGCACTTGACTGCTAACCAGAAGCCTGGTGGTTCAAACCCACCAGCCACTCCTCAGAAGGAAGGTTGGGCAATCTACTTCCAAAGTGATATTGCCTCAGAAACCCAAGGAGGGGTCTCTATGAGTTGGGTCCAACTTGACAGCAAACAACAACAACAACTTTTTACATGTAGAGTTATGTCCTAAATTTGTAAAAAAAATAAATAATAATAATATTTAAGACATGGCCACAAATTAAAGAATTTATGGCCATGTTTTAAAACCCTCACAGATGGCTTTTAAAAATTGTCTTGGATTATGGGCACATTTTGTCACCTGTTGTTACCTGGAATTCCTAAACATGGCCTCTCTAGCACAGCAATCTCTGGGGATTCAGCCATCTTACAAGGTGGCTCTAGGTTCCAGGAGTAAGTGTTCCAGTATAAAAGAAGGAAGATGCATGAATTTTTATGAGCTATGCTCAAAATTCAAACCAATTACCTCTACCATACTATATTAGTTGAAACTTCTTAAGTTAATCCAGATTCAAGGGAAAGGCTGATAGATCCAACTTCTGAATGAAAGGAGTATGAAGAATTTTTGGCCATGTCTTAAAGCCTTCATAGGTGGTTTTTTAAATTTGGCTTGGATTATGAGCACATTTTGTAACCTTCTGCCTCAAGAGGTTTAAGATTGTATAAAGTGGAAAAACTAGGTAAACAGATGTACAAAAAACATAATTATTTGTCTTTGAGATCCGATATACTGCCTTCCTCCTGCACTTTACATTGTCCTAAATCTCATTATACTAAAGAGTAAATGACTGATTTCAGCCAGGGTTGCCTTGCTCTTCTGTTGGCTGACAGATATATATATATATATATATATATATATATATATATATATATATATATATATCCTTCCACCTTACCATCTCAGGAGTGTGGGGAAAGGTGGGAGAGGGTTGCATGTGGCAGGAAGCTGTATTTCAGTTTCTAAGCCTAAGGAGTATGTTCCCACACATTTTACCAAAGATATGCTTAGTTTGGACATGACATGAGGAAAGATCAATCACTAGAAAAGGAAGTCACCCACTGCCATCTAGATAATTCCAACTCATAGCGACCCCCATTGGGTTTCCAAGGCTGTAAATCTTTATGGAAGTATATTGCCTCATGTTCTTCCCCCTATAGAGCAGCTGGTGGGTTTGAACCATCAACCATGGGGTTAACAGCTAAATGTCTTACCCACTATGCCACCAGAGCTCCTTAGAAAAAGGAAATCATGATTTGTAAAGTAGAGGGCCAACAAAAACCTTCCACAAGATGGATTGATTAAATAGCTGCAACAATGGGTTCAAACATACCAACAATTTTGAGGATGGAGCAAAACTGGACAATCTTTCTTCTGTTATACAAAAGGTTGTCATGAGTTGTAGTCAACTCAATAGCAACTAATGACAGTATCTTTTTTATAAGATGGTATGAGAGTTGGAGCTGTGTGTCAACTTGTCTGGAACCCACTTCTGTGTGGTTGTTCCTATGATGGGATCAGATGACTGTGTTCTGAGTGGCCAATCTGTTGAAGGGGAGTTTCCCCAGGGGTGTGGCCTGCTTCCAATATATACAGGGACATCCTGGGAAGAGAGACATTCTTCTGTGGATCAGGATTCTATCGTGTTGCCTACAACTGTCCGTAAGTGAGCAGTTCACTGTTCGGCCTGGAGATCTTGGATTTGTCATTCGTTGGAGTCAACAGCTGGTGTACTGCCTGCCAGCCTTGAGCTCCTCAGCCCCTGCAGTTGTGGGAGCCAGGAAAAGCCTCCAGCTTTACGTTTGATCCAGGGACTTTGGACTTGCCAGCTTTTATACATGTGTGAGCTATTTTCCTAAGATAAATTTCTCTCTCTCTCTCTCTGTATATATATATG
>NW_006921867.1:3060491-3062325 GCF_000298275.1 Orycteropus afer afer
ATGTTTGAACTAAATATATCTTCTAGTTCCAACTTGACTACCAAACTGGTCACCTTCAACTCAGTTCTCAGCCAAACTTTGCTTTGTTCATGTGTAAATAATAATCTCTTGGGTCAAATTCTCCAGGACAAAACATTTCAATATCACTGTGCAGTAGACCTATGACATTTCAATAAGTACTTCACAATGTGTAATATGTTACATTTTTTTGGAACAAAATCACTAAGGTGGTGTTTCCATTGTTGTACTACCTACGGAAGGATGTTTAACATTTTATCCTTGATATTTTTTTTTTTCATATAAACCTGTTATCCTCTATTCTTGAAAGAAAACAAATTGAACTGAATGCTAGCTTTTTTAAAATTTCAAAATACTACATTTCCCCCCAAGTCATCTCATAAAACTAACAAAGTTGCTGACTATTTCACATAGAGAATTTTTATATATATACACTTTTTATTCAACTGTTGCTATCTAATTCTTTGGTGAATTCTCAAAGAGGATGAATGATCATGGACTCTATTATTTAATACCTGCATGCATGGCATATTCAGGCCTCAGCAGACTGAGAGAATGAAGAAATCAGATTTCCACTGAGCATACAAATCAATTTACTTTTACCTTTAGATAAGTTTGTTCAGGAATTTACATGCACACACACAAACCAATTATCTACTAGTTAATTCTTGTCCACCATACTCCTGCCTTGCTATTGTTGGCTAGCAATAGATTCTTGTCTTCTGGATAGTCATCCTTTCTAGATGCCCACTGCTGACAATACCAACATCAGATAACCATAGCCTGTAATGCTAACATTTGCAATTCCCTAGTGTGTGAGATGAAGTTTCTGCTCCTAAGTCCTTCTAGCAATCCCCTTCCTCAGCTCCTTGTCTCCTACAAATAAATAGCTCATATAAGTCTACATAGAACTCCAGGAGAACAAGCAACGATTCACATACAGTAAACTTTAAATTCATACAGCACAAACAACCACTTCTCTAAAGGAAACATTATCTCTCTGGTGATGTAGCGCCTAAGGCATTTGACTGCTAACCAGAAGGCTAGTGGTTCAAACACACCAGTCACTTTGTGGAAGGAAGATTGAGCAATCTTCTTCCCTAAAGATTTACTGCCTCGGAAACCCAAAGGGGGTCACTATGAGTAGGAATTGACTTGACGGCAGTGTTTTTTTTTTTTTTTTTTTTTAATGCAAGCTTAGAAAAATAGCATTTCAAATCTATTTCTGAAGAGGTTGGGGATTAAATTTGTGAAGTTCAAAAAACCCTTTCTGGTATTTGTAATTTTATCAAGACAATGGAACAATCAGCCTCTGATTCTTGTGACTCAGAAACCTCATTGCAGCTTCGGAATGGCAGTTTTTCATCTTTTACAGAAAAAGTTTTAAGAAAACAACATACCACAACTCAATCTTATAGCAGAATTAAATATCTTGAATTGAGAAAGCTATCATCACAGTTTTCTGTGATCTAAAATAATGTTTAGGTTATACGTCTATATCTAAAGCTTACCTTTAATGAAACAGAAGCTATAGATTTTTGTTGTTGTTTACCAGCAAAGCATAAAATTTGCCTTATTTCAGTTGTCTATTTGTACGAGTTCTTCTTCTTTCCCTGGTACAGCTCCCCATGGTTGCTTTTGTCTTACCTAGACCCACTGGTGGTGGACCCAATTGTTCTGTTCACAGGGAACATACAGTAGATAAGATAATATTCTTCTGGGTTGTTGTTGTTCTTATTGTTAAGTGCCGTCGAGTCGTTTCCGACTCATAGCGACCCCATGCACAGCAGAACGAAACACTGCCCGATCCCGCGCC
>NW_006921867.1:3063515-3065401 GCF_000298275.1 Orycteropus afer afer
TGCCTCTCCTCACCTAATCCCTTCAGCTGATTGCTCTTCTCTCTGGCTTCCTGGCTTTTAATCCCCTTTCTCCTGCTCTTCCCACCTGCTGCTTTGGGCGTCCCTGAGTTGTCTCTCCTCACCTGTAACCCTGGGGCTGACTGCTCTTCTATCCGGGTTCCTGGCTTTTATCCCCTTTCTCCTGCTCTTCCCCCTCTGATGGTACATGTTTGCAATTAGTATTTGAAATTTCCCTGATTAAATGTCCATTAATAGAGTTAGAAATACCTCCAAAAAACTAAACTCACTGCCATTGAGTCAATTTCGATTCATAGTGACCCCCAATGGGTTTCCAAGGCTGTAAATCTTTACAGAAGCACACTGCCTCATCTTTCTTCCATGGACCAGCTGGGGGCTCTAAAGAGTCATTGACTTTTTGATTAAGAGTCAAATGCCTTACCAACAACACCACCACAGCTCTTTCGATTAACAAATAAACCAGATCAAACTCATTGCCAGTGACTCGATTCCAACTCATAGCAACCTCCATTGGGTTTCCCAGGCAGTAAATTTAACAGAAATGGATTGCCCCAACTTCTTTCCACAGAGTGACTGATGGGTTTGAACCACCAACCTTCTGATTATCAGTCAAATGGCTTAGGCACTACACGACCAGAGCTCCTTAGAGTTACAAATTTTTGCTGTTAGGTGCCATGGAATCATCTCCGACTCATAGAGACCCCATGCACAGCAGAACAAAACTGCCCAGTTCCACGCAAGCTCCACAATCCCTGCTATACTTCAGCCCATCACTGCAGCCACTGTTTCAATCCATCTCATTCAGGGCCTTCCCCTCCTTCGTTGACCCTCCACCTTACCAAGCATGACATCCTTCTCCAGGGAATGGTCCCTTCTGACAACATGATCAAAGTAGATGAGAAGAAATCTGACCATTCTTGTCTTATGATGCTGCTTACAGGTCCAATTGTGAGGATTTTTGTTTTCTTTATAATGAGATATATACCATACTTCATATAACAGGTTTATATGAAAAAAAAAATTATCAAGGAAAAATATAATTTTCATTCTTCATCAGTAAGTGCTTCAAGTCATCCTCACTTTCACCGCAAAGTTGTGTCATCAGCATGTTGCAGGTTGTTAATGATTCTTCCAATTCTGATGCTATGTTCTTCTTTATATAGCCCGGGTTCTTGGATTATCTTCTCAGCATACAGATTGAACAAGTATCGTGAAAGGATACAACCCTGATGAACGCCCTTCTTGATTTTAAACCATGCAGTGTCCCCTTGTTCTGTTTGAACCACAGCCTCCTGGTCTATGTACCAGTTCCTCATGAGTACAATTAAGTGTCCTAGAATTCCCATACTTCTCAATGTTAGCCATAATTTGTTATGATTCACACAATCAAATGCTTTGGAATAATCAATAAAACACAAGTAAACATCTTTCTGGTATTCTTTGCTTTGAACAAAGAATCTGACATCAGCAATGATATCCCTCGTTCCATGTCCTCTTCTGAATCCAGCTTGCATTTCTGGAAGTTCTCCATCAATATACTGCTGCAAATATTTTTGAATTATCTTCAGCAAGATTTTACTTGCATGTGATATTAATGATGTTCTATAATTTCCTTATTGTGTGGGATGACCTTTCCTTGGAATGGGTAGAAATATGGATATCTTCCAGTCACTTGGCCATGTAGCTGTCTTCTAAATCTCTTGGTATAGCTGAGTGAGTGCCTCCAGCAGAGCATCCATTTGTTGAAATACCTCAATGGGTATTCCACCAATTCCTGGAGCCTTGTTCTTCTCCACTTCCTTCAGTGCAGCTTCAACTTTGTCCTTCAGTAACATGGGTTCTTGATCATATGCCACCTCCTGACATGG
>NW_006921867.1:3066665-3069990 GCF_000298275.1 Orycteropus afer afer
CTAAGGCACTTGACTGCTAACCAGAAGGCTGGTGGTTCAAACCCACCAGCCACTCCTTGGAAGGAAGGTTGGGCAATCTATTTCCGTAGTGATACAGCCTCAGAAACCCAAGGAGGGGTTGCTATGAGTCGGGTCTGACTTGATGGCACATAAAAATAACAACAGCAACAATGCCTATGATATCAATCTTTATGTGTTCCATTTCATTTTTGACAATTTCCAATTTTCCTAGATTCATACTTTGTACATTCCATGTTCCGATTATTAATGGATTTTTACAGCTGTTTCTCCTTAATTTGAGTCCTGCTATGTCAGCAAATGGAGGTCCCAAGAGCTTTACTTTATCCATATCATTAAGGTCAGTTCTGGTCTGAGAAGACAACTCTTTCCCAGTCGTATTTTGAGTACCTTCTGATCAAAGGGGCTTGTGCTCCTGCACTGTATCAGACAATGTTTCTGGACTATTCATAAAGTTGCCTAGTGATGTATCAGACAGTGTTTCTCTACTATTCATAAGGTTTTCCCTGGCCAATTCTTTGAGAAGTGGATAGACTCTTCCTTCTCCCTAGTCTGTCTCATTTTGTAAGCTGCATTGAAACCTGTGCACCATGTGCAACACTGCTGGTATTTGTAACACTGGTGGCACAGCCTTAAGCCTCACAGCAAGCCACCACAGTAGGACAACTGACAGACAAGTTTGTCTCCCTTAGCTATTGAAACCTCTCCACCCTCCCCTTACCTGGATCCCACATCTCTGTCTCATCCCCTATTTTTCTCCCTCTTCCTCTCTCTTGGGGTGGAGCCTGCCATATTCCTCCCCTTACTTGGATCCCATGGCTCTGTCTCATCCCCAGCTTTTCCCCCACTGTTGGGGGAAAATAGAGATCTTTAAAAATGCACATAGGAACTTAAAGGACTTCTGTAGTTGAGATAGGCATTAAAACTTGATTCACACGTCTACAAATAAAAATGTGAAAATAAAAATCTTTCAACATTTCCTTCCAATATAACATGAATGACCTTTAGCATGATATTATTTGACCAAGAGTTATGCATTTACACCCATGTCAATATAAACAATATCAACCTGAAGATTCCAATATTGTGTGTGAAAATAAAACAATTAGATGTTTTCATATTTTATTTAAAGATTTGATATGTGGAGTTTACAAAAAAATCTCTAATGCCCTTTATCTTCAATTTGTCATTCCCAGCATTGTTATTATTGTTGTTATGTACCATCGAGTATAGTAGAGCATATAGTTGTCTGATTCAAAATGGCCAAAACCGGTCCATCTCAGCTCACTAATGTTTAGGATAACTCCCTTTTTAAAAAATTCTATTGTGCTTTGGGTGCAAATTTACAGAGAAAATTTGTTTTACACTCAAAAGTTCATGCACATTTGATTTCACACCCCAATTACCATCCCCGACCATAAAACAAACTCTCCTCCCTTCTTGCCCCTGTGACTATGCCCTCCCTGTGCCCTTCTTAACTATGCATTCCTGCTTGTCCAGCTTTCCCTGTACATGAATGCTGACCCTCTGGTGTCTCATGGCTGATTGCTCTAAGGGGTACATTTCCCTAGACGATCTAAGTGCATCACCTTGGGGTAAGTGTTCTGCATGTACATCTTTCTACTGTTTTGATGAGAGTCGATCCATGGGAGTGAGTCCTATTCTAGGCCTGAAGGATAACCTGAGGCCATAGTCTCAGGGGTTCCACCAGACTCTATCTGACCAGCAATTCTGGTCATTTTTGTGTTTTTGGATTTTGTTCCATATTTTCCCTCCCACTCTATCCAGAATCTCCAGTTTTGATCCCTTTCTGAGTGGTTGGCATTGGTAGCCAGGCACCATCTAGTTCTTCTGGCTATGGGGTCATGGAGACTGAAATCCTCGTGGTCCATCTTATCCTTGGACTAATTGTTTCCAGGTGCTTTTGAATTTCTTCACTCTTCTTTGATTCAGATGAGAGGAGACCAGTAGTTGCATCTTAGATGGCCACTCAAAAACTTTTAAGACCCCAGTCACTACTCACCAAAGTAGGTTGTAGAACAAGATTTTTATATACTATGGTGTGCCAATTGATCATGATATCACCTGGAACTATGGTCCCAAGTCATCAGGAACAGTGATTCTCTCTCTCAAGGTGTTTCAGGGATCATTTATATAATTCATTACCAGGATATCTACCTTCTTTCGTTCTTTTTCATTTTTGACAACTTCCAACTTTCCTACATTCATACTTCATACATTCCATGTTACAATTGTTAATGGATGTTTGCAGCTGTTTCTTCCCATTTTGAGCCATGCTACATCAGCAAATGGATTGATACAGTGGCTGCAATGATGGACTTAGGTAGAGTGAGGATTGCAAGGCTGGCACAGGACCAGGCAGTGTTTCATTCTGTTGTACATAGGGTCGTTATGAGGCAGAGCCAACTCGTTGGCACCAAACAACAATGCCCTTTCTGCAGTGTACCCATTACTGTATAGGAGGATTTCACAAAGCATGATTTGTAATGTATTAATTGATTGTAAAATAAATTTAGTCACTTTAAAGAGTATTTATTTTAAAATTAAGTAAATTGGAATGCAGTGCAATAAAATAAAATGGGAAATATTAGCATACCTTACAAGAAAAACTAAAAGAGAGACACCACCCCAGACAGGAATCTGGAAGCCGGGGACCCGTGGATGGATACAGGTAAGGGGAGAGACAGCTCCCAGGCAGGAAGTAGGAAGCTAGGGCTGACAGCCAGATACAGGTAAGGGGGAAGGGCAGGAAGTGAGTTCAGGGGTTTGGAACAGCTAAGGGAGATGAACTTGTCTGTCAGTTTGTTGTGCTGTGGTGACTTGTGCATTGCTGTGAGGCTGAAGGCTATGCCACCGGCATTTCAAATGCCAGCAGGGTTGCCCATGCTGGACAAGTTTCAGCAGAACTTCCAGACTGAGATGAATTCAAAAGAAGGAAGAGGCCATCCACTTCTTAAAAAATTGCCCAGGGAAAACCTTATGAATAACAGTGAAACACTGTCTGATATATTACTGGGAGACTTTATGAATAGCTCTGAAACATTGTCCAATACAGTGCTGGAAGATAACCCCTCAGGTTGGAAGGCATACAAAATACCATTGGGAAATAGCTGCCTCATCATAGTAGAACCAACCTTAATGATATAGATAAAGTAGAGCTTTTGGGACCTCCGTTTCCTGATGTGGCACAATGCACGATGAGAAGAAACAGCTGCAAACATCCATTAATAATCAGAACATGGAATGTACAAAGTATGAATCTAGGAAAATTGGAAGTTGTCAAAAA
>NW_006921867.1:3070815-3075351 GCF_000298275.1 Orycteropus afer afer
AAAAGAGCTGAACAGAAGATTTCAAAGAGCAGCTCAAGAAGACAAAGTAAATTATCATAATGAAATGTGCAAAGATCTGGAGTTGGAAAACCAAAAGGGAAGAACACACTTGGCATTTCTCAAGCTGAAAGAACTGAAGAAAAAATTCAAGCCTCAAGTTGCAATATTGAAAGATTCTATGGGCAAAGTGTTGAATGATGCAGGAAACATCAAAAGAACATGGAAGGAATACACAGAGTCACTGTATCCAAAAGAATTGGTCGATGTTCATCCATTTTAGGAGGTGGCATGTGGTCAAGAACTGATGGTACTGAAGGAAGAAGTTGAAGCTGCACTGAAGGAATTGGTGAAAAACAAGGTCCCAGGAATGACAGAATACCCATTGAGATGTTTCAATGAACAGATACCACACTGGAGGCACTTACTCATCTATGTCAAGAAATTTGAAAAACAGCTACCTGGCCAACTGACTGGAAGATATCCATACCTGTACCCATTACAAAGAAAGGTGATCTAATAGAATGTGGAAATTGTCAAACAATATCATTAATATTGCACACAGGTAAAATCTTGCAGAAGATAATTCAGAAATAGTTGCAGCAGTATAGTGACAGGGAACTCCCAGAAAGGCAAGCTTGATTCAGAAGAGGATGGGCAATGAGGGATATCAGTGGTGATGCCAGATTGATCTTGGCTGAAAGCAATGAATTC
This sequence comes from Orycteropus afer afer, assembly GCF_000298275.1. Lineage (NCBI taxonomy): Eukaryota > Metazoa > Chordata > Mammalia > Tubulidentata > Orycteropodidae > Orycteropus > Orycteropus afer. The sequence goes on from NW_006921867.1 coordinate 3,071,527, forward strand.
CAAAAAGCTGTTTACTTGCATTTTATTGTCTATGCAAAACCTTTTGACTGTGTGGATTATAACAAATTATGGATAACATTGAGAAGAACGGCAATTCCAGAACACTTAATTGTGTTCATGAGGAACTGTACATAGACAGGAGGCTGTTATTCAAACAGAACATGGGGATACTGCATGGTTTAAAATCAGGAAGGGAGTGTGTCAGGGTTGTATCCTTTCGCTATACTTATCTGATCTGTATGCTGAGCAAATAATCCAAGAAGTTGGACTATATGAAGAAAAACATGGCATCAGGATTGGAGGAAGACTCATTAACAACCTGTGATATGCAGATGACACAACCTTGCTTGTTGAAAATGAGGATGACTTGAAGCACTTACTGATTAATACTGGTGTATTACTACAGTCAGCATCACAGATTATACCTCAACATGAATAAAATGAAAATCCTCACAAGTCAACCAATAAGCAACATCATGATAAATGAAGAAAAGTTTGAATTTATCAGAGATTTAATATTAGTTGGTTCCACAATCAACACCAATGGAAGCAACAGACAAGAGATCACACAACATAATCCACTGGGAAAATCTGCTGCAAAAGACCTCTTTAAGGTGCTGAAAAGCAAGCATGTCTCTTCAATGACTAAAATGCGCCTAATCCAAGCCATGGTATTTTCAGTTGCTTCATCTGCATGTGAAAGCTAGACAATAAATAAGGAAGACCGAAGAAGAGTAGATGCTTTTGGGTTGTCATGTTGGCGAAGAATACTGAAAGTACCATGAAGAACTAACAAATCTGTCTTGGACAAAGTGCAGTCAAATGCTCACTGGAAGTGAGAATGGCCAGACTTTGTCTCACCTACATTGGTCATGTTTTCAGAAGGGACCATTCCCTGGAGAAGGATATCATGCTTGGTAAAGTGGAGAGTCAAAGAAAAAGGGGAAGGCCCTCAACGAGATGGATTGACACAGTGGCTGCAATTATGGGCTCAAGTATATAAAGGATTGTGAAGCTGGCGCAGGACTGAGGAGTGTTTCATTCTGTGGTACACAGGTTCGCTATGAGTTGGAGCCGACTCATTGGAAACTAACAAAAATAACAAGAATTCTAATAATATATTTAGGGTTATTTCCCAGATGCCTTTGTGGATTTACCCTGGAGGTCCCATGGTTAAGGCATTTTGCTACCAACCAAATGGTCGATGGCTCAAACAGCCAGACGCTAAGTGGAAGAAATAGGAGGCCGCCTGCTTCCATAATGATTTATGGAAACACTTGGAAACACCGTGAGAGTCATTATGAGTTGGAATTGACTCAATGGCCGGGAGTTGTTTTTATTTTTTTTTCTTTTTTGGGGTGTGTGTGAATATGTTAGACTGGTAGGGGTGGCCGAATCCAGCAGCCTCTGATGCATAATTCTTGGAATAGTTACATGGCAGACCACCACATTGCTGCTGGTGACAAAAAACTTCTAGCCATTAACAAACTAGGCCCTTAGGCAAAACAAGTTACATTTCAGAAACCTCACAAGCTTGACCATTGTGAAATGCTGATAAACCTCAAAGTTGTCTTTCAAGTACCTCAGCATGTGCTGGGCATGAGCAGGAAAATTCAACTTGAGGGTCAAAGTGATCTTCCACCAGAGGCACTCAAGAAAACCAATCCATTGCGGGACTCGAACCAGGGTTGAGACATCATGCAAGCACAACATCCCAGAATCATCCCAGCAGCCTTGATGAAGAGTTCCATCTTTGTCCTGACAGAGTTTGCTACTTCTTGCATGCACACCTAATTTTCATAACCCCACAGTTTTCTGGGAAATCTTCTCCAATTTTATGAATAAAGATGATGCTCCCCACCCCCCACACACATGTAAAACCATTTATAATCTGGGAATTCCTTTGTTCCATGACAGACTATAGACTAGCATAGGTGAGATCCCCTCTCCATGTCTCCCTCATGTGCTGCTCTCCTTCTCTCCTTCACAAGTCTCTCCATTCTCCTTTCTGTTTAATAAAGTTTGGTTCTTATGGACACTTTGCCTCTCCTGTCCAATTCTTTGTCAGTAGAAGGAAAGAACCCCTACTCCAGGTCCCAGGGACCCAGGTAACATATGGATTTTCTGTTACTTTCAAATATGTCTGACTCTGACCTACTGTAGGAAATAGATTTTACTTAATACACATGTACAGTACAATACACAAACATACACACATACATATCAAATTGAATTAAAAGTCTCATGAAGCAATAATTACATTTTTGCTGTTGTTGTTACATGCCGATGAGTCATATCCAACTCATAGCGATCTCATATACAGCAGAATGAAACACTGCCCTGTCCTGTGCCAGCTTCATGATCCTTGCTATACCTGAGTCCGTCATTGTAGTCACTGTGTCAATCCATCTTGTTGAAGGCCTTCCCCTTTTTGTTGACCCTCCACTTTACCAACCATAATATCCTCCAGGGAATGGTCCCTTCTGATAACATGACCAAAGTAGGTGAGACAAAGTCTGGCCATTCTTTCCAAGGAGCATTCTGGCTGCACTTCTTCCAGGAGAGATTTATTAGTTCTTTTAGCAGCCCATGGTACTTTCAGCACTCTTCACCAACACCACAACTCAAAAATACTGACTCTTCTTTGGTCTTACTTATTCATCATCCAGCTCTCACATCCATATGAGGCAATTGAAAAAAAACATGGCTTTTATCAGGTGTACTTTTGTCTTCAAGGAGACATCTTTGCTCTTTAGTACTTGAAAGAGGTCTTTTGCAGCAGATTTGCCCAGTGCTATATGTTGTCTGATATAATGACTGCTACTTCCATTGGTGTTGATTGTAGAAACATGTAATATGAAGTCTTTGACAATGTCAATCTTTTCTCTATTTATCATGATGCTGCTTATTGGTCCAGTTGTGGGGATTTTTGTTTTCTCATATTAGGTGTAATTAATACTGCTCTTCAATCTTCATCAGTAAGTGTGTCAACTCATCCTCACTTTCACCAAGCAAAATTGTGTCATCAGCATATCGCAGGCTGTTAATGAGTCTTTCTCCAATCCTCATGTCATGTTCTTCTTCACATAGTCCAGCTTCTTGGATTATTTGCTCAGTGTACAGATTGAACAAGTATGATGAAATGTTACAACCCTGACACACTCCCTTCTTGAATTTAAACCATGCATTATCCCCTTGTTCTGTTCAAACAATAGCCTCCTGTCTATGTACAAGTTACTCATGAGTACAATTAAGCATTCCCATTCTTTTCAGTGTTATCCATAATTTGTTATGATCCACACAATCAAATACTTTTGCAAAGTCAATGAAACAAAAATAAACATCTTTCTGCTATTCTTTGCTTTCAGCCAATATCCATCTGACATCAGCAATGATATCCCTTATTCCATGTCCTCTTCTAAATCCAACTTGCAAGAGATTCAAAATGGAGTCTCATCAGTAATCACCACGCTAATTCCCTCTAGCATCTTAGTGCTTGAAACACTAGGTACAGCAGTCTGAATTAAGGATTCTGGTGCTCTGAACAGCTCACTGAGTCAGAGTACACCAAACTCAGGGGAGTAGAATTAGAAAAGAGAAAGGGAGAGGGGAGAAAATAACAAGATCAGGAGATCTGTCCAATGGAGCACAGACAGGCAGCCGAGAAAGTCCATTGGAGACTTCCCTGGGGGAGTGCTGACCAGCAGGCAAGAAAGGCCATCTGAGACCTCCCTTGATTAAGGAAGAAAACACACCACACCAGCATACCAGCAACCACACCAGCATACCAGCGATCACCTTCAAGGATCTACCTTCAGCACCTGA
>NW_006921867.1:3075654-3076224 GCF_000298275.1 Orycteropus afer afer
TTACTAGCAGGCACTCTCCTGACTCCAGCGCTACTGAAACCGAGTGGATCATTGGTGCCACATGTGGGCGGACCCACAGAGGAACATCTGTGGTGGATTGCAGTCTGGGCCAGTGCCACAGATGGGGGGGCAGAGAGGAACCCCTATGGCAGATCACAAATTCAGGCAGTTGTCTTGGGGCAGCTTTTTGGTGCCAAGGGGCCTTGGGAGTGGGTTTATGCATATCTGAGCCTGGCAGAAAGTGGTGACCCCAAAACAACTGGAGTGTTTGCCAAATTGAGCTGTGGGCTTGTGGATAACAAAAAAAGTCATCATTAGCAGCCCACTCAAAGACCTAGAAACCACCCTTAGCAACAAGGAGCTTTCCTTATCCGCTGTTCTGCTCCCACCTTCTCCGCCAATAACTTCACTCATCCAATAGAAGAAACCACATTTGGCCACCATAATACCTCCTGGTTTGAACTCTAAACCCTCTTTAAAACAAACAGAAATCCATATCCACATTCTACACAGTGATTCCACCATGATAAAGAAAACGACAGAGAAACCCAGCATGCCTGAATTAATAAC
>NW_006921867.1:3077691-3079860 GCF_000298275.1 Orycteropus afer afer
ACCCACAATAGAGTGACAGCAATAAATTCATACCTATCACTAATTACATTCATTGTGAATGGACTAAATGCACCTATCAAGATAAAGAGAGTGTCAGACTGGATAAGAAAAGAAGACCCATCAATATGAAGCCTACAAGAGACCCACCTTAGACACAAAGATAAAAACAAACTAAGAGATATGGGATAGAAAAAAATATATCAAGCCAATGGTAAGCAAAAAAGAGCAGGAGTGGAAAAGTTAATTTCTCATAAAATAGACATTAAGGTGAAAACCATCATAAGAGACAAAGAAGGATTTTATATGATGCTGAAAGGGTCAATTGACAAAGAAGATGTAACAATAATAAATATTTATGCACCCAATGAAAGTGCTCCAAAATACATGAGGCAAACATTAACTGAATTAAAAGGGATAATAGACAACTCTACAATAGTAGTAGGAGACTTTAACATACCACTTTCAATGAGTGAAAGTTCAACTAAAAAAAAAAAAAATCAACAAAAATACAAAAGAACTCAACAATACAATCAACCAACTCGACCTCATAGACATATTACAAAGCATTTCACCCCAAAAAAAGCACAATTCACATTCTTCTCCAGTGCACATGGATCATTCTCCAGAATAGACCATATGTTAGGACATAAATTAAGCCTCAATAAATTCAAAAGCATTGAAATACTACAAAGCATCTTCTCAGACCATAATGCTATAAAATTAGAAATTAATAACAGGAAGAACAAGGAAAAAGCATCAAACACAGGGAAGTTGAACAATTCACTGCTCAAAAAATACTGGGTAATAGAACAAATAAAAACTGATATAAAAAAAAAATCCTAGAAACAAATGAGAATGAAGATATATCATACCAAAACCTATGGGACACAATGAAACCAGTACTCAGAGGACAGTTTATAGCAATAAATGCATACATCAAAAAAGAGAAAAGAAAGAAATCAACACTCTAACTCACCAACTCCAACAACTAGAAATAGAACAACAAAGGAATCCTACAGTATCTAGAAGCAAGGAAATAATAAAGATCAGAACAGAAATAAATGAAAGAGAAAACAAAACAAAACAAAAATACAGAGAAGCAACAAAACAAAAGTCTGGTTTCTCGACAAGATTAGCAAAATTGACAAACCATTGGAAAATCTAACAAAAGAAAAGAAAAGAAAGATACAAATTACAAGAATAGTAAACAAAAAGGGTGTCATTACAACAGAACCAACTGAAATAAAAAAAATACAGATTATGAAAAACTGTGCTCCAACAGATTTGAGAACCTAGAAGAGATCGACAAGTTTCTAGAATCACAAGACCTAACTAAATGTTCCCACTCAGATAGAATACTTGAATAGACCTTTAACAAAAGAAAAAATTGAAAAGGTCATAAAAATCTTTCCACAAAGAAAAGTCCTGGCCCTGATGGCTTCACTGGAGAGTTTTATCAAATATTCAGAGAAGAGTTGACACCTATGCCACTCAAGCTATTCCAGAGCATAGTAAAAGATGGAATACTCCTAAATTCATTTTATAAAGCAAGCATAATACTATTACCAAAACCAGGGAGAGACACCACTAAAAAAGAAAACTACAGACAAGTATTCCTCATGAACATAGTTGCAAAATTCTTTAACAAAATCCTAGCCAAAAGAATCCAACAACATATAAAGAAATTAATACACCCAGACCAGGTGGAATTTATACCAGGTTACAAAGGTGGTTCAACATCAGAAAAGCAAACAATGTTATCCACCACATAAACAAAACAAAACAAAAGAACCATATGATTATATCAATTAATGCAGAAAAGGCACTTGATAAAATCCAACATCCATTCTTGTTCAGAACTTTCAGCAAAATACGAATAGTAGGGAAATTCCTCAACATAATAAATATAAATGGCATACAAATTGGAAAAGAGGAACTAAAACTATCTCTATTTGTGGATGATATGATCCTATACATGGAAAACCCAAGGGACTCAATAAAAAACTACTGAAATTATTAGGGAGGTTCAGCAAAGTGGCAGGATACAAAGTCAACATACAAAAATCAATTGGATTCCTCTACACCAACAAAGAGTCCTCTGATAAAGAAATACGGGAAACAATAGCATTTACAATAGCTACTAAAAAGATAAAATATCTAGGAATCAAC
>NW_006921867.1:3079960-3081823 GCF_000298275.1 Orycteropus afer afer
TGGATAGGTGGACTGAATATTGTGAAAATGTCAATACTACCTAAAGCAATCTACACATTTAATGCAATCCCGATCCAGATTCCAACAAATTTTTTTAAGGACATGGAAAAAACAATTACTAATTTCACATGGAAAGGAAAGAGACCTCGGATAAACAGAGCATTTCTCAAGAAGAAAAACAAAGTGGGAGGTCTCACACTCCCAGATCTTAAGAACTACTATACAGCCACAGTAGCCAAAACAGCATGGTATTGGTACAATGATAGACAGATAGACCAATGGAACAGAATCAAAAACTCAGACATAGACCCATCTGTCTATGGACAACAGATCTTTGACAAATGTCCCAAACCCATTAAATGGGGAAGAGACAGCCTCTTTAACAAATGGTGCTGGCAAAACTGGATATCCACCTGCAGAAAAATGAAACGAGACCCATACCTCACACCATACACATAAACAAACTCAAGCTGGATTAAAGACGTAAGTGTAAAACCCAAAATTACAAATTCATCAAAGATAAAATAAGGGCAACTCTGGGAGCCCTAATTTATGGCATAAATAGACTATCAAGCATAACCCAGAATGCACAGGAGGTAGAGGAGAAGCTATATGACTGACACCTTTTAAAAATTAAATTCTTATGCACATCGAAAGACTTTGTCAAAGGGTAAAAAGAGAACCTACAGATTGGGAGAAAATATTTGCCTATGACATATCTGATAAAGGACTTATCTCCAAAATCTATAGAAAACTTCAACACCTCAATGCCAAAAAGACAAATAACCCAATTCACAAATGGGAAAAAGGCTTCAACAGACACTTCACCAAAGAATATATACAGGCAGCCAACAAACACATGAGAAATTGCTCATGATCATTAATCATTAAAGATATGCAAATCAAAAAAATGATGAGATATCATCTCAACCCGGCAATACTAGCAAAGTTCAACAGGACAGAAAATAACAAATGCTGGTGAGGTTGGCGAGAGATTGGAACTCTTGTGCAATGCTGGTAGGATTGTAAAATGGTACAACCATTGTGGCATACAGTATGGCATTTCCTTAAAAAACTGAAAATAGAAATACCATTTGACCCAGCAATTCCATTATTAAGAATACATCCTAAAGAGGTGAGAGATAGTGCACGAACAGATATTTTTACACCTATGTTCATCACAGCACAATTCACCATAGCAAAGAGATGGAAACAATCTAAATGCCCATCAACTGATGAGTGGATAACCAAATTATGGTACATGCACATAATGGAATACTATGTTACATTAAAGAACAATGAGGGATATGCAAATCATCTCACAATATGGATGAACCTGGAGGACATTATGCTGAGTGAAATAAGTCAATTGCAGAAAGACAAGTACTGTATGATCCCATTACTGTAAAAAGACAGAGAACAGTTTGCTTGGGAAAGGGAACTCACTTTGTAGGTTATCGGCATGGGGAGGCAAGGGGAGGGATTAATTTTGGGCTAGTGGGGCCCACACACTGATGTGGGTACGGGGAGGGATATACAGAAAGGATCTGTAACCATGATAACATTAGGAAATGGGAGGACACCGAATTGTGCACATAAGAGATAGACGACAGACGCTAATACCAACCAATGTGTCCTCAGTACTGCATTGCCATTAACACCAAACACCAGGCTACAGAAAAACACATAAACACCTGAGAGGATCAGACTGGGGTCAGTGAACAGACGTATACTCTAGACCAAGGATAGATTCAGCTGAGGCTAATTTTGCACAGACACCAGTGATACAAAATACCTGTAATCCTTACAGAAACAATAGAAGACACAGAGTAATCCCTCACAGACATCCTGACACTATGGGAG
>NW_006921867.1:3082513-3088713 GCF_000298275.1 Orycteropus afer afer
ATCCAGCTTGCATTTCTGGAATTTCTCTGTCAATATAACGCTGCAACCATTTCTGAATTATTTTCAGTAAGATTTTACTTGCATGCGATATGAATGATATTATTCAAAAATTTCCACATTCTGTGGGATAACCTTTCTTTGGAATGGGTACAAATATCTCTTCCAGTCAGTTGGCCAGATAGCTGTCTTCCATATCTCCTGGCATAGCCAAGTGAGTGCCTCTAGAGCGGCATCCGTTTGTTGAAATATCTCAATGGGTATTCCGTCAATTCCTGGAGCCTTGTTTTTCACCAATTCCTTCAGTGCAGCCTTGACCTTTTCTGTCAATATTATTGGTTCTTGATCACAAGCCACCTCCTGAAATTGATGAACATCAATCAATTCTTTTTGGTACAGTGACTCTGTGTATTCCTTCCATCTTCTTTTGATGTTTCCTGCATCATTCTATATTTTGCCCATAGAATCTCTCAATATTGCAACTCATGGCTTAAAATTTTTCTTCTGTTCTTTCAGCCTGAGAAATGTCGAGCATGTTCTTCCCTTCTGGTTTTCTAACTCTTTGCACATTTCATTATAAAATTGACTTTGTCTTCTCGAGCTGCTCTTTGAAATCTTCTGTTCAGTTCTTTTATCTTATCATTTCTTCCATTTGCTTTAACTACTCTTCATTCAAGAGCAAGTTTCTGACATCCATTTTGGTCTTTTCTTCATTTCTTTTCTTTTTAATGATCTTTTGCCTTCTTCATGGATGGTGATCTTAATGTCATCCCACAACTCCTCTGGTTTTCAGACATTGGTGTTCAAAGCATCATATCTAGTTTTAGATAGTCTCTAATTTCAGGAGGGATATAATCAAGGTCATATTTTGCCTCTCATGGATTTGTTTTAGTTGTCTTCAGCTTTAATTTGAACTTGCATATGAGCAATTGATGGTCTGTTCCACAGTCAACTCCTGGCCTTGCTTTGGTAAATATATTGAGCTTCCCCATCTCTTCTTTCCACAGATGTAGTTGATGTGATTCCTGTGTACTTCATCTGGTGGGGTCCACATGTATGGCTGCCATTGAGTCTTCCTCTAATCCTGATGCCACGTTCTTCTTCATATAGTCCAGTTTCTTGGATTATTTGCTCAGTGTATAGATTGAATAAGTATGATGAAAGGGTACAACCCTGACACACTCCCTTCTTGATTTTGTTAATTGATGTTGTTAAAAAAAAGACATTTGCAATGAATAAGTCATTTGGCTTGCAAAAGTGTATCATGGAATCTCCTACATCATTTCTATCACCATACATTCATATACTTCATACATTCTATGATCTGATTATTAATGGATGTTTGCAGGTGTTTCTTCCCAATTTGAATCATGTCACATCAGCAAATGGAAGTCCCAAAGGCTTTACTACATCCATATCATTAAGATTGACTCTACTTTGATGGGGCAGCTCTTCCCCAGTTGTATTTTGAGTGTGTTCCAAGCTGAGGGGCTTATCTTCTGGATCTATATTGCACAGTTTTTCAGGGATATTCATAAAGTCTTCCAGTAATATATCAGACAGTGTTTCACTGCTATGCATAAGATTTTCACTGGCCAATTCTTTGAGAAGTGGATGGCTCCTTCCTTCTTTTGAGTCTGTTCTACTCTGGAAGCTCCACTGAAACCATGGGGCCACCATGGGTGACCCTGCTGGTATTTGTTATACCAGTTGCATAACCTCCAGCCTCACAGCAACACAAAATCCACCACAGAATGACAAACTGACAAACAAGAGATGGTTATTAGAATTAGTACTATGAAAAAAATTACATCAAACACTCATTGATAAGAGTCTACCCATTGATCTTCTTTTAAATTCGGAAGAGTTTTCTGAATTACATTTTTAATTCATTATGTAATTAGTTGATACAATAGAAAAAAAGAAATAGCAAAGCACATTTTTTACTTATCCCTCTTATACTCTACCAGGCTAGTTTTTGTGTGTGTGTGTGTTAAATTCATTATGTTCTTCTATCTAAAGCTCGATTATCTATTTCAATTTCATATTTTTATGTAATTGTTAGCAGGAGACTAAGTGTTTCATATTTTAATTTTTATAATCTTACAAGTTCTTAGGGTAATAAAGTTATATCTAAGCCCGGAACCAGTGCTTTAGGTGTGTTTTAACCTTTGATAATATCTATGAAAAACTTGTAACTGAAGATTATAACATCTGACTCATCTTGTTTAATAAACTGTATAAAAGTAAACCTCAAAAGGATACAATATCACTTCTTGGAATAAAGCCATGATCTTATATTCCCATGGTTTCTAGAAGCATGTATTTGAGGGGTTTCTCAAGTACCAGTGAGCTGTAAACCAAAGAGAAGAACCAGTCCAGAAATGTGAGTAGAACCACTTTGAATTCAAAGAAGGATGAGTATTAGATTAAAGTGATGAGAGATATAGTTGCTCTCAGTAGAATACTTCAAGTTTATTCATGAATCATTCTTTTTCTCTATTTTTAAAAATGCAAACAAGATCATGGCATCATCCTTTTTCTTTCCCCCCCTTTCTCCCTTTCCAAAATGCAAAAGTCTCCAATGATTTCCCAGTGCTTTAAGACAAATCCCCTTACCTTTGGGATTTGGCCTTGTTTGTTTAGCTCCTGCATACATCTCTGGCCACATCTCCCTCTACACAATTGTTACATTATTCCCTCCTCTCCAGATACACTGGCTTCTTTTTATATCTCCTTATGGCCATGATCCAGGCCATGGTCCATCTTATATCTGCACTCTCCAGCCAGAGAGATTTTATGCAATTCATAGCTTTCCCTGGAATAATTTTTAGTTCTCTCATTCTTCCATCCATTCATCTAACCATCCATCCATCCATCCATCAATCCATCCATCCATCCACCCAATAACGCATTGATCACTTGCTATATAATAGGCCCTGTTCTAGATACTGGGGATTATGCAGAGTACCTACTGCACAACAAATTCTGACCTACATAGAACTCACAATTTAGCACAGATTGAGTGACACAGAAAATAACCAGGTATATAAAATGTGTGATATGCCAGAGGCAGTTAGTGTTATATAGAAACACAACGTCAAATAGCAAGTGCAAAAGCCCTGAAGTTGGTATGTACTGGGAGTGTTTAAAAACATCAAGAGGTACAGTCTGACCTAACTGAGCAAGAATGAAAGTAGTGGGATATAAGACAAGAGAGAAAGGGGAAAGAAGGGGGCAGATTATGTGATTGTTATAGACAATTGTAGGGGATACAGAAGACTTTTATTTGGAGTGAAATGGGAAGCAATTGGACATTTTGAACAGAAGAGTATCTTTATCTTTCTTATGCATTTAAAGCATCCCTCTGACTGCTGTTTTGACATTCATATGTAGTGGGGCTAAATGTTGAAGCAGGATATTCCACAATACCTTTCACATTTTTAAACTGATCCACAGTAAGAATTATATTTTACAGTGAGATTCAAAACATACACATACACATACATGCATACATATACAAATAGATATATATGCATATATAAAAAACTGTTGCAGCAGTATATTGACAGGGAACTTCCAGAAATGCAAACTGGATTTTGGAAAGGACAAGGAAGGAATGAAGGATATCATTGCTGATGTCAGATGGATCATGGCTAAAAGCAAAGAATAGTAGAAAGATGTTTATCTGTGTTTTTTGAGTAAGCAAAGGCATTTGCCTGTGTGAATCATAACAAGATACAGATAGCATTGAGAAGAATGGTAATTCCAGAACACCTAATTGTGCTCACGAGAAAACTGGGCATTGACTAGGAGGCAGTTGTTCAAAGAGAACAAGGGAATATTGCATGGTTTAAAACCAGGGAGTGTGCCAGGGTTGTATCCTTTCACCATACTTATTCTTTCTGTATGCTGAGCAAATAATCCAGGAAGCTATACTATGTAAAGAAGATCACAAAATCAGGAATGGAAGAAGACTCATTAACAACCTGCAACATGCAGATATGACAATCTTCCTTGCTGAAAGTGAAGATGACTTGAAGCACTTACTGATGAAGATTAAAGACTACAGTCTTTAGTATGGATTATACCTTGACATGAAGAAAACAAAAATCCTCACCACTGGACCAATAAGCATCATCAGGATAAAATGGAGAAAAAATTGAAGTTGTCAGAGATATCATTTTACTTGGATCCACAATCAACACCCAGGCAAGCAGCACTCAATAAATCAGAGTCATTGCACTGGGCAAATCTGCTTAAAATGACCTCTTTAAAGTGTTGAAGAAAAAAAGATATCACTTTGAACCTTAAGGTGAGCCTAACCCAAGCCCTGGTATTTTCATTAGCCTCATCTGCATGTGAAAGCTAGACAATGAATAAGGAAGACCAAAGAACTGATGCATTTGAATTGGGGTGTTGGTGAAGAATAATGAAAATACCATAGAATGCCAGAAGAACTAACAAATCTCTCCTGGAAAAAGTGCAGCCAGAATGTTCCTTAGAAGAGAGAATGGCAAGACTTCATCTCACGTACTTTGGTTATGTTGTCAAATGGAACCAGTCAATGGAGAAGGACAGCATGCTTGGTAAAGTAGAGGCATAGAGAAAAAGGGGAAGACCCTCAGTGAGATGGATTGATGCAATAGCTGCAACAGTGGGCTCAAGCATGGCAAGGATAGTGAGGATGGTGCAGGACTGGGCAGTGATTTGTTTTGTACATATGGTTGCTATGAGTCGGAATTGACTCGATGGCACCTAACAACAATCTATCTATCTATCTATCTATCTGTCTGTCTGTCTGTCTGTCTCTGTCTATCTATGTATCTACTTATCTATCTATTTACCTATCTACCTATCTATGTATCTATCTATCCACCCATATATATGCATAAATAAAACCAAAACATGTTTTACTAAACAATATTTACTCTTTCTGCACATGGTGTATTTCAGGATTTTTTGTTCTATTATTTTCTATGTCATTGTTTGATTGCTGTTTACAGGAAATCAAATTAATTAATTTTGTGACTCATTAATGGTTCACAACCAACTGGAAAACATATAGAAGGATATTTCAGTAAATCAGGAGCATGGTGGTAATGGTTTACATCAAGAAAATAGCTATGGAGGTAGTAAAATGTAGTTGAATTTTGGATATATTTTGAAGTTGAATGTGTGAGAGAAAGTGAGAATTAAAGAATGACATCAAGTCTTGTGACCTTAGGAACTAGAATTTCTGGGAGCTCTGGTAGCATAGTGGCTAAGGCACTTGACTGCTAACCAGAAGGCTGGCGGTTCAAACCCGCCAGCCACTCCTCGGAAGGAAGGTTGGGCAATCCTACTTCCGTAGTGATACTGCCTCGGAAACCCAAGGAGGGGTCGCTATGAGTCGGGGCCGACTTGATGGCAACAACAACATACATAGTGAGGAAGGTCTGGTAGCATACTGCCTAAGGCACTTGACTGCTAACCAGAAGGCTGACGGTTCAAACCCACCAGCCACTCCTCGGAAGGAAGACAGGGCAATCTACTTCCATAGTGATACTGCCTCAGAAACCCAAAGAGGCGTTGCTATGAGTCAGGCCTGACTAGACGGCACATAACAACAACAACATACATAGTGAGGGAGAAGGTATTTGGAAGGGCAGATCTGATGAAAGTAGGTAGGAGTGACCAAGAGCTATATTTTAGACATATTAAGTCTGGAATGCGTATTAATATTCAGAGGGAGGTCAAGAGCAGGCCATTGGCTATATTAGACAGGATATCAATGAAAAGATCCTTCAGTTAGCTAGCTCTTGTCTGCAGATATCAAAGGAAACATTACATCCTCAAAAAAGTCCTCCTTGATCTCCCTCAAAGAAGCCAAATGCTGTTATAGGCACTGCAGGAACATGGATCTCTCCTTGACATAATAGCAATTTTATATGTTTGTATGATTATTTGATTGATGTTTTCCTAGTCCTTTGGTGGTGAAAATGATTAAGCAACTGGCTACTAATTGGAAGGTTGGAGGCTCAAATCCACACAGAAGTACCTCTCAGCAGAAAAGCCTGGCAATCTACTTAAAAAAAAAAAAATCACAGCTTTTGAAGACTCTATGGAACACAGAGGAGCTCTGGTAGCATAGTGCCTAAGGCACTTGACTGCTAACCAGAAGGCTGGCGGTTCAAACCCACCAGCCACTCCTCGGAAGGAAG
>NW_006921867.1:3088813-3091944 GCF_000298275.1 Orycteropus afer afer
CAGCCACTCCTCGGAAGGAAGGTTGGGCAATCCTACTTCCGTAGTGATACTGCCTCGGAAACCCAAGGAGGGGTCGCTATGAGTTGGGCAGACTCAACGGCACATAACAACAACAACAACATGGAACACAGTTCTACTTAGAAACACATGAGGTTGCTATGAGTTGGGACTGATTTGACAACTTTTATTTTTTTGGTACTTGCCCCAAAAGATTGAAAGTTCCATTAGGATAGGGATGATTACTTACCATTACATCCCTAGTACCTAGCATAGTGCCTAGGTTATATCAAATTAAATGTTGAAGAAATATGAATTGCAATATTAGATGTGTCTCAACAAACACTTTACATGCACACACATTCCTTTACTGACTATGTACACCCAAACATATAAAATGAGTTAAGCAGGCTGGGAATGAGATATTTGAATAATTAGCCCAGTCTCAATGTAGCATATCATTCTTGTCTATTTCTGGTAGCTTGGGTCATTGCCAGGCAAGATCCACAATCTTTGAGGGTGAAAAACATTATGAGACATGGAAATGGATGGAGCAAAGTGGGAAAGGAGTGAAAGGAAATAAGCTCAGGGAAGTAGGACTTCAATATAAGTGTGATGAGAATACATTAGAGAGACTCTGAGGGAAAGTGATGTGATCAAATAAATATTTTAAAATATTATTCTGGTTATTGTCTGAGCATGTATATAGTGGAGCAAGAGTGGAGGCAGGGAGAACAATTACAAGGCAATTGCAATGTCATATGATAGAAGATGGTTAGAGTAGGGAGATTGGAGTTATGAAAATTCACAGGATGAGGCATATTTTGAAGGTAAAATTCACAGGATTTACTGATAGATAGATGTGGGCATGAGAGAAGGAGGGTTGATATGAGGTATAACACAAAAGCAGATAACACCTAGGTTTTAGGCCCAAGCAACTGAAGGAATGATGGAGCCATTAAATGAGATGGGGGTAAGCATATAGCAGGGTAAAGGAGCCAGTCAAAAGCTTCAAACGACTTTTAGATATCTCAATGGAAAAACAGAGTAGACAGTTCAATCACGAGTTTAGAATTTCAGGGAAAATGATGAGGTAGGGAAATTAGTGTATTTAAAACCATGGAACTGGGTGAGGTGTCTATGGGTTTGCAAAGGATTCTTTCCCTGTGTCTGAAAGACTTCCCTTCTTTTTGCACATAAAATATTTGCAGTTTTAGATCATATAGGTAAAGTATTTGAACACTAATCCAAATATGTGTGTGTTGCAGAAAAAATATGCCAATTGTATAAACTCTCATACTTCATTTTGTCATGTATAGAATTTTTCTGTTACCATTTTGTTTCTTATAGCACCATTTTCAACTGCCATTAGGGCATTAATCATCCATTTATGGACATGCCTTGTCTGTCCTATGAATTGTGAGGTTCATAGAGGCCTAACTAAAGGACATTTCCCTGCCTTTGTAGCGCTTCCCAGATAAACAAGTGCCCTCACAAACATTACTTCATGAATCTTCATATCTCTGATGGGTGAAACCTCTTCAGAGCTTAATAGCTCAAAATAAAACCAAACCAAAAGCAAACTCACAGCCCTCGAGTCAGATCTGACTCATAACGACCCCTCCTTGAGTTTCCAAGGCAGTATCACTATGGATGTAGATTGCCCAACCTTCCTTCCAAGGAGTGGCTGGTGGGTTTGAACTTCCAGCCTTTTGGTTAGCAGTCAAGTGCCTTAGGACTATGCCACCAGAGCTCCTAGCTCAAAACAAGGACGATTATTGTCCTCGCGAAACTGCAAATTTGAGCAGGTCATTTTTTTTTTTTTTTTAGGAAGGAATTTTATTTTTAAAAGTGTCATATTAAGCTGTAAGGATGTCAGTTAAATATCACAATTAAACAGGCCAAAGAGGAAGCCATGTTGTCAAAATGCCCATCTCTAACCCATCTTTTGTTGACCTACCATAACCCCATTTTTTAAAGTTTGTTTTTTTTTTTCTTTTTTAAACAAGTAGACAGAACCATGTTGGTAAATGCTAACTGTCCATAATCACATAGAGACACAGTGTAATCTCTGAGCCCAATATACAGAGAAAGGAGGAAAAAGACTAGAATTCTATGCACTACTAAACAGAGACTTAGCACCTCCAGCTTCCAGCAAAGTGAAGGGAGCAGAAGGGTTTCCTTTTTTTTTCCCCACAGATCACAATGGTGGGTTGATTCCATAGATTTTTTTTTTCCGATAAGAAAGAATAAAAATTAATTTGGAACAGAAAAGGGTAGAGATTCTATTTCCACTATAGTGTGCTCAAGGTATTTCCCCAAAAAATAAGTTGAGAACCATGGTGCAAAGGAGGGAAAAGAGACCTCGAGAACAGGGTGACTAAGCACAAGAGGAAAATAAACAAAACAAAAGAGACTGAAACTTCAAGGAAAGGTTTATATATGGAAGGAAATTTTCTTTGTTGGTTACCAGGGGTGGGAGGCTGATTTGGGTGAAGAGAAGGGCAATGTACCAAATGTGAGTGATCAACATGGTGGCACTGAGGAAGAGGAAGACATAGAGAGGTGCATGAGAGGTACAAACAACAAAGATGAACGCTTTTGCACATACAGTACTGCGTTGTCAGTGAAGGCAAACATTGATATACAGGTAGAAAGATGGGTGGACAGGCTGAACGATTAGGTATGTCTTTATAAGGGGGACTATGCCCTTGACCAGGTATAGGGTTGACAGACAATGTTTCTACAAGTGTATCTGTATGTTCTATAAGAATGTCCAGGTATATAATAGAGCTGATAAGGGACAAGGTTGTAGTCATTTGTGGGCCACAGCCAGCTACCCAGAGGGAGTGAATAGTTGGACCTATGGGCTCGGGACCATAGTCTCAGGGGACATCAAGCTCAATTACCATAACATACTACACAAAAACATTGTTCCACATCCTACTTTGGCAAGTAGTGACTGGGAACTTAAAAGCTTGCAAGCGGCCATCTAGATGTAATGATGGGTCTTTCCTTGTCCAGAGCAAAGAAAAATAAAGATGCATGGAAACAATTAGTCCAAGCTACTGGTACACCATATGATCCTCAGCCTATATGACTATGAGACCAGAAGAACTAACTAGATGGTGCCT
>NW_006921867.1:3092379-3103247 GCF_000298275.1 Orycteropus afer afer
TGTATGTGAACTGCTGTATGGAAAATTAATTTGCTCTGTAAAATTTCACCTAAATCACAATAAAATTTAAAAAAAAAAAGCCTTTAATTTGTGTCCAGGGACTGAAGAAAATTTAATAAGGAAAGTTGGAATCCATGAGTGTTCTGTTAGTCATCTTCTCCATCCTCCTCTCCTTCCTCTCCCACATCATCATATTCATCTTCTTCCCCTTTATCTTCATCCCCATATTCATCAATATCTTCCAAACCATCTTCATGATCATGATCATCATCATCTTCTCCTCCTTCAAATGTGGGCAGGTATTGACAGGAAAATCTCATCTCTGTTCCACATGGTATCAGTGGGAGTGGTTTGAAGATTGATGGCTGGAATCATCTAAAGGTTCACTCTCTCATCATTCATATAGATGGTGGTTGATACTGGTTTTTGGTTGAGACCTTTGCTGGAGTTGTGGTCAGAACACCTATATAAGTCCTTTTCATGTGGCTTCTTGGCTTCCTGACAGCATGTTGGCTAGGTACTAAGTGTCTGAAAAGAGAAATCCCAAAATTGTATCACCTTTTATGACATAGTCTTAAAATTTACCCAGCAACACTTCAACCACATTAAATTTATTATGGCAGTCACAAAGGCCCCCTCAAATCCAACATAAGGGTAAATAGACTATACTTCTTGATAGGTTTGTGCAAAATTTCTGGAAGAGCATGTGGAACTGAAAATATTACTGTGACCATTTTGGGAAATACAGTCTACCACATATATAAAGAAAAAAAAATGAGGTTAAGTGTGGTTAAGTGACTTGTTGGTAAGAGGTGGATTTGATCAAGAACTCAAGCATATTTTGGAAAAGGAATCAATTTGTAGAAGTTGGTGATGTTCTTTTTGGCCTTCTGAGATCAAAATGCTCAATGGTCCTTTCTCCAACTGCTCCATGCTAAATTTCTTTCTTTTTTTTTTTTTTTGGTGTGTGTAGACCATTTTCAAGAGAACACTAGTGTCTACAACTCCAATTTTCATCTATTTAATCTGAAATTTTCATTGAATGTATTTTATTTACTTCTTTTGTGTGCTAGCTGATCTTTTCTTTGAAATTATGAACTTCTGGAAAGAGCTGTGCTTTACCTGTGCCTCAATAAAAGAGTCCTCCTTCTCTTTATCTAACTACACAAGGCTACACATTGGATAACTTTTGGCAAACTCTGGATCTCCAAACGATTATATTTTAGAGTTGCTCAGAACATTAGGTACTAAGTGGTCTAGTTCAGTGTTTTAATAGATAAATAAAATAGTACCCCAAAGTTCCTCTAAATCACATGGAAAATTAGTGGTACAGCTATAATTTATTGTCTTAATCTGGGTTTCTCCTAGAAGCTGCCCTTAAGAATTTGAAACTAAGTAATTTATTTGGAAGGTGATACCAAGAGTAAGGAAATGTAAAGGTGGTAGAAACAAAGAAAGGAAATAAATATAGTATGCATTAATGAATAGGTTTCTGCTGTGGGCAACTGCGTCTCAATATTGCTGGGAACCATTTGGGAGATGGTGACTAATATGGACCTCACAGTTATCATATCTTGAGACAAGAATTTGGAGTCTTGTCCATCAGTTGCATCTGTCATTGGTTGCAACTTGCTGCCAGGGTTTTAAATCCATGGTGTTTCTGGCATGCTCTGAATATGGGCTAAGCATACACCTAAGGCCAGAGAAAAAGTTGCAGATGTTTGTAATAAGAGGCTACAGGTGCATATGGGAATGCTGTGTGCCAAGGGGAAATATATGGCAATGACAGCCTCTGCTACACTTATCATCATTTTACACTGTTTCTTTGCCCTCTTCATCATACATGTATTTACTTACTTCTCCCAATAAAATGGAGAGTGTTAGGATCACTTTGCATAAATGTCAGTCATGAACTATACAAGTGTGAGTATTGTAATCCACAAGGAATTGATATTTCGGCAAAATACAGAGTGCTACAACTAAACTATAATTGTGATGTTGAGAATTGTTAGAGAATCATTCATAGAGATGAGGGGGCATACATAAAGACAGGTGGGAATTTTATTCTTTAGCTCATTACCTGCTGAGCTGTAAAACCATTTGAAGAAATTCACTCATTTGCTGCTTCAAGAGTTGAATATTTATAAGTAGAGAGTATATGGAAATCTTCTGTTGTAGTGACACGAATTGCTATTATATGGACCTTCTAGTCTTATAACTCATACAACATGATAGGGTGTTGTTGTTGTTAGGTGCCATTGAGTCAGCTCTGACTCATAGCCACCCCATGTACAATAGAACAAAACAATGCCTGGTCCTGTGCCAGCCTCACAATCCTTGTTATACTTCAGCCCATTGTTGCAGCCACTATGCCAATCCATCTCATTGAGGGCCTTCCCTTTTTTCATTGACTTGATCAAGCATGGTGTCCTTCTGCAGGGAATGTCCACTTCTGACAACACAGCCAAAGTAGGTGAGATGAAATCTAGCCATTGTTGCTTTCAAGGAGCATTCCAGCCACACTGCTCCCAGGACAAATTTGTTAGTTCTTCTGGCAGTCCATGGTGTTATCAGTATTCTTCACCAACATCACAACTGAAAAGCATCAACTCTTATTTGGTCTTCCTTATTCCTTGTCCAGCTCTCACATGCATATGAGGAGATTGAAAATACCATGCCTTGGGTTAGGTGCATCTTAGTCTTCAAGGAGACATCTTTGCTCTTCAGCCCTTTAAAGAGGTCTTCTGCAGCAGATTTGCCCATTGCCAATACTCCATCTGATATCTTGACTGCTGCTTCCACTGATGTTGATTGTAAAACCAAGTAATATGAAGTCTTTGATAACTTCAATCTTTTTTCTATTTACCATGATGCTGCTTATTGGTCCAGTTGTGAAGATTTTAATTTTCTTTATGGTGAGATGTAATCCATACTGCAGACTCTAGCCTTTAATCTTCATCTGTAATAACTTCAAGTCATCCTCATTCCAGCAAGCAAAGTTTTGTCATCTGCATAACGCAAGTTGTTAGTGAGTCTTCCTCCAATCCTGATGCCATGTTCTTCTTCATTTGGTCCAGCTTCTCACTTTATTTGCTCAGCATAAAGATTGAACAAGAATGGTGAAAGGATACAACCCTGACATACTCCCTTCCTGATTTTAAACCATGCAGTATCCCCTTGTTATCTTCAAACAATAGCCTCCCGGTCTATGTGTCAGTTCCTCGTGAGCACAATTAAGTGTTCTGGAATTCCCATTCTTCTTAATGTTATCCATAATTTTTTATGATCCACACACTTGACTGTCTTTGCATAGTCAACAAAACACGAGTAAACATCTTTATGATATTCTTTGCTTTCAGCCAAGATCCATCTGACATCAGCAACGATATCCCTCATTCCATGTCGTCCTCTGAATCTAGCTTGCATTTCTGGAAATTCTCTGTCAATATACTGCTGCAATCATTTTTGACTTATCTTCAGCAAGATTTTACTTGCATGATTGGGTAAGACTATGCAAATAAGATGATTGATACCCTTGCAGGAATAGGAGAGTCTATTAATACAAATAAGGTGCATGAAACCCTTGTATGGGATTGGACAATTTCCATTAAGGCTTAAGGGGAACCAATCCTAGAGGTTGTGGGGGGCTACCTAACTACTGTCAAGAAGAAGAGCCAGGGGCGGAGTATGTCCTTTATACCCATGGTTCCCGTGCTGAAAACCTCCTATACCAAGGAGACAGAGAGAGTTGCAAACCTAGAGACAATGTGAGGTGGTGAAAAGTGGCTGCAGGCACATTCAGTGTCAGAGAAATGGTGGCAGCAGAACCAGGAGACCAACTTCAGATGTTATGGTGGACTTTCCAGCCCACTGAGCAATGCTTCTACAGTGAGCTAACTGACTCATGGAGTAAGAGAGCCGAGTACCTTCAGGCAGGAGACTTGCTATGGGAATGGGGTGGCTCCAGGCACTTAGCTGCAGAACTAAAGCACTTTGTAACACTTACTAGAGCAGGGCAGAAGCCAGACCCAAATGAAGCCCCAAGCAGAGAGTAAGGGCTGAGGCTAAGAGAGTGTGGCTTGCCTGCTTGTGGGTAAGGTGGAGAAGGACCTGACAGTTTAGAAGCCATCCTGATTGGCAAACTATATTATCTCTCCTGAGTTGTTTCTGTCACTTCCAAGTAGATCCTGATTTTGAATTGTAACCTCTTACTTCTCTAATAAACCCCATAACTGTAAATATGGTCTGTGAGTTCTATGTGGCAATTGCAATGAATTAGCAAACATAGCAGAGAAGTAGATTGCTATGGGAGGTATGGCAGGTGTCAGAATTAGTAAAAAGCTTGAAGATTACAGGTGTTTTTTACCTCTACCTCATTGAAATCAGATGTGAGCTGGTGGTGATCTTGACTGTCTTCCTCCCCTTGAAGTTAGCTAAGGTCTGACACTGCCACTATTTTATATATGTATTTGTTCCTTGTAGCATGTGTGTATGAGTGTGTGTATGTGTGGAGGGTGTATATTAACAAAAACTGATATCTAGTTCTCATATAAGGAGCCCTAATGGTACAATCCACCAATCATCTGTCAGTTTGTCGTCCTGTGGTGGCTTGCATGTTTCTGTGAGACTGGAAGTGATGCTTCCCATATTTCAAATACCATCAGGGTCATCTACACTGGACAGGTTTCAGTGGAGCTTACAGACTAAGAAAGACTCAGAAGAAGGAAGGGGCCATCTACTTCTCAAAGAATTGGCCAGTGAAAACCTTATGACTAGCAGTGAAACACTGTCTGATATATTACTGGAAACTTTATGAATAGCCCTGAAACACTGTCCAGTATAGCGCTGGAAGATGAGCCCCTCACGTCAGAAGGCACTCCAAATTTGAAGGAGGAAGAGCTGCTTCCTCACAGTTGAGCTGATCTTAATGATGTGAATGGAGTAAAGCTTTTGGGACCTCCATTTCCTGATGTGGCATGGAAGAAACAGCCGTGAAAATCCATTAATAATCAGAACACGGAATGTATGAAGTAAGAATCTAGGAAAATTGGAAGTTGTCAAAAATGAAATGGAATGCATAAAGATTGATATCCTAGGGATTGGTGAGCTAAAATTGATTGGTTTGGGCCATTTTGAATGAAACAACTGTATGATCTACTATGCCAGGAATGACAAATTTAAGAGGAATGGTGTGGTATTCATCATCACAAAATACATTTCAAGATCTGTCCTGAGGAACAATGCTGTTAATGATAGGATAATACCCATATCCCTACAAGGAAGACCCACTGATATTACCAGTATTCAAATTTACACAACCCCCAAAGCCAAAGAGGAAGAAATTGAAGATTTTTACCAATTTCTGCAGTCTGAAATTGACCAAACATGAAATGAAGATGTTTTGTTTATTACTACTGATTGGAATGCAAAGGTTGGAAACAAAGAAGAATCATCAGTAGTTGGAAAATATAGCCTTGGCAATAGAAATGGTGTTGGAGATCGCATGATGGAATACTGTAAGACCAACTACTGATTCACTGCAAATATCTTTTTTCAACAACATAAATGACAGTTATACACGTGGACTTTGCCAGATGGAGTACACAGGAATCAGATCGACTATATCTGTGGAAAGAGGTGATGGAGAAGCTCAATCTCTTCAGACAAAACAAGGCCAGGAGATGACTGTGGAACAGACCATCAATTGCTCATATGCAAGTTCAAGCTGAAGTTGAAGACAATTAAAACAAGTCCACAAAAGCCAAAATATGACCTTGATTATATCCTTCCTGAATTTAGAGACCATCTAAAGAATAGATTTGATGCATTGAACACCAATGACCAAAAAGCAGAGGAATTGTAGGATGACATCAAGAACATCATCCATGAAGAAAGCAAAAGGATGTTAAAAATACGAGAAAGAAACAAAATACCTAAATGGATGTCAGAAGAGACTCTGAAACTTGTCCTTGAGTGGAGAATAGCTAAAGCAAATGGAAGAAATGACAAGATCAAAGAGCTGAACAGAAGATTTCAAAGAGCAGCTTGAGAAGCCCCTCTGTAGGAGAAAAGATCTGGCGATTTGCTCTCATAAAGATTACAGCCTAGGAAATCCTATGGGGTAGTTCCACTCTGCCCTATTGTGTTGCTGTGAGTTGGAATTGATTTGAAGGCACACAGTAACAACTTCTCATAAAAGCTTTTAAAGATTCATGACAGGCTCCACCTCAGGGACTCAGGGCAATGGTAACAACCAGAATAAGGAATATTAACTTAATTACCAGACTCACTGTAGGAAAATTTTACAAGCAGTATGGGATGTTGGAACACTTCAGATACCTAACAGAAATGTAAGACATCTCCATTTTAGTTCTAGTATAATAGGTTCCTGGGTGGTGCAAATCATTAAACTCTGGATTACTAATAGTAAGGTTGGAAGTTTGAACCCACCTGGGGTAACTTGGAAGACAGGCCTGGGAATCTACTTCCAAATGGTCACACCCTTGAAAACCCTTTAGAGCAGTACTACTCTGCACATGTGGGGTCACCATGATCAGAATTGGCTTGACAGCAACCAACAACACAGTAGGCTCTCAATACCAAGGCAACACTTCCTCTTCTCCTAGAACACACCTAGTTTGAGGAAACACCAGAAGTGAAGCGAATGATTAACTTTAGATCAATTTACTAGTGAACAATTTAAATAATCCCTGGAAAAAATAAGTTTGGAAATCATGAGTAAATGTGATGATTCAAATTACCTTTGACTGTGTAGAAAATGTTTCTTAGAAACTTTTGCAGTACCCACGATGGGAATGTAAAAATATCAACTAAACATCCAGTCTCCTAGGGAAAAATGTTTTTCCTGCATCCCTGAAATACATTTATTTCTAACTGTGTTTTCTAAAATATCTCTGTTAAGAGAAAACCAACTAATAGTCATGCTGATTCATAAAACTTCTCTACCATCAACGGGTTCCTCTTTGTAAAAGTGGGGACGGTACATGAAGCATACATCTAAAATGTATTTATTTCCAGCATTGTCTACTAAAGGAAACTATGTGAAACTTGTGGAAGGCTTATTTTTAGTGTAAGAGAGATGTGACAACACACAAATTATAGAATTTTCATACACACACACACACTGATGAGATTTAATTGGTATTTCGCTTTAACTACAAATCAATTTAAATCCATGCCACTCACTGCCATCGAGTCAATTCTGACTCATAGTGACCCTACAGGACAGAGTAGAACTGCCCTGTAGGGTTTCCAAAGCTGTAAACCTTAAGGTGGCAGTCTGCCCCTTCTTTCTTCCATGGAGCTGCTGGTGGGTTCAAACCGCTGACTTTTGGTTACCAGCCAAATGCCCTAGCCACAGAGCTTGTACAAATCAATTTTGGGAAGTTCATATCTTTATAACCTTTAGTCTGCCTTTGCATGAATATGATATATTCCTCCATTTTTGTAAGCTTTCTTTAATCCCTCTCATTTCATGTTTCTGTTTAGAGGACTCTCACATTACTAAATATACATAATTATAAATATTTTATGCTTATTGATGGCATTGTATTTTAGAATTATATAGCTGTTTATTTCTGAAAAATAGAATTAATTTTTAGATATTGACATGGCTTTTAGAAATATTCCTAAATCCACATATTAATTCTAACAATTTATCTGAGGATACTTTGGCTTTTCTACATACATGTAGTCTCTAAATATTAATAGCTTCATTTCTCCATTTCCAAACCTTATATCTTTTATTTAACTTTACTGTACTAATTAGATTTCTCACTACAATGTTGAATGAAAATGATGATAGCATACATTGACGTCTCATTCCAAATCTCAGGGAAAAATTTTCTTATATTTCACCTCTAAACATGATGTTTGCTGTACATTGTTTGTAGATAGATATTATATCTACAAATTATATTATAGATGATACAGATTATATTATAGACAAGGAAGACTGAAGAAGAGTTGATAACTTTGAATTGTGGTGTTGGTGAAGAATACTGAAAATACCATGGAGTGCCAGAAGAATGAACAAATCTATCCTGGAAGAAGTGCAGCCAGAATGCACCTTGGAAACAAGAAGGGCCAGACTTTGTCTCACCTACTTTGATCACGTTGTCAGAAGGGAATATTCCCTGGAGAAGGTATCATGCTTGGTAAGGTGGAGAATCAGCAAACAAGGCCAATACCCTTAACAAAATGGATTGACACAATGGTTGCAATGATGGGGTCAAACATAGCAAGGATTGCATGGATGGCACAGGACCAGGCAGTGTTTTGTTCTCTTGTGCACAGAGGCACTATGACTTGGAGCCAATTATACAGGACCTAATAACATTTATATATGCATTTTATCAAATTAAAGAAGTTCCCTTCTGTTTTGGTTCTCTAATGCCACTCTAACAGAACATATCACACATATAGATGGCTTGAACAAATTGGGTTTATTCCCTGAAAGTTAGGAGGCCAGAAATCCAAGTTCAAAATGCCAGCTCCAGGGGCTGGGTGAAAGCTCCTATACCTTGGGCTTCAGCTCTGCCTTGCTCACAGCCCACTGGAGCTAGAGGCTTCTCATAACTCTGCTGGCTGCTGAGGCTGACAATCCCAAGGTCAACAAGTAAAATGGCACAGTCTCAAAATTACCAAGTTACATGGCAAGGCATTAATTCAAGTCCATTAACAGTCCCCATATCAGCAGACAACATGGTAGGACATTGAGATGAAGACCTGGCCAACTGCAGGATCCAGATGTACCAAAAAAATTAGAGATCATTCTCAAGGCTTCTTCTTATATACTGGAAACAGACCACATCCCTAAGGCAGCTACTTAGCTGCTCACAGTAGATTCCATTATGGAGTTGATTACCAGTCTCATCATGAGGAATAACTGCATCCAGTTGCCCCACCACTCAAAGTCAGGCCTAGCCAAATGGATACACAACATTAACTACCATACCCTCCATTTCTAATTTTCTAGGAGTTGGGTTTTTGTTTATTTGTTTGTGAATGGGAATTGATTTTTCCCAGCCCCTTTTCTACATTTATTTTCATTATGTATGCTTTTAATGGGATGCATCATATTTACTAATCTTCAATGTTAAGATAAACTTTTCCTTGCAAAAATAAATTCAATTTCTTGTGACATACTGTTTTGTAACATATCGATGAATTTGATTTGATAATAATTTATTTATGGAGCAAATCATACCCTTTTTTACATGGCAAAATAGTGATGTATTACTACATTGTTTTCTATAATAGAATTGATTCAGTGAGTTCCCAACTTAAAAACAAAGCAAAAAAAAAAAAAAACATTTAGGCTACTTCAGGTGAATGTGCTATTATAAATATGGCTTTGATAAATGGTTACATATATCCTTACATACTGGTGATTTTATTCCTGTGAAATAGATTCTTAAGGAGGGATTGATGGGCAACAGATTATGTGCATGTTAACAGTTCTTCTCAGGTTAAGATCTTAAAATGTTGTATCAGTTAATACTTCACCACTTGGGAATATGAATGCCTTTTTTCCTCCCTTTCTTGACAGCACTGAGTATTATTCCATTTGTTTCTTTACTTGTTTTTTCTTCTATCTGATAAGCAGGGAATGTTACCTCCTTTTTCTTTCCCTGACTATGAGGTGGCTGACTACCTTCCTATAAATTTATTGGCTATTTGCACATCATCCTTTGTGAATTTTATGTTCAGGTTATGTATACATATATATATTTTTTTTTACTGTTGAAGTGTTTGCCTTTTTAAAATCAATTTGTAAGATTTCATTAAAGTGAAAATATTAAGCCTTTGTGATAGATGTTTTAAATGTTTTAAGTTTACTGTCCTTTTACTTTTTTATAAAGGCTTTGGTTTTACATATATATATCTTATGTAGTGACAGTTTTCTCCTTAAAGTCTTAAACATTGGTTTAAGAATGCCCTCCATAACTCAAACTACTACAGATTCCACAGCTATTTATGTTTATTTTGAATATTTGCATCTTTAATCTATCAAGGATTTAGTTTTTATATATTTTAAATTAGGGGAATCGAAGGCACCTGAGAGGTATAAATTATCAGCTGTCAACCTAAAGGTTGGCAGTTCAAACTCACCTAGCAGCTTCCCAGAAGTAAAGACTGGTACAATGTTTCTCTAAAGATTATAGCCAAGAAAGCTTATAGACCTGTTCTACTCTGTAACACATACATTGTCAGTTTACAATAATAACAACAACTTTATGGAGACACAATCACTACATATTCCATTTTTCAAATGTTTGAATTGGACTCTCATATTTAGTGCACTCCCTGTGGCTTGGTCTGTTTCTGGATTCTATTCTGTGATGCTGTTTTGTCTGTTCCTGTGCCAATACCATACTGCCCTGATTACAGAAATCTGATCATATAAAATGTAATATGCCATGATCCTTCTGTGTTTTTTTTTTTTTTTCAAAATTTCTGGCCAATTCTGACACTTTTATTCATCACTTAAATAGGAACTGTGCTTTATGTTTCCCACTTGATTAACTTGTAAGATAGAATGTGATATGCCTAAAAAGAATTGCTGCCTGGGGAAACCTAAGAGGACTGCCTGTAAACAACAAAGGATTGTCAGTCGCCCAAACTTCTTGGGATGAATATAATTGAGAGGTACCTGAAGCCTTGCTTTATTTAACCTAAAGGAATTCCGGAAGTCAGAGTTCAACTCAACCTCACACAACAACAGCCTAACTACGAAGGTTTTTATCAAAATAAATTACTCAATGCCTTGCAAAAGGCCAACCTGTCAGTGAAATACCAAAAACCAAAAACAAATCCATTGCCTCAAGTTGATCCCAACGCATAGT
>NW_006921867.1:3103392-3104715 GCF_000298275.1 Orycteropus afer afer
TTTGTATTTGTTCTAAGGCATTATAATGGGAATGACCAAGGGTTCTGGTAACATTTTGATGAAGGCACCAAACTGAATGTTTATAGGTCCTTTTTTTCACAATGCTTCTCAAACTTGGTTGCCCATTGGAATCACCTGGGAACTTTTAAAAATGATGATGTGCAGGTGAGAGCCCAGAACAATTAACCAGCATTTCTGGTGGTGGCATTAACGTTTCTTGAGGCTTCCTAGGTGATTCCAATGTCTCCTCATGGTTGAGAATCTGTTTTTTAGGAGAATGAAAATGCAGGGGAAAACTAACAAACAAGACGCTCCTCTTGTAAAGTTGATGTTTATTTGGTACAAAACAGACAGGATTCAGGGTGACCAGGCTACCGCAGAAAGAAATTGCAGGATAAGGGGTATGTCTGTGTATACACGTTTTGGGGAGGTAAAGATACTAACCCAATGAAAGTCACTTCGGAAATTTTTAGAAAATAAAGTCATATGAGCTGTTTATAGTTCAATCTAATTGTAGCTTCAGTGGTGGGAGGAAGAGATGGCGGATGCACTCAGAATGAATATACACACGGGAAGGAGGGTGGGTAGCTTTGGTGAAATCTCCGAAGAAAACAGATTGTCCTGGGTCTATGTTCCTCACGTGTGGTTAGGCTAGCGCATCCAAGGCAGAAGATGTCGGTAGGGCACGCACATTTTCAGTGACTCAGATAGCTCAAGCTAGTGACCCTTCTTAGTAGAGTCATCTTATAAGTGGCAATGCTAAATCATTCATGACCTCATGTGCTGCTTTTGGCAAGAGGCTCCCTAATTGCTCCTGTTTTTGCATCGATTCTGCGCAGCGCGGAAAAGCGAGTCTTCAACTTGCTTTTGGATTTATTGACCACCAGGTCCCTCCTCAGCTTTCACCTTCCAGGCCGCGCCCACTCTATTTTAGAGCCCAGAAGAGCCGAGAACAGCACCTGTTTCCTCGTCTCCAAGGAGGGGCTGGGCATTTGGCAGCGCCCCCCTTCAAGCAGCCCACGCCAAGGTGTCTGTCGGTGCCTCTGGGTTTCCCAGCTCACCTCCCTCCCCATCTCCCCCGCATCCCTATCTCCGTGGCCGAGGGCCTGGAAAGGAGGCAAAGCTGCCCTCAGACACATCAGCTCTCCTGCGAGCTGCTGCTTGGGAGAGCATCTGACGGACCACGCGCACCCACCTGCCTCCCAAAGTTTGGGTCTTGCGGAAACCGGGGCCCGAAGGCACGTGGCTCTCAGCTATGGATCAGCCTGGGGGTCTGGAGGAGACCCGGGGAGATGCCGCTGGGGACGGATTCACTGACATCAT
>NW_006921867.1:3104815-3115383 GCF_000298275.1 Orycteropus afer afer
CCACTCTACACAGAGGCTGTGCTTTGGAAGTTGGCACAGGGTTGCGGAAAGTTGTTGTGGCGCGGAGCGGAGCAGCAGGGGACTGTCACCGCGCCCCCGCGCGTGGGGAGGGCGGGGAGCAGCGCAGGAGCGCGCCTGAGGGAGGAAGGGGTGCTGATTACCTGGAAAGCAGAAACTCAAGTTTTCTTTGGGGGGCAAGTAGATAGGGGTGGGAATGTGATTTTATTTTAATAGAAGCCCCGGGATATCGGTTTTTATCATGGCATGGTAACTTGGTAACTTGCTTTAGATAATAAAAATAAAGGAATGGCCGGACCCAGAAAAGAAAAGGAAAAAAGAAAAAAAAAAAAAAAGTAATAGCCATTGGGATGGGAAGGGAAGGAAAGGGAGTTGTAAAGAGGCCATGCCTTGTCAGGGTGTGGCCAAGTGCAGAGTTAAGAAATCTGAGAAGTTCTACCTTCCTTCAGGTTCCCGATGAAGGAAAGTATCAGAGGTGTAGACATGAAGGCTGGCATGCCTGGAGCAGAACTATGATCATTGAAAAACCAGTAAAGGGGCAGGGACGAAAAGTCTAAGGTTATTGCAGCGCTTCTCTCCTGCGCTGCACCTCCCCTCCTCCAGCACATGTAAATTTTATTTGTAATAAATCTTCTGGTGTTTGGGAGTCTGGCCTACATATGCAAACGCTTGTAAGCCAGGATAGGTCTTGAAAGCTGTAAATGGAAGCAGCTGTCAGGCTTTCCCAGAGGATGAAGTTTCAGCTGCCTGAATCCTCTCCTCTCGCCCTTGGACATGTACCACATTGCAGACAGCAAAATAGTAGGACTGTTCCAGATTTGTTTATTTACATTGCTTGGATGCTGAACAGGACAGAGGATGAAGTCACTGTCCAAGTGTATTGCTGAAGTGATGAGGTTAAAGATCACAGGAGAAAATGCAAATAAATAGGAAAAGACAGGACTTGGGTAAACTACAGACCAACAAAGAGTTCAAAAAGTTGGTCAAGCAAGACTTCTCCAGAACTAGAGTAGGTTCTCGATGCAGTCACAAGTGCTACAAAATGGTAATGATGCCTCCTACAATACCAATCAGTTCCTATTTTATTTTTTAACACCACATATTCCTTCTTTTCTTCATTAATAACCTAATATGTCTCACAGATTTTAAAAAAAGAAGAATGGTAAACTTTTCCAAGTAGAATGCAATAAGCATTCAGGACTTGGGATAATAGAATTGGCTTTAAGGAGTTAGCCTAAAATAAGATGAAAAAATACATTGACTCGTTTCATACATTGCTTTTAAATTGTTTATATATTTTATTGGACAGAAACTTTGTAGGTAGAATTATCTGATACATGCATAAAATATCTACTATAACTATTTTACAGAGTATTGTTTTGGAAAAAGAAAGGGTTAAACTACTGGCTAATTCTACACAGTAATTCTGTTAATCATTGTCCTACTTCTACACTTACTAGTAAATAAGGGGAGAGAAGGACTGACAAAATACATTCTGAAAAGCAGGTTCCTGTGAGTTTGTGTGAATTGGAAAAGGATAGGTTAAGTCCATCTCCAATGAAAATTCAATTCATCTTTGTATAAAGTTGGATTCCATATGAGATGCTTCTTTTGCGAATCATTTTTAAATGGCAATGAGTTAATGGTTTTATTTCTATTTTTAGAAATTAAGCTTTTATCAGAAATTGAAGTATTTCAGGTGGGGCGAGTGGCATGTACAACAGCTTATCTAATTTTTTCAAAGTTTACCTTTATCTGGGAGCTCTGGTAGTGTAGGGCCTAAGGCACTTGACTGCTAACCAGAAGGCTGGCAGTTCAAACCCACCAGCCACTCCTCAGAAGGAAGGTTGGGCAATCTACTTCCCTAGTGATACTGCCTCAGAAACCCAAGGGGAGGGTTCGCTATGAGTCAGATCAGACTCCACAGCATATAACAACAACAACCGTTATCTTGTTAATAAAAAAACATACATATAGTTTGTTCTTCCCATGCGTAGTGATTATAAATAGATAATTGTAAAGAATAATGTGTAAAAATTAGGGTAAATGACAATTTAAAACTCATTAGTACTTTTCCCAACTTGAACTATCTTTATTAAAAACAGGAATGCAATGTAATTGAACTTATTTTGTTGTTGTTGTTGTTATGTGCCGTCGAGTCGGACCCAACTCACAGTGACCCCTCCTTGGGTTTCCGAGGTAGTATCACTACGGAAGTAGATTGTCTAACCTTCCTTCCGAGGAGTGGTTGGACCACCAGCCTTCTGGTTAGTAGTCAAGTGCCTTAGGTACTATGCTACCAGAGCTCCTGAACCTACTTTAGTTATTTATTTTTGTTTTAGTTTGTGCTAGTGTTCTTTCTCAGGATAAATCAAGTATCAAATAAGACAAAGATACTGGGGTTTTTGCAAGGGAAAAATGTCAGTAAGAAATTAGAGGAATTTTTGAATAATCTATTTCCAAAATGCTAATTATTTACATTAGAAATATAGATATAATTAGCATTTCAGAAAGAATAGTTTACTCAAAATGTCTTCTAACTTCTTACTGGTGGAAATATTTATGTTTTAACTAGTCTGTTTAACAGCGAAAGAGTCAAGCTAGTAATGAAGTCTGTACTTATTCATCCTGAAGGAGTGAGGTAGCTTATTGTACCTGTTAGTTGAGGACCTGATTTGGTGCTTAAAACAGTAAAAAATAAATACAAAACCTTGAGTATTAATATTGTGCTTTACTTTAATATCTAAGAATGTATGTATCTTTTCCACAGAGATCTTGCTGGAGAAATTGTAGTGAATAATTCTCATCAATAACATCTATTAAAGTATGTTATTATACTACGTTGTAAGTTTTACTTTCTTGCAGGTAATTGGGTAATTACAGAAGCCCTATTACTAAAGTAGATCCAAGGACTAGGAAACTAGAGAGTCTTCCCTTCTTACTCCTGATTACAGGTACAGCCATGGAGATTTATGGGCGCTAAACTCGTTTTTCTGCAAGTTATTTAACATTACACCATTGTTTTCAAATCTATGTATTAAATTTTCTGTGATATGACAAAGAATTGGATTCTGTTCTTTCCTGCAATAAGATGTTGTTATTGTTATGTGCCGTCGAGTTGGCCCTGACTCATAACAACCCTTCCTTTGGTTTCCGAGGTGGTATCACTACGGAAGTAGATTACCCAACCTTCCTTCAGAGGAGTGGCTGGTGGGTTTGAACCGCCAGTCTTCTGGTTAGCAGTCAAGTGCCTTAGGCACTATGCTACCAGAGGTTCCAAGAAGATACTTACTTGGAAATTGTACATATCTAATTAATGAGTATACTTGGCTTGCAACTGAAGATAGCTAAGTTTCTACTAAAACTCATTGTCATTGAGTTGATTTTAATTCATATTGACCCTACAGGACAGAGCAAAATTGCCCCACAGGGTTTCCAAGGCTGTAAATCTTTATGGAAACAGACTGCTTCATCCTTTTCCTGTGGAGCAGCTGGTGGGTTGAAACCACCCACCATTTGATTAACAGCTGAATGATTTAATCACAGTGACACTAGATTTCATTCCTTTTCTACTTACAGGTTCTCACAAAGTATTATAGCTGCTTCTAGTTTAATGAATTTAGCCTTTAATGAATTTAGTATTTGTCTTAATACTCTGTAATTCTCTACTTTGTGTTCCTCTCTGTGAAAACTATATTCTCTATTTTAAAGAAATTGAAAGTAACATTAATTAACTCTAATAGTTTTGTGAAAATGTAGTTAGTTATTAGGGAAATATCCAGTGGTATACTGGAGCTGTTTGCACTGGTTCATGACAGCCAGTTGTGCACATCTCTTACTAAAGTCATGCTCAGTGATGTTATGTTCTTGAAATCAACACTGTGGGAGTTGGATCCAATTCATAGCGACCCTTTCCTTGGGTTTCAGAGGCGGTATCACTATGGAAGGAAGATGGGGCAATCTACTTCCGTAGTGATACTGCCTCGGCAACCCAAGGAGGGGTCTTTATGAGTAGGGTCTGCGACGGCACATAGCAACAACAACAACAATCACTACGGAAGTAGACTGCCCAACCTTCCTTCTGGTGGGATTATTTACATCAGAGAAATTGGCAAATGCCGCAAATCAGGGTGTTTTCTTTTTCTTGTTATCTATTTATTTATCTGGAAAGCTAGTTGATAAGTATTTACCAATAGAACCCTGGAAATACTAATAATAAGAAAAATACAAATATGGTAGTTAAGTTTTTATGTCAACTTGGCTGGGCCTGGTTTTGAGTGGCTGGGCAGCTGGATGTAGTTATTCCCCAAAATGAGACTGGTGACCCAGCATATAAGGAGAAGCATTGAGGAAGGTGTCTAGCTTTTGGCACATCTGGATTCTGCATTTGGCCGAGTCTTCATCTCAGTGGACTGCCATGTTGTCTGCTGATCTTGGGACTGTTAATGGACTTGAATTAGTGGTCTGCTGTGTTGCTTGATAATTTTGGGACTGTGCCATTTTACTTGTCGACCCTGGGTTTGTCAGCCTCGGCAGCCAGCAGCTGCCTGAGTTAAGAGAAGCCTCCAGCTTCAGTGGGCTG
The DNA here is from genome assembly GCF_000298275.1 of Orycteropus afer afer. Classification (NCBI taxonomy): domain Eukaryota; kingdom Metazoa; phylum Chordata; class Mammalia; order Tubulidentata; family Orycteropodidae; genus Orycteropus; species Orycteropus afer. The sequence continues at coordinate 3,109,416 of NW_006921867.1, forward strand.
GGAGCAAGAGGCAGAACTGAAGCCCAAGGTTGAGAAAACTTCACCCAGCCCCTAGAGCAGGCAATTTGAACTCATACTTCTAGCTTCCAAAACTGTAAGTCCCTGTCTGTTGGAATCATATATTTGTGGTATGTTTGTTAGAGCTGCACTGGAGAATGAAAACAACAAACTAGAAAAATAAAATCATTTCTCTGAAACTGTATTATCAGGAATGCATTCCACGGCAAGTAACAGCATAACCAGCTAACAGAGGTCTTGACAAATTTTACACAACATGAAATCTGGTTGTAGGCCTCTTCTGGCATTGGCTTAACATCTCAATGATGCCAGGGCTGCTGTTCCTATCATTTCTTGGCGGTTTCTTTCTGATCACAAGCTGATAGCCACTTTTCAGGCACAACTCAAGACCTGAACAAAAGGGGAAGAAGACCATTTTTTCTAGACTCCCTCCATCAGACATTTGATTATGCCTCATTGGCAAGAAGTGTGTTATGTATGTGATCATCCTTAGCTCCAAGAGATCCTGGAATTGTAGCTTTATAGCTCTCATGGGCTTGGTATGAATGTTGCTAAGGGAAAAGAGTGTTTAGGAAATGGAAATTGTGCTAGGAAAGCCATTCATATGAGTTGATATTTTTCTTAACTGTTAAGCCTTGTGGTAAAGCAGATAGTGCTTCTTAAATCAGTTCATGTTGTTTATGCAATGATAAATTTAAATCAGGCTTGTATTGTGAGTTCTCACTTCCCTTTTCCCTTAAAACAGGTGAAGCCTATCATAGCACATGGACTGAAAGAGTTAATAGCTGTGACTCTGTCTCCCTGGTTTAGGGACCCTCTCAATCTGTCTTCCAGTGAAACTGCCCTCTATGATCCTATGGAACTGACATGCTATTTTGAGAATGGGCATAATTTCATTCTGACAGTTGAGCAAAACTACAGGCAGGCTCAAGACAAGTACAGTATGTGTACCATTCTAGAATATTTAGGGGCTATATTTTAATCTAGGAAGTCTTTTTGAAATGACCACTTGTAACCATCTCCAGGCTCTGTTCTGTCAGTGCAATAACTGAAAACTAGTCCACTTGAGAAGCAATTTTTACCGTGAAATGCCCCAATCTGCCCTTTCCCTTCTCCAAGCTACCCTGTTCTCATTGCCCCTTCTTGTAACATCATTTGAAATACTCAGGATGAGCTATCAGTTCTGAATTTGTGTTATTTAAGGTAGAAGTGTTCCATTACCATCATGTATGTGTCATGAGGAATTGTCTTTCACTTGTCAAACTATCATAGCAATGAAGAGAAAATGGGAAAGGGAGCCACATATTTTTCTGTGGCTAGAATATATTTCAAATATACTAATTTTACATGAATATGCTTCATTTAAAGAAGTCTTGACTCAAAGCAAATAGTAAAGAGGATTACATCCATGGTTTGAGTTTTTTAAAGATTAAAGGAGAACTGAATTTTAATCAAGAAGCATAAAGGCAGGTAGGTGGTTTAGGCTGGTGGGTGGGCAAGGTACTGGATGCTCAAGGTTACACATTCTAAGATAAGACATACTGGTCAGGCTCCTTGAAAAACTCATGAGCAGGAATTAACTTTTGTGCATGGTTGGTTTTTGAGGCCAGAGTAACTCTGATGCTCCTAGCAAAAATTCTCTACCCTGAACATTTTAACTACTTTGGGGATTTTTTTAAAAATAGAAATGCCTGGGTCCCTCGCTCAGAGCTTCTGATTTATTTTGACTGGGAGTGGCACCTGGGTACTGAAGAACCCTTGGGAATTCTAATGAACAACCAGTTTTGAGAAGCCCTGGCTTCTGGGTTTGAACCATTCCAGGAATCTACATAGGAAGTTTTCTCTAAGGTAACAATTGAAGATTCCTGTTTTTCTCATGATTAGAGTATGTGAAGGATTATTGACAGTTCTCAGTTTACAAGCTTCCAGTGATTTATACATACGAAGGCTAGCTATACCCCCTCCTCTAAACTCTCTGAAAATACCACTCAGTATCTATTGTGATAATAAACAGAAAAGGACCTGTGAGTTAGAAGAACAGAATATAACCTGAAAATCAAAAGCAGCTGCCTGAACCTGCCAGACAGTTAATAGCCTATTAGTCATTCATACCGAAATGTGCAATAATTAACTTCAGTTGCTTTCTTGCTAACATTAATATGAGATAACCTACATTGTTCAAATTGGGATTTTGGCTGGAGGCAGGTGGAAGAGAAGTGTTTTTAGACGTAGAACTCACAAACTGGCAGATAACGGGAAATCAAGCCAAGGGGTGAGTTTTGTTTGGTATGCAGAATGTCAGAATAAGAGGGGTGCAGGGTTCCTTAGAGCACTTACCTCTAATTCTTTAGAGCCCAGATACTCCCTATTATAATATTACATTGTAACCATATGTAACACTACTCTTTCTTATATTGCTTAGCCCATATTTTCTAATTGAATTCAGAAGGCATTTTTTGTTTGTTGTTTTCACAGTTTCAGAGTTTGCTGTTGTTAGGTTCATTGAGTTGGTTCCAACTCCTAGTGACACTAAGTGCAATAGAACAAAACACTAGTTGGTCCTGTGCCATCCTCACAGTTGTTGCTGCTTGAGCCCATTGTTACAGCCATTGTGTGAATCTAGCTCATTGAGGGTCTTCCTCTTTTTTGCTGACCCTCTACTTCACCAAGCATTATATCCTTCTCTAGGGACTGGTCCCTCCTGATAACATGTCCAAAGTAAGTGAGATGAAGTCTCACCATCCTTGCTTCTAAGGAGCATTCTGGCTGTACTTCTTCCAAGATAGGTTTGTTTGTTCTACTGGCAGTCCACAGTATATTCATTATTCTTTGCCAACATGGTAATTCAAGTGCATCAATTCTTCCACATTCCTTATTCATTTTCCAGATTTTGCATGCATATGAGGTGATTGAAAACACCATGGCTTGGTTCAGGTGCACATTAGTACTCAAAGTGACATCTTTGCTTTCCAACACCTTAAAGAGGTCCTTTGCAGCAGATTTTCTCAGTGCACTATGTTGTTTGATTTCTTGACTGCTGCTTCATGGGTGTTGATTGTGGCTCCAAGTGAAATGAAATCTTTGACAGTTTCAATCTTTCCCCAGTTGATCATGTTGTTTATTGGTCCAGATGTGAGTATTTTTTTTTTTTTTTGTTGAGGTACAATCCATATTGAAGGCTGCAGTCTTTGATCTTCATCAGTAAGTGCTTCAAGTCATCAATAAGTACTTCAAGTTCTCTTCCCTTTCAGCAAGCGAGACTAAAATTCAGAAAATTTAGAGCCTTAATATTATGATGCAGGAGATTTGGAGGAATAGCAAACTCTAAAGAATAAAGGACTTGATCAAAGTTAAGATGTTTATCTATGTGAGTCATTGTGATAGAGTCAAAGAAAATTGGTACACAAGTCTATTTTTTGCATTGTATCTATAGTTATTATTACACAAAAAAGAAGGAAGTAACTGTGTCTACTCCCGCATGTTTCTTTCTTCTTCCTCTCTTAACCTTCCCAGTTTCCTCTTGATCCTCATTGTCACTCTTCTCAAAACTCAAGTAATGCTATTAATACTATAGTAGTATTACATTATAAATAGACTTCTTTGGAATGGCTTGGTTCCTTTGCCATAATTTTGTAGCATTAGGCCCATGGGGAAATTTGTTCCAAGTGTCAGTATACCAACTTTAATGCAAATTTCAGGTAAATCTTGTGCAAATTTGTAGACTACATGCACATTATTTTACAACATAACTGCTACGTTTAAACAGTTTGCCTCATTTAAAAACTAGGTTGGTGATTTGTTACAAGACTATCCCATATGGTGACTACAAGCATCTAAACATCAATCTTATTTCTCTACTACAGTGGTTCTGAAACTTGAATGTACACCAGAATCTCCTAGAGGACTAGTTGAAACAGATTGCTGGGCCTCACCCTCAGAACTTCTGAATCAGTAGGTGCAAGGCTGTTGTTGTTGTTAAGTGCCATGGAGTTAGATCCAACTCATAACAACCCCTCCTTGGGTTTCCGAGACGGTTTCACTACAGAAGTAGATTGCCCAACCTTTCTTCTGAGGAGCAGCTGGTGGGTTTGAACCACCAGCTGTCTGGTTAGCAGGCAAGTGTCTTAGCCACTATGCTACCAGAAATACTATACACACACACACACACACACACACACACTGTGCAAGCAAGATAAAAGTGATTTGTATTTCTATATAATATACACGATATATAATGAAGTGTTACAGACGTATCTGAGTATAAACATACTGTGAATCCTATTTTTCAATGTGATTTTTATGTCACTGCAATATCACCACCTCATTAAGTTCTTTTTTAACACGATTTCAATAAGATGTAGGTGGCATATTAGAATCACCAAGATGGAATCCACAAAGAGCTACCCAAAGGCTTTGAAACTGCTGTGGGCTAACTTGGAGGTAAGAAGATGTAATATCTACACTTCAAAAAAGATAGTTTTCATAAAATGTCTCATAAATATATTTTCTACCCTGATTGGGTTATATAATTATGTGAATCACTTAAATCTTGTTAAAATGTGTTTTCTTTATTCAAAAATAGAGATTAAGAGGCCTAGATTGATTCCTGGTCAAGCAAAGATAACTACAGAAGGAAATGTTTACATAGATCTAAAAGACTGTGCAAAATAAAACTGAGTGGTTAAGAAGAGGGAATATATACTAGTCTTGGCATATGGTCTCCTAAAGACAGAAACTTCAGGGAAAGAGCCGAAATTATTCAATGTTGTTGAACAAAGGTGTTTAACTGGAGGCACTGAACAAGGGTATGGATACAACAGTACATGAAGTTAATTGATACAGAATGGTGCTCATTGGAGACTGAGGGTGAGGGTGGGGGTGGGGGTGGCACCAGAGAGTTTGTCAGGTGATTTGAACTAGGTATTTTTATCACATAGATGTTAATAACATTAGCAATATGCAGATAAGAATTTCCCTGCAAGTACAAAAAATTAAGAATGTACATAATTTAATATCTTGTACTTACGATAATTTTTAAAAATCTATTTTTATATGTAAATATTATGACATTAGAATTTTTTATGTCATTAACAATTTTTATATTGATTACACATTTAACTCATATTTTCCCTTTTCCCCTTCACTGAGCTTCTGATAACCACTAATCATCTTTTGTCTCAGTAAATTTGCTTAGTCTAGGTATTTTGTGTAAGTGGGATCTGAAATACTTGTCCTTTTGCATCTGCCTCATTTCACTCAGTGTAATGTTTTCAGGGTTCGTCGATGTGGAGGCATGTGTCAAAACTTCATTTCACTTTATGGCTGAATAAGATTTCATTGTATGACCATATCACTTTTGTTTATTCATTCATCTGTTGATGGGCACTTGGGTTGTTTTCACTTCCTGAGTATTCTGAATAGTGTTGCTGTGAACATTGTGTACACATATCTGCTTTAGGGAGCTCTGGTGGCGTAGTGCCTAAGACATTTGACTGCCAACCTAAAGGCAGGAGGTTCAAACTGACCAGCCACTCCTCGAAAGGAACATTGGGCAATCTACTTCCTTAGAGATACAGCCTCAGAAACGCAAGGAGGGGTCACCATGAGTCCGACCGACTCGACAGCAGTGAGTTTGGTTTGTTTTTAATCTGCTTTCAATTCTTTTTGGTATACACTTAGTGAAATTGCTGGGTCATATGGTAATTCTATGTTTAGCATTTTATGAACTGCCAAATTATTTTCCAAAGTGGTTGCCTCATTTTACATTCCCACAAGCGTAAGTGTTCCAATTTCTCTACATCCTTGCCTACACTTGTTATTTTCCATTTTTTTTTTAAATAATGGCCATCCTAATGTGTATGAAGTGGTATCTCAAATAGTAATTTATTTTAAAATTAATTAAGCAGGATTAGTCCATGTGTTATATAAAATACAATAACCTATTAGTTAA
>NW_006921867.1:3115516-3117202 GCF_000298275.1 Orycteropus afer afer
GTTAGGTGCCATCGAGTCAGCACCAACTCATAGTGACCCTACGTGCAACAGACTGAAACACTGCCTGGTCCTGTGCCAGCCTCATAATTCTTGCTATACCCGAGTCCATTGTTGCGGCCACTGTGTCAACCCATCTCGTTAAGCTAATTAGTGAGGTCATATAAATACAGGTTTAGGAAAGGCCTGATTTTGAATCACAGATGGAAATCTTTTACCAAGAACATTTCTAATATGAACACCATGAGAAAATACATTATTAATTATAACTGGTGAGAAATGCTTACTGTTTCCTTTTGTAGAAATGCCATGTTTCATAATAGTGCTAGCGATTATTTTCACATTATAAATCAACTGCAATTTGGTTCAGAGTAATGGTCATAATACAGATATATTTCTTGAAGATTTGGATTAAGATTCTAGATATCAAGTTCAATTTATTCATCGGATCAAAATTATGACAATGTCTTTTTTGAAGAATACCGATGAGTATTTGAACAAGCCAGGCTAAAAAGCAATTAAAATATCAGTGTCTTGGATTGTACTTCAATTAAATATAAAAAGATGAAGCAGATTCTGCTAAATACACCAAAGAAATCATGCTTTCATTTCACATTTCATTCCTTTTCCTAAGAACAAAAATTTAAATGAAACTGCCATTTTTTTAGTGGTTATTTTTTAAGGTAAGGTAAATCAATCCTTCCATTTTATTCTTTTTCCATTTTCTCAAATATTTATATTAAAACCAGTGAGAGGATTGTGTTCAATATGCTTGTGGGAGTTCTGAGAAAAAGAACAGAAACTTTGCGTTTTAATTAAATCAGATTATTCTGTGAAAATAGTAATTACTGATAGCTCTAATTCTACCAGTGTTTATGGAATATGTAACGAAATTAACATATGAGAGTTCTCTCAAATATTCCCATAAATAGCACTAAATTATGTATTCAAAGAATTTTACTTTTGGCAACTTATTAAAATAGTAGTAGAATTTTTCTCTAACGAGGAAATCAAAGGTTTTCATTTGCTTGTCACCCCTGCCCCTGCCTTCCACTGAAACCTGCAGGTTGGTGCATGGTAAGTTGTAGCTTACTTGTATCACATGCTCATTCGGTTACATGCTTATATCTGTTTTGGAGTGAATCTTGGTGTGCTCAGTAGGCTAGTTAAATCTCAATGGCATATGTTCACTGGAGCACTACCTAAGAGACCCTGGGTGGTACAAGTATAGTAAGTGTGTTGGACTGTTAACCAGAAGCCTGGATGTTTGCATCCATCCAGAGGCACCTCGGAAGAAAGTCCTGGCAATCTTCTTCCAAAAAACCAGCCTTTCAAAATCCTATGTACCACAGGTCTCTAATACAGTTCAAAATCCTATGTAGCACAGGTCTCGGATACAGTTTGACACCATAAGTCAAAATCGACTCCACCGTAGCTGGTAGAGTACTTCCTAGTCTCCCTCCTTGTTCCCACTAACTCCCCATAAAGAGTTCCTACACATCCCGTGGTGGGGAAAAAAATGCCTATTGTCTCTTGTCTTTCTGTTCTGAATTGTTATTTCAATATTTCTGTTTTCCCATGCTTCTTTTTCCCCATTGCATACTTATTACCCTCCTACATCCACGGTAGGAGCTCTGGTAGCATAGTGCCTAAGGCACTTGACTGCTAACCAGAAGGCTGGTGGTTCAA
>NW_006921867.1:3118897-3121002 GCF_000298275.1 Orycteropus afer afer
GCTCCTGTTTGAGACCACTCTGAAGGGCTACTCTAGCTCCATAACTTCCTGTATTGTTGGCTGAAGCTGCTGTTGGGCTGCACAGTAGACTTCTTTCTGCTCACTCCTGCTGCTTCCTGCTCCTCTCCATAGAGAAGAGTCTAAAGGCACATACTAAGAGACATCCTAAACTCCATCTCAGTGAAGACTCCCCAGTGAACCCACCCTACAGTACTAAAAAACAAAGTAAAATAAATAAGTTGTGCATTTCAAAGTCAATTAACTTTAGGCATTAGGGTATACACACACACACACACACACACATATATATGACTTTACTAAAAATTGTAATTTGATCTTCTGTTGTGGATCAGACCAATCCGCTGTACCCTCTTCTCTCAGTTATATCACATTTAGGGCATAGGTGTAATGGTTTAATATCAAAATATACAAAGCCATTATCATTTGTGATATGGAGTTGACCATTGCCTCCTAAAAGCATTTTCTTATTGAACTGGTCCCTAGATTGCAAGGTCCTCTAGGGACCCTATGTATAGAATCTCTATCAGTCTATACAGGAATTTCTTAAATTACCTCCTCTTCATTCTATTTCAGACAATACATGTTTGTACCATTATGTACCACTATCTTTAAAAATTTAAATAGTAGAATATCTGCATTTTAATTAGGTATAATCTACTTTTAAAGTCAGTTGAAAAATTTTCTAGGATGAAACATCTGTAATATCCAAAGGTGTCTGGCCTAAGGCAGAAAAAGTGGGAGCACACATCTGTATTATTGCCATCATCAGAAAATGAAGTCCTATTAAAAACATGTTCATAATGTGCTCTACTCTCTAGGAAGCAAAAGTTTATATCCTGGAAAACTACTAGCATTTCTTATAGGCAATAAAAGTTTCATGACAGCCCAGACCTGCGATATTAAGCATATGCTCAAGCATATTAAAAATGTTATTACTGATTAATCTATAGTTATAAATAACTTTCATTGGGCCTGCTTGCTCAAATAAATATGGTAATTTACAGTTTGTGTTGTTTCATACAAATACAGCCCACTGCCTTTTGTCTAAAAGTGAAGTTTTCTTGCACAGCATATAGTTTTTCAATAATGAATGCTAAGAAGATTGGATGAAGGAAGTGCCCAGAAACAGAAATATGCATGTTAGAAATGGCTTCATCTTTAGATGTTAATTCTAGTTGCTATATCTGATATGATGTAAAATATTAACATACTACTAAAAACCACAGTAAGTAAATTGAAATTAAAAGGTCAAATGATCCAGCTCTTTAAAAAATAGGATATATTTTATTATTTAGACATACATTGTCAAATTTGAAATAACACAAAATAATCTCACCGAAAGTTTATGAATTTGATGTGAGGAGCAATTAAAAAATGTAACTAGTACAAGAATAAAAATCGAGACAATACACAGAAGTACTGAGTTTTGGTAATTAAAAAATTTTTAAATTAGATTCCATTGTGGGTCAACAAATATTGAAATGTAGTGTGCAAAGTAAAACAGGTTGCAGGTATAAGAAGGTTTGTTACCAAGTTTTTATAATGACAAATTAGAAAACATGTAAATAACATACCAATTATTGAATTGTTGGTGTCTATACAATAGAATAGCGAGAGTTTAGAGTTTGGGGTTATACAATAGAATAAGGAGCTCTGGTGGCACAATGCCTAAGGCATTTTACTTTTAACGAGGAGGTTTGTGGTTCAAACCCACCAGTTACTCTGTGGAAGGAAAATCGGACAATCTACTTCCATAAAGATTTACAGCCTTAGAAACCCAATGGGGGGTCGCTATGAGTCAAAATCGACTCCACGGCAGTGAGTTATTTTGTTTTTTTTTTGTTGTTGTTTATGCAATAGAATACAATAAAATCATAAAAGCAATATTATGTAGTTCTAAATTTATTGACAAAATTGGTGATGAATCATCAAATTAAGCATCTGGAGTATGTGTATGTGCGTAAAGAGTGTAACATCAAGACTACACATATATGGGAGGGAATGTCTAGAAATTATTGCAGTTAATTCATAGGAAAATAAGTTTTAAGTGTTATTTTCTCCTTTATGTGCAGTTTTGATTTTCA
>NW_006921867.1:3127075-3128262 GCF_000298275.1 Orycteropus afer afer
TGGGAGGGGAGCTGTTGCATTGTAGTAAACTGTGGTCAATGACATGAGACAAAGTATATGTGAACTGCTGTATAGAAAGTGAATTTGCTTTGTAAATCTTCACCCAAATCACACTAGATAAAAATAAATAAATAAATAAAAATTTAAAAAAAGATCTTAGTGGCATGCAATATTAATGATATCGTTTGATAATTTCCACATTCTGTGGGATCACCTTTCTTTGGAATGGGTACAGAAATGGATCTCTTCCAGTCAGTTGGCCAGATAGCTGTCTTCCAAATCTCTTAGCATAACCGAGTGAGTGCCTCCAGTGCGGCATCTGTTTGTTGAAATATCTCAATGGGTATTCCATCAGAGTCAGATACGACTCCACAGCAGTTCCTTAGGACCTGCTAGAAAATATTCTTATGCTCCAAATTTAAACTCTTTTCTCTAAAGTGTTGTGTTTTGGAATGGAGGTAAAGCCATGTTAACTGAACCCCTGTGATGGGAAGTCCACCTTTAGGGTTATCTTAAATTTCATTTTTTTAAAAAAATTTCTCTTTTTTTTAATTATGAGTTTTGGGGAAGTTTACAGAGCAAATTAGTTTTCTATTCAACAATTCATACCTGTCTTGTGACGTTCATTGCAATCCTCATAATGTAATAACACTCTACCCACTTCCTCCCTTTGTTTAACATTTCTCTTCATCCTTTCCTGCCTTCTGAGCTTTACCCCTGGGCAAATGCTGCCCTTTTGATCTCGTATGGGTGATCATTCTAATGAATGCTTTCTTTCCTGGTATTGTTGTTTACCTTATATACTCATCATTTGTCTGAAAATTGAACCACTTGTGTTGTTCAATTTGTTCTTGGCTTAACATGTGTCTAAGGAGCTCTAGGAGCATAGTGCCAAAGGCACCTGACTGCTAACCAGAAGTCTGGTGGTTCAAACCCACCAGCTACTCCTCAGAAGGAAGATGGAGCAATCTATTTCCATAGCGATACTGCCTCAGAAACCCAAGGAGGGGTCACTATGAGTCAGGTCCGACTCAACGGCACATAACAACAACAGCAACAACAAGAGCTATAGTCTCAGGGTTCCCCCAATCTTCATCAGGCCAGGAAGCCAATTTTTTTATGATGTTGAGGTTTGTTCCACATTTTCTCCCACTCTGCCTTGGACCTCCAATAGTGATCCCTTTCAC
>NW_006921867.1:3128582-3131578 GCF_000298275.1 Orycteropus afer afer
ATCCAAAATTAACACCTATGGGAACAGCAGTCAAGGAATCAGATGACGTATTGCACTGGGCGAGTATGAAGCAAAAGACCTCTTTAAAGTGTTAAGGAGTAAAGATGTCACTTTGAGGACTAAGGTGTGCCTAACCCCCGCCATGATATTTTGAATTGCCTCAAATACATATGAAAACTGGATAATGAATAAAGAAGACTGAAGAAGAGTTGACACTTTTGAATCATGGTATTGGCAAAGAATACTGAAATTACCATGGACTGCCAGAAGAACATGGCACAGTACCTAAAGCATTTGACTACTAACCATCAGCCACTCCTCAGAAGGATGGTTGGGCAATATACTTCTGTAGTGATACCCCATCAGAAACCCAAGGAGGGGTTGTTATGAGTCAGATCAGACTTGACAGCAGTGAGTTTGGTTTTTAGGAGCTCTGGTGGTGTAGTGCCTAACACATTTGACTGCTAAACAGAAGACTGTTGGTTCAAACCCACTGGCCACTCCTTAGAAGAAAGGTTGGGCAATCTACTTCCATAGTAATATCACCTTGGAAATTCAAGGAGAGGTCGCTATGAGTTGGAACCAACTCGACGGCAGAATTGGTTTTGGTTTTGCCACATGAATGAACAAATTTTCCCTGCAGGAAGTAAAGCTGGAATGCTCCTTAGAAGCGAGAATGGCCAGACTTCTTCTCACCTACTTTGGTCATATTGTCAAAGGAGACCAGTCCCTGGAGAAAGATAACATTCTAGGTAAAGTAGAGGGTCAGAGAAAAAGATGAAGGTCCTCAATGAGGTGAACTGAAACACTGGCTGCAATGATGGGCTCAAGTGTAGCAGGGATTGTGAGGAGGGTGCCAGGCAGCATTTCATTCTGCTGTACATAGAGTCTAACTGTGTCGAAGCTGACTTGATGACACCTAACGACAACAATTTCTTTGGTCGTGATGAGGAGAGATCAATAGTTGTACCTTAGATGACCACTCACAAGTAGCTATTCACTGAAGTGGGATGTATAACATTGTGTTTGTGTACTATGTTATGCCAATTGACCTTAGTGTTCCCAGAGGCTATGATCCTGAGCCCCTATGTCCAGTAACTCATTCCCTCAAGGTGTTTGGCTATGACTAAGAACTTATGCTCTACTTTATTTGTAGACATATTTGCAGCACATATATGTATATATGTCAGCCGCAGGGATTCAGGTGAGGAGACGAAACTCAGGCACGCCCAAAGCAGCAGGGTGGGAGAGTGGGAGAAAGGGGATTAAAGGGAGCTCAGGCATGCCCAAAGCAGCAGGGTGGGAGAAAGGGGATTAAAGGGAGCTCAGGCACACCCAAAGCAGCAGGGCAGGAGAGCAGGAGAAAGGGGGTAAAAAGCCAGGAACCTGGACAGGGGAGCAATCAGCCGCAGGGATCCATGTGAGGAGAGGGAACTCAGGCACGCCCAAAGCAGCAGGGGAGGGGAGTGAGAGAAAGGGGATTAAAGGGAACTCAGGCACAGCCAAAGCAAGAGGGCGGGAGAGTGGGAGAAAGGAGATTAAAAACCAGCAACCCAGACAGAGGAGCAGTCAGCTACAGGGATCCAGGTGAAGAGAGGGAACTCAGGCACTCCTAAACAGCAGGGCAGGAGAGCGGGATAAAAGAGGATTAAAGGGAACTTAGGCACGCCCAAAGCAGCAGGGCAGGAGAAAGGGGATTAAAAGCCAGGAACTCGGACAGAGGAGAGTCAGCTGCAGGGATCCAGGTGAAGAGAGGGAACTCAAGCACGCCCAAAGCAGAAGGGTGGGGGAGTGGGAGAAAGGGGATTAAAAGGCTCAGGAATCCGAACAGAGGAGCAGTCAGCCGCAGGGACCCAGGTAAGGGTGGTATGAGAGGTTTCCAACAGGGAGACAAACTTGTCTGTTGGTTTGTCCTACCATGGTGACATGTTGATATGAGTTTTGAAGCTGAGCTACTGGTGTTTCAAACCCAACAAGATGCACATGGTGCACAGGTATCATCCCAGCTTGTAGAGTGAGACAGACTAGCAAGAAGGAAGAGGCCATCCACTTCTCAAAGAATTGGCCAGGGAAAACCTTATGAATAGTGTAGAAACACTGATACATTACTGCACAAGAGATGTATTGACACGGTGGCTGTGATGATGGGCTCAGGTATAACAGGGATCATGGAGCTGGCACAGAATCGGGCAGTGTTTCGTTCTGCTGTGCATGGGGTCACTATGAGTTGGAAACGACTCAACAGCACCTAACAACAACAACAACATATAGGTAGAGATAGCCTCTGTCAAACCTGTTGGTGGGTGTAGTACCATTCACCATCCTACTCCTATTCAGCTTGACTGTCTATCTACATATTTACTTGTGTGTGTGTGTGTGTGTGTATAATTGTGCTTTGGGTGCAAATTTACAAAGCAAACTCATTTTACTTTTAATAGTTAAGGCACATTTGATTTCACTCCCCAGTTTCCATCCTGAACCATAAAAACCTCCCCTTCTCTCCCCTCCTTACAACTACCCCTTCCCTGTGCCCTTCTTAACCATGCATTTCTGTTTGTCCAGCTTTCCCTCTATGTGAATGCTGCATCTCTGGTGTCTCATGGCTGATTGTTCCAAGGGGTGAATCTCCCTAGAGTAGGTAGGTGCATGTAGGTCTTTCTACTATTGGGCTGAGAACCAACCATGCAAGCATGTCTCTTTGTAGGCCCAAAGGGTAACCCAGGGCTATAGTCACAGGGATTCCACCAGTCACTATCTGCAAAAACGGCAAGGAGGCCACATGTTCTGACCTCCTATAACCCCACAAGGGGAAAGCAGGATTATCAGCAGTGACCCAAGACCTATTACTGCAAGGCCAGACATGCTGCCTCCCTCCAGCCCTTTCACCAACCGTTCCTCCCAAAGCACCCACCACCTCCCTCCTGGGTTCGATAATTTGCTGCAGTGGCCACACAGAACTCACAGATTATGAGGTTTATTAGGGAAGCACCAGGCTA
>NW_006921867.1:3132228-3133944 GCF_000298275.1 Orycteropus afer afer
TTATTACTATTACTGAAGAATTGTGTATGTGATAGTATTTGCTATTGTTGCCTTTAACTCTTATGTTCCTCCCTATGTCTTCTACTGCCTTAATAATTTTGTGTTGACCTACTCCTTACTATATATTGCCTTTCCTTTCACCCAAGTTAATTCATGTCTATGCTACTAATGCATCTGACTGCTAACCAGAAGGCTGGCAGGCAGTTCAAACCCACCAGTCACTCCCTTGAAGGAAGGTTAGGCAATCTATTTCCATAGTGATATTGCCTCAGAAACCCAAGGAGGGATCGCTATGAATTGGACCCAACTTGATAGCAGTTAGTTTGGTTTTTGGTTGGACCCTCTAGCGACTGATTTCCTCTCCCTTCCTCTCCCATCCCTGGTAGCCTTCAAAGAATAATAAAGTGAGGAACACACACAAACATTCTCCAACAAGTCACAAAGGGTTCTCCACAGTGTTTTTATGTGGAAATTCTTCTTAGCATTTCTCCAGAAGCGTGTATATTGTTGTTGTTTGTTCATTTTGTTTTGTTTTGTTAATCTCAAAAAATTGAGACTGGAAAAATATGTTATAATCCTTCCATGGAAAGAGATCCAGGTAAGGGACGGGTCAAAGGTCCCACCCCCGAGAGAGTCAGGAAGTGGGGGAATGAAAAGCTGGGGGGCCACAGAGTGGCAGGGAGCCAGGTAAGTGGGGATGGGGTACAGGCTCAACCCCCAAGAGAGGCAGGAAGAGGGGGAAAGAAAAACTGGGGGACCACAGACAGAGCAGCAAAGAACCAGGTAAGGGGAGGGTAGAGAGGTTTCAAACAGCTAAGGAAGACAAGCTTATCTGTCAGTTTGTCATACTGTGGTGGCTTGTGTGTTGCTGTGAGGCTTGAGGCTGTGCTACTTGTGTTTCAAGTGCCAGTAGGGTTGCACATGGTGCACACGTTTCAACACAGCTTACAGACTGAGACAGACTAAGGTGAAGGAAGAGGCCATCCACTTCTGAAAGAACTGGCCAGGAAAAATCTTATGACTGGCAGAGAAACACTGTCTGATACATTATTGCACAACTTTGTGAATAGCCCAGAAACATTTTCTGATGCAGTGCAGGAGGGCAAGCTTCTTAGGTCAGAAGGCTCTAAATTATGACTGGGAAAGAGCTGCATCATCAGAGTAGAACCAACCTTAATGATAGGGATAAAGTAAAGCTTTTGAGACCTCCATTTGCTGGCATGGCACGACTCAAATTGAGGAGAAACAGCTGCAAACATCCATTAGAAATCAGAATGTGGACTGTATGAAGTATGAATCTAGGAAAATTGGAAGTTGTCAAAAACAAAATGAAACACACAGAGATTGATATCTTAGGCATTAGTCAGATGAAATGAACCACTTTTGGTAATTTTGAATCAGGCAACCATATGATCTACTATGCCAGGAATGACAATTTGAGGAGAAATGGGGTGCGATTCATCATTACAAAGTATGTTTCAAGATCTGTCCTGAGGTACAATGCTGTCAGTGATAGGATAGTATTCATATGCCTAGAAAGAAGACCAGGTAATACTATTACTATTCAAATTTAGGCACTGACCACCAAAGCCAAAGATGAGGAATTTGAAGATTTTTATCAACTTCTGCAGTCTGAAATTGAACATCCAATCAAAAATGTTGATTATCACTGGTGACTGGAATGCAAAAGTTGGAAACAAAGAAGAATCACTGGTA
>NW_006921867.1:3135027-3137741 GCF_000298275.1 Orycteropus afer afer
ACAAAAACGGTTACAGCAATATATTGACAGAGAACTTCCAGAAATGCAAGCTGGATTCAGAAGAGGATATAGAATGAGGATATCATTGCTGATGTCAAATGGATCTTGGCTCAATGTAAAGAATACCATAAAGATGTTTACTTGTGTTATATTGCCTATGCAAAAGCATTTGATTGTGTGGATTATAACAAATTATGGGTAAAATTGAGAAAAATGAGAATTCCCGAACACTTCATTGTACTCATGAGGAACCTGTACATAGAGCATGAGGCTGCGTTTCGAACAGAACAAGAAGGCACTACATGGTTTAAAATCAAGAAGGGAGTGCATCAGGGTTGTGTCCTTTCACTGTACTTGTTCAATCTGTATGCTGAACAAATAACACAAGAAGTTGGAATATATGAAGAAGAACGTGGTATCAGGATTGGAGGAAGAATCATTAACAACCTGCGATATGCTGACAACACAACTTTGCTTGCTGAAAGTGAGGATGACTTGAAACAATTACTGATAAAGATTGAAGAATTCAGTCTGAAGTATGAATTGCATCTCAATATGTTGTTGTTGTTGTTATGTGCCATCGAGTCAGGCCTGACTCATGGTGACCCTTCCTCGGGTTTCCGAGGCAATATCACTACGGAAGTAGATTGCCCCATCTTCCTTCAGAGGAGAGGCTGGTGGGTTTGAACCACCAGCCTTCTGGTTTGCAGTCAAGTGCCTTAAGCACTATGCTACCAGAGCTCCTATAGTTACACTTACTAGTGTCATTAAATTACTGCTAGTGTGTATCTACCTATAGCACTGTTAGCTCAGTAATTAACAGAAAGAAGAATTAATAGCAATAATCAGTATCTTTAGAAAGCAAAGCAAAACAAAAATTCCCACTTACTCTAAAAACCAAAACACAAAATCAGACACTGCCACTGAGTTGGGTCTGACTCATAGCGACCCCTCCTTGGGTTTCTGAGGTAGTATTACTATGGAAGTAGATTGCTCAACCTTCCTTCTGGGGAGTGGCTGGTGGGTTTGAACCACTAGCCTTCTGGTTGGAAGTCAAGTGCCTTAGGCACTATGCCACCAGAGCTACTCTAAGGCAAACACTTTTTATATTTTCCATATAAAATTACTCCATGATTTCTACAAATAATAAAATAAAAATTTATATTTTTTTGCCATTGATTCAAGCTCTTAATGATATTCCACAGTGATTTTACAAAGTGGTAGGGGAGAAAACCAAAAAATCAAACCCAATGTCATTGAGTCAATTCCAACTCATAGTGAGCCAAGGCGATAAATTTTTACCAAAGTAGACTGTCCCATCTCCCTTCTACAGAACAGCTGGTGGGTTTCAACTTCATCTCAGTATGAAGAAAACAAAAATCTCACAACTGGACCTATAAGCAGCATCCCGATAAATGGAGAAAAGATTGAAGTTGTCAGAGACTTCACATTCTACAATCGACACCAATGAAAGCAGCAGTCAGAGCATCAGAGGACTTACAGCATGTGGCAAATTAGCTGCAAAGGACCTCTTTCAAGTGCTGAAGAGCAAAGATGTCTACTTGAGGACTAGTGTGCCTGACACAAGCCATGGTATTTTCAGTCACCTCGTATGCTTGTGAGAGCTGGAAAATGAATAAGGAAGACTGAAGAAGAATTGCTGCTTTTGAGTTGTGGTGGTGGTGGTGAAGAATGCTGAAAGTACCATGGCTGCTCAAGGAACTAACAGATCTGTCCTGGAGGAAGTGCAACCTGAATGCTCCTTGGAAGCAGGAATGGTCAGACTTCATGTCACCTACTTCGGTCATGTTGTCAGAAGGGACCATTCCCTGGAGAAGGATGTCATGCTTGGTAAGGTGGAGGGTTGACAAAAAAAAAGGGGAAGGCCCTCAATGTGATGGATTGACACAGTGGCTGTGATGATTGGGCTCAAGTACAGCAAGGAACATGAAGCTGGCGTGGGACTGGGCAGTGTTTCGTTCTGCTGTGCATGGGGTCACTATGAGTCGGAGATGACTCAGCAACACCTAACAAGAAAAATAACAATCCTTCTGTGAGAATCAAAGCTTAAAATTCAATATAGAGATGCTGTAAGTTTGAAATAATTCATAGAAGTCAAGTGGAAGTGAAGCAGGACCAGGACCCCAAACTCAGACACTCCAAAGGTAAGGGTATTTTTTCCATGAACCAAGTTCACAACATGTGGAGAAGAGGCACTTGTATCTAATCACTCTTTCTTCCAGTTATTATTACTATGGTATGTGTTTATGGATGTGTCATATACTAAAAAGTCATCTTTGCAAAGAAAAAAAAATGTTAACAGGTTTACACATATAATATTGTTGTTAGCGTTGTTATGTGCCATCGAGAGGACCTGACTCATAGCGACCCCTCCTTGGGTTTCCGAGGCAGTATCCCTATGGAAGTAGATTGCCCCATCTTCCTTCTGAGGAGTGGCTGTTGGTTTTGAACCTCCAACCTTCTGGTTAGCAGTCAAATGCCTTAGGCATTACGCTACCAGAGCTCCTATGTGTCTAATAAACTTTATATAAATCCTCTGTGTGTATAATATGCTTTCTATAAATCTTCTGTGTGATTTTCCAAGAAATAACATGTCTTAAAATCAGAAAGCTCTAAAATTGGTTATTTTAACCTGTGATTCTATGAACTGAAATTACACTTGCTAGGAAATATGAATATTACTTAATCAAATA
>NW_006921867.1:3139025-3140542 GCF_000298275.1 Orycteropus afer afer
CCCCCCCAAAAAAAAAAAAAAAAACAAACACACCTCTAACCCTGTTCATATGGAATTGTACCCCTTCTGCCACTCATATATCTCCAGTAAAATTCTCCTGGTAATTATGGTTATCACAAATACCATGTCTGGCTGTTAACAAAAATTGGGGCAATTTAAGATACATCATGCCATTGGTTGCTAACTTTGTCTGAACATGAAACTATCTCTCTTTAGGAAATTAATTACATTAAATACTTTAAAACAAAATTTTTGCACTCTTAACACAGTAAGGCATCATTTTTCACCTAATCTAAAATTTTATCCTTGACATACAAAACTGAATGAAAATTATTGAACTCAAGATACAATTTGAAGTTGCTATGTACTTTCTGTTGCTAATTATCAGTACTGAAACTGCAAAAATCTGTAATTAACCTGGTGATGAAGCCATTTAAAAATTTTGCAGCACATGAAGATCGAGCTTAACAAATTTAGAAAAAAACAAGTAGCTATTCATTATGTCAGACCCAGTGTACACTTCTCATTTCTGTGATAATGTGAACGTTTGGGAATCACAGAAGTACTTGACTCCTCTGAATTTGAGGCGCTGTGGAGTACCTTCATTTGATTTGTTAAACTCGGATTCCTCCTTTGAGGCAGCTATGCAGCTTTTTGCAGGTACAGAAATGGCCTTTGTATTTAAATGTGCTGCCTGGAACACACTCCCATCTGTTTTCTATAGTTTACACAAAGCATTAGTTCATTTCCAGGGCTTCAAAAATTCTAATTCTAAAGGTTAAATTCACACACACAGAAGCCCAGTGGGATTAGAATTCCTATTTTAGAAAATGCGTGTCCTTTTGCACTGTGAACATGACTTGCTATCTTTGCATTATCGGGCTGCAGAGCCATTACACTGGCACTTCTTTTCTGTATAAACTTGTTCCATCCTCGTCCTGATGTGATAGCACAAAAAGATGAGCAAGTCTCAGGGCTCAGAATGAAGACATCTGGAACTTATGATAAGGAAACTACTTGAACCTAGGAGTTCTGCGAATCTCTCTCTCTCTCTCTCTGTCTCTGTCTCTGTCTCTCTATTTATTTTTTAAGGGTCTCTTTACATTTTCGAGATTTGCTGAAATCTTCACTATTAAAAATGACTTGTTATTTGGAAAATTGTCTGTGAGACTGCTTTACAGCTACAGATAGGGTAATTACACTTCCCAAATGTTCTGAGATAAATTCAATTTTCATCGTTCATTCCTACTGTCAGACCACACATCTAGATGTGGGGTTTAGAAAATAGGTTTCCTTGAGCTGAATGTTTATATTTAAACTCTATTTTGATAAAGTCAGATATTTCACTTACCTGATGGCTTCACACTTGTGTTTCTGTATAGCTACATAATAATGTAAAGAATTGTTTATTATATTTTTGTGTGCTTGTTGCCTTACTTAAAAAAATATATATATTAGAGTAAAACAGCTTTCTGTAGCTGAGGAAACTATGTCTTGGCTTATAAAAAACTTTTCTG
>NW_006921867.1:3140878-3142535 GCF_000298275.1 Orycteropus afer afer
GGAAGTAGGATTGCCCAACCTTCCTTCCGAGGAGTGGCTGGTGGGTTTGAACCGCCAGCCATCTGGTTAGCAGAGAAGTGTCTTAGCCACTATGCTACCAGAGCTCCCATATGAACTCATAGTAATTGAGAAATGAGACTTTCATACTCAATTTTAGGAGGAAAGGTGTACCTGTCTAGACCTCAAAACTGCTCAAGTGAACCATATATAAGTCTGGTAGGTGATGTTTCTACATACATATTTGTGCTATAAGAATGGGGGCAAAGTTATAATAATTTCTCAGCCACAGCCAAGCACCCTAAGGGAACAAGTTGTTGGGCTTGTGGGCTCAGGACCATGGTCATGGGGACATAAAGCTCAATTGGTATAGCATACTACACAAAAACATTGTTTTACATCCTACTTTGGTGAGTAGCAACTGGAGTCTTAAAAGTTTGCAAGTGGCCATCTAAGATATAACAGTTGGTCTCTCCTCATCTGGAGCAAAGAATGAAGAAATCCAAAGACATATGGAAACAATTAGTCCAACAGACTAGTGGACCATGCAAATCTCAGCCTACTTTACCCTGAGACCAGAAGAACTAGATGGTGCCCAGCTACCACTGTCAATCACTCGGAAAGGGATCAGTGTAGGAGATCCTAGATAGAATGGGAGAGCAATGTGGAATAAAACTCAAAATCATAAAGACCAGGCTTACTGGTCCTGATAGAGACTGTTGGAACCCCTGAGACAATGGCCCCTAGCCACCCTTTGGGCTAGAATTGAACTCACACCTGTGACTTCCAGTCAAACAATAGACAGACATATAAGGTAAACATTTACACCAGGTAGGTGCACTCCTTAGAATGATCAGCTGAGGGCAATATTTGGACAGGGAGGTATCTTGGAGAGAAGGAATGCATAGGAAAGGTGGACACAGGGAACAGGCAGCCGCATGCAGGAAGTGGGAGGAGGGCTGTGGCATTGTGGGGATTACAATCAACATCATGAAACAAAATGTGTATGAATTGTTGTATGGAAAATGGAATTTTCTCAGTAAACTTTCACGAAAATCACAATAAATTTTTTTAAATGGTCAAATGAAAATGAAAAAAAGGTAAATAGGCCTTATTTTCCTACTATAGAAAATATTTGAGACAATTTATGTGTATATTGCATTAGCTTTGTCACAGAATAAGAGGTGGAAGAGGAGGACTGAGATAAAAATTTTGCCTTGGTCATAAAAGTCATTAAGAGTTATTCCATTCCAGGGATTATGTTTTTCAATTATGTTGTAGCAGGTCTTCTATGGACTCATGAAGCTGTAAGTATTATATTTATCTTAATTTTCAGGCAGTATTTTAGGAAGACCACTTTTTAAAAATTGATTCTTATCCTTTTATTTTGTAAGGAAACATAGAAGTTAGTCAGTGGCCATAACAAAAAGAGTGGAAGGAATTGGCTTTAAGATTATCTCTTTATGATTACAATTTTTTCTTCTCAGTGTCCTGAAATGTCATGATTTTGTACTTTGATGTGCTTCTCTTTTCATTCATTGTGCTGGATTTTCTAGGCCCCTTTCAATCTACAAACTCAGCCTCTTGGTAATTCGTGGCAATTTTATTATTTCCTAGAAAATTTCCTTCCTTACCTTTCCCCCCACATTGGAAACCCAAG
>NW_006921867.1:3142635-3154756 GCF_000298275.1 Orycteropus afer afer
CCATCTCTTTTTTCTACATCCTGAGAGATTTCTTCAACTTTACCTTCCAACATTTCTATTGACTATTCTTCTTATCTTTGATATATATTTCATATTCAAGAAGTTGTTTTTAGCTTTCTCAACATTTCTTCTTATAGTCACATATTCTTTTTTCAAGTATAAAATATCTTTTATCTCACTGAGTGTGTATAATTTAAAGTGTTCTTCAATTTCTACATTCTTTTTTAATTATAAATTTGTTACTATTTTTTTCAATTGATTTTTCTTTCCAGTTGAGAATCTCCTCAGTTACATGGTTATTTTTGGCTTCAAATTTATGCTTAATATACAATCTCCATATATGTGGATAAGGCTTATCAACAGATCAACTTTACTATAGAATGATGGGGTGGAGTACCAGATGTTGACCCAAACCAAACCCACTGTCATAGAGTTGATTCTGACTCACTGACCCTATACGGGTCAGAACTGCTTCATAAGATTTCCAAGGCTGTAAATCTTCACAGAAGCAGGACTGCCTCATCTTCCTCCCATGAAGAGCTTGGTAGGTTTGAACTGCTGACCTTTTGGTTAGCAGCTGAATGCTTTAACTACTACACCACCAGAGCACCTTGATTTTTACCCAAGAGAGCCCCAAATATTTGTACATTTAGATCTTATCTGATAGGACAGTTTTTTTACTCAGAGCGAAACCTTCTGGTTTCCTGTTTAGGGTGGGGGTAATGGATATAAGTTTGGTCACCAGACTTCTTAGGGTCAAGTGGGAAAGGAAACTAGTGGTTTCACCATTCAGTATTATTCATACCATTTTCCTCTTTTCAATTCAGTGTCTTTGCCTTCCTCTCAAATGTCCCCAGTTTCCTGGGGGTAGAGCTTCTCTGTGTCAAAATTTCCAAAGAATCAGCCATCTGTCTTCTATTGGTGGGAGGAACGTGTACTTTTATGAAGTGGAGAAAAGGGTCTGAGACAGAGCTAGTCCTTATACACATACCCAGTTATCTTGTTTTCAACCCCACTCATTCAATTCTGTTTTCAGTGGCACAAAAACCAAATCAAACCAAACTCATTGCCATTGAGTTGTTTCTTACTCATAGTGACCCCCATCAGTTTTCTGAGGCTATAAATCTTTACAGAGGTAGATTGCTCTGTCTTCTTTCTGCAGAGCAGTTGTCGGGTTTGAACTGCTGACCTTCAGTTAGCAGTCAAGTGCCTTATCCACTACACCACCAGAGCTCCTTAAACAAGTGGTACAAGGTTCCTCAAATTCCTGAGACATGTCAAGGCTTTGTGGTGCAAATTAACATGATCATTGCTGTCTTCTCTTCTCTTTGACTTTGTGACTTTCTGAGTATATTTGTGCCTTATTCCTTTTAATCTAATTGGGTTTGGGGAAAGCTGTTAAACATGTTTGTTCATTTGGATTTGTTTAAATTGAAACTGAGTTTTAGCATTTTCAACATTTTAGTAGAATCACATGAGTTACTCAGATGTTCGCTTCTAATTTTGCATTTGTTTTTGAAGATTAAGTGTATAACTGGAAAATCTAAACTCTTTTTCTTTGATGCTATACCATTTGCGTGAGTTTCTAAATGCTCCTTCATTACTGTAATTATTTTTATTTGTCAAAAGGCAATGGAATAGATATACCCATATTGTGTGTAATCTAAATACAATTTTCATTTAACATTGAAGGGTATGAAATATTTACCATGCTTTTGACATGAGTTTGTGTGGTGTGAAAATCTACAAACATTATAATTTAATAATGGCATTATTACAGAAGAGCCAAAGGGTAGAATTAATCACTTATCTTGAGGAGATATGACATTATCATTTAAATTCTTGCAAAACACCAGCCTTAAAGAACTGTTTTATCACTTTCTAATTCTAACATGCAGACTGATGAGCATTTACATGGGGTTTGAATTGATAAATATGTGTGCTGGTTCTAAAGATCTTTCTAATTCTTCTGGCATCATGGTTGCACGGGAAAGTAGGCCTGAACTGAGATCATTATGTTGTTCACAGACTTGACTAGAGGATTTCCAAGAGTGAATGACAATGCAGGTTACTTCCTGTGACTGAATGAGAATGGTCACAGTTTATGTGAATTGTTGCTTACCAAAAGATGAACTAAAGTAATGAGGCTGGGGAAATAATGTCAGATATCCAGAACAGAGTCTAAGCTATTACAGGGAAGAGAACAAAGTGTTAAATTTCTCAAGAATCTATTTTCAAAAGTGGTGGTGGTTGTTGGGTGCTGTCCAGTCAGTTCTGACTCATGGTGACCCTATGTACAACAGGATGAAACACTGCCCAGTCCTGCATCAGCCTCACAATCATTGCTGTTTGAGCCCATTTTTGCAGCCAGTGTGTTAATACATCTTATTGAGGGTCTTCCTCTTTTTCATTATCTACTTTACCACACATGATATCCTACTCCAGCGACTGGTTGCTCTTGATAATGTATCTAAAATACACAAGACAGTCTCTCCATCCTCACTTCTAAGGAGTATTCTGGCTGCACTTCTTACAAGGCAGATTTGTTCCTCCTTCTGGCTGTACATTCAATATTCTTTGCCAACACCATAATTCAAATATATCAATTCTTCTTCAGTCTTTCTTATTCTTTGTCCAGCTTTCATATGCATATGAGGCTATTGAAAATACCATGACTTGGGTCTGGAACACCTTAGTCTTCAAAGTGACATCTTTGCTTTTAAACACTTTAAAGAGTTCTTTTGCAGCAGATTTGCCCAGTGCAATATGTCATTTTATCTCCTGACTACTGCTTTTATGGGTATTGATGGTGGATCCACATAACATGAAATCCTTGACAACATCAATATTTTCTCCATTTATCATGATGTTGCTTATTAGTCCAGTTGTGAGGACTTTTGTTTTCTTTATGTTGAGGTGTAATTCATACTGATCTCCATCAGTAAGTCCTTCAGGTCCTCTTCACTTTCAGCAAAGCAGGTTGTGTCATTTTCGTATTGCAGGTTAATAATGAGTTTGCCACTAATCCTGACGCAGCATTGTTCTTTGTAAGGTCCAGCTTCTTGGATTTTTTCCTCAGCCAGATTGAATGAGTGTGGTGGAAAGATACTATGCTGATACACAACTTTCCTGATTTTCAACCATGCAGTATCCTCTTGCTCTGTTCAGATGACTGCCTCTTTGAACATGTACAGGATGCACATAAGCATAATTAAATGTTCTGGAATTCCCATTCTTCCCAATACTATTCATTATTTGTTATGGTCCACACAGTTGGATGCCTTTGCATAGTCGATAAAACACAGGTAAACATCTTTCTGGTATTGTTTGCTTTCAGCCAAGATCTGTCTGACATCTGCAATGATATCCCTTATTCTACATCCTCTTCTGAATCCAGGTTGAAGTTTTGGCAGTTTCTTGTCCATGAACTGCTGCAACCATTTTTAATTATCAACAAATTTTAATTATGTATGATACATCAACGGTTTTGTTTAATAATTTCTGTATTCATTGGATCACCTTTCTCTGGATATGGGCTTCAATTTTTTTCCCCCCAGTTCTTCTTTCAGCTGGAGAAATGCCTACGGTCTTCTTCCCTTTGGTTTTCTAATTTCAGATCTTTTTGCACATTGTTTACCAAATACCTAGAAAATAGTATGTTCTCTGTTTAGCCTTATATATTTAATATATTTGATACAGAATATCAAAGAAAAAATGTTAGATTATCCAGTATGTTATTTATCAAAAATAAAATACCAGGTGGGCTATAGTGTACTTTTTTAACCTATCTTCTGCTTTTCTTCATTATATTATCAGAATAAAAATACTGTTGAGCATGTAAAAATTAGTCAGAAGGGATATGTATGGATAGGATAAGTGATATCACCTGTTTGAAAAGCCTTTAAAAACATCAGGAATTTCAGTAGTTTACCAAATAAGATTTATTTGTTTACTTATTTTCAATATTTCACTATTGGCTTGAAGTTATTAAACATTAAATTTACTTCTTCAATGAGGAATCTACTGTTTCCTGTAACTGGTTAGGGAGGGAAAGGGGAATTCTTTGCTCTATATCATTACATTTATTTATATCTTAATTAGCAAATACTTTAGATTTACATTGAGTAGGGGAAAATAAGTTTAATATTATTCCTTGCTGAGACTCTCATAGGAGCTCTGGTGGTGTAGTGCCTAAGGCATTTGACTGCTAATCAGAAAGCTGGTGGTTCAAACTCAGCACCCACTCCTCATAAGGAAGATAGGGCAATCTACTTCCATAGAGATACCGCTCCAGCAACCCAAGGAGGGGTCGCTATGACTCGGATCCAACTTGACAGCAGTGAGTTTGATTTTTTGGTTTTGAGACTCTCATATTCTTTTTCTTTTTTCCCCTTATATTTTCCTTTGAATAGTGTTTTCAGAGAACTAGAATATGCAGTCAACAATGTATGACCTCTGAAAACAATAGTACCTTGGCATACTCAAGTGGTACCTCTGAAGATTCAATGTTGTCGTTGTTATGTGCCTTTGAGTTGGACCTGGCTCACAGCAACCCCTCCTTGGGTTTCCGAGGTGACATCACTACGGAAGTAGATTGCCCAACCTTTTTTCTGAGGAGTGGCTGGTGAGTTTGAACTGCCAGCCTTCTGCCATATCCCCCTTCCCAGGATATAATCCTAACATCTGATTCTTTCTCTTTCATTGAAGCTTTTCCAATTTTCTTTTAGTGGAAGATGTCCATTAAAATTGTCTTTGGTAGTTTGTATCAAGGTGGCTTCTATTTGAATTAACATGCTTGAACCCTAGCCCTCACTGCCATGGAGTCACAGTTGCTACCAGAATGAATATTTTACTATCCCTTCAGTCTGCATTTCTTTATCTATTTTTCATACAGTGTCTTCAAGATTTCCATCCTTTGGGGTACATTCTGCATTCAGTATCCAATTTTTAAAAAAATCTTTCCTACTTTCCACCCCTAGCCATATGATTATAGGGTGTTTTCTTTTCTATCTCTTGTTAGGTTTCTGTCCCTTAGTGATTTTGAGACATACCCAGAGTTCTAACAAATCCATCTTGCATGTTGCTTGTCACATCTTTTTCCAAGCTTGTCATGATGTTCCAAGCTTTTCTGTAGGCCATGTTTTCCCCATCTTGTTAAGGTATCTCTAGACTGCTGCATTTTCTACCCAGTGTGCTTTCCTCTAAACATAGACATAGCTGCTCCTTTCTTTCCCCACATTGTAGCAAACACTGAACTGCATTGTTTGTTCAGAATAGAAGGATAGCACAAAGGAAGCACAACACAGTATAAAATATGTAGAGTGAAATTATAGTTCTAACGTCATCTGGTCATACCTTCTCACCAAGGGCCTCCCTCTTAGTCTGTTCTTCATTACTGTGGTGCTGATGCCTATGATTCCCTTTGATATTGGGAGTTCACAGCTTTCTGCAAATACAGAGACTTTCTTGGTTTCAACCACTGGAAACAATTCAGTTTAGTTTTTCAATGTATGTAACTCCTCAGTCAGAAGCACTTCCATATTAGCTTACTTTTCCTATGTCCAGAGCCATCCCTGGATAGATGTATAGGAATTTCACTTCAACATTTGCCTGATAAGAAGTATCAAAGCAATACCTCCCAGCACATGAAAATCATCTCTTCAAAGACAAATTTCATCGTGTACCGTTAAATTGAAAGTCGCAAACAGTAGGAAGCTTTTCACGTGATATTTTGTTCCTGATACATATCAAATTAAGCTACTATGTGATAGCCCTTATTCCCTTTTCATAATTAGCTTCCATGTTCATCTTCATGATAATTTGGCAGATACTTTTCACAGCAATTTATCAATATTATCTTAAGTAATCTTCATGCATAATATAATGGAGATACTCTTGTTTTTTGCTTCTATTTTACAGGGAAAGAATTGAGGCACAGAACAAATGAATCATTTATCTAAAGGTGCAAAGCTACTAAGTAATAGAGGCAGGAGTCAACTCAGGCAGTCCAAACTCTTAACTACTGTGTCTCTTTTCTCCCCTAATCTTAGTAGATACTAGTTGGTAGGTAATTGTATTTCAGACAAACTTCCTTACAATAATGAGTGAAGGTTGTTGTGGTTGGAGCTGGTGTACTACTTCTCCTGATAATGCTTGGCCCCTTCCCATGTTCCATGTCATGATATATGGGTGACCAAGATATTCTAATGGCAAGAAGTAGAAATCAGAATGAAATTTTGAAATGATCCAGGGAGAAGAGGATTTTGTTGTCATTAATATAATTGTTTTGACTTACGCAAGTCTTGGTGAAGCATTTTAACTGTGTTACAGTTTTTCCTTGTGGCTGATTGACTACAAAATCCACTGATTAATTCTAACTCATGGCAACACTATTGGATAGATTAGAAGTGCCCTGTAGGGTTTCAAAGACTGTAAATTTATTGTTTGTTTGTTTGTTTGTTTATTTATCTATTTATTTATTTACTGTTAAGAGCTTGTTTTATATTCAATGTAACACATACATTTAGTTTCATTCCCAATTCGCCATGTTGAACCCTAACCCAGTCTCCTCCCCTCCCTACTCTGTAACACTCCCCCTGTGCCCCTCATATTTATGCACTCCTGTTTGTCCTGCATTTCCTCAATTTGAATGTTGGTCCTCTGGTGTCCCATGGTCTATTGCTCTAAGGTAGATATTGCCATAGAATATGTGGGTGTGTCATCCTGGGTTAAGTGGTCTGCGTATACATCTTGTTAACTACTGGGCTGAGAGCCCTCCCCTGGGGGTGAGTTTTATTCCAGGCGCAGAATGTATTCTAGGGCAATAGCATTGGGATTCTCACCAGATTTCATCTGACCAGTAATTCTGGTCATTACTGAGTTTTGGGATTTTATTCCACGTTTTCCCTCCCACTCTATCCAGGATCTCCAGATTTGATCCTTTCCTGAGTGGTTGGCATTGGTAGTCAGGCACCATCTCGTTCTTCTGGTCTCAAGAGCCATTGTGTCCTAGGGCTGATTGCTTCTAAATGCCCTTTTTGTGTGTGTGTGTGTGTTCTTCTTCACTTCCAATGCTAGGAGACCATTAGCTGCATCTTAGATGGCTGCTTGAAAGCTTTTAAGACCCAGTCACTACTTGTCAATGTAGGATGTGAAACAACACTTTTATGTATTGTGCCAATTGACTCTGGTGTCCCCCAGCACTATGGTCCTGAGGCAGTAGATCTATTGGATCTTTCTCCCATAGTGTCTGGTCGTCTGTGAGGGACTGTAAATTTTTATAGAAGCAAACTGCCACATCTTTCTCCCATGGAGCAGCTGATGGGTTCCAACTGCAATCTTTTGGTTAGCTGCCAAGCACTTTAACTACTGCACCATCAGGACTCCTTTGATTGACTACAGGCCTACAAAATGTCCAAAGTTCATGAAATCTAACAAGAACAACAAACCTGTGGTTGTATTGTTTGAAATTACTCTATGGACCCCCAGATATCACTATCGGAAAGGGCACTAACACTAGTAGTCGGTAGGATTAGTTAAGCCTCCTAATAAAATATTGGAATGTATGGGTTTTCATAAGGTGATTGTTGCTTAGGAACAGATTTAGGTAAAATTTAGAAGTTGTGCAGGGTAAATGTAGAGGTGAAATGTTTGCAACTTGAGGCTTCCCTGTTAAAGAATAGTTGTTCCTCCTTCGCTTGGATGCTGCCCTTGGGTTATAAGCTATCAATATACAGAGGTCACACAGCTCATTTTTTAAAAGTGGCTTCATAAATGATTCAGTATATTTAACCCAACATCATGTAGCTTAAAATTAGATTTAATTCTGACTAGCTTTCCATGTACAATCCTGCCATACATTTTGTTGAACTAAAATGTGTACAATTAAATCCTACATAAGGGGCCCTGTCATCCCCACTGCTTAATGTCACTCTGTACATCGATTGTCATTGTCAAGTGATATTGGTAGATAACAACAACAAAAAACGATAGACCTCTATTACCTGTGGTTTTGCGGTTTTGTAGACAATAGCAACATTGTATGATGAATATTCTATGAAGATTTTTCTGAAATATAAAATGATATATAGAGTGGATCGTCTTTGTTGTATTGAAATGAAAATGAATGCAAATATAACATAGTGATATTTTTGGCCCAGTTAGTGTTTCTAAACCTACTCAATCAAGGTATAACATGTTAGCCTCAATATATTTTAATTCCCATTCCCCTTTCTTCATTAATTCTATTAAGATTTCTATCTTATGCTATTTAATTAAAAAAAAAATCATGTAGACATTTTGTGTCCTTTCTTCTGTTTTATGTCGTAATTTAAAAGTTGAGTAACTTTTGAATTATTTCTGTGTCCTTGTTTTAAGGTGTTCACGTTCACTTGTAGATCAGGCAAGGCCCTGGTGCTGTAGTGCATTTCCCTAAAGTTGGGAATTTATGCAAACTAGAACCAAAGGAGTCTCATAAGTAATTTTCTCTACCAACGAGATAAATGAAGGGCTGAGAGAGGACATTGTGCTACTTCCCTGATGTTCAGTAAAGCTAAAGTCTATTTTAATGCAATAAATTGAGTTTGCAAAACCACAATATTTGATCTTAGCAGCAACTACTCTGTCATCTTGATGCCTTTCCTGTCTCTATTTGCAGCTTCTAGCATTATTCTTCCCACTTAAAGATCTGTTTCAGTCTCTCTCCCACACACACAAATAGAACAACCTTATACAAAACACTTTCTTTCCTTCCCATTTCCCATATCCCAATCCCATATCGTTGTGTTTGATATTTTGCAAATGCGTGCAGAGATTTATGCATGCCCTGCAAACGGTAATTGCTCTCTGTCCATTTGAATTCTGAGTCAGAATTACTATGTATGAGCTAGTTCACAAAAACAAGAATTGTCCCTAGTTGTAAAGAGAAATTACCTGGTCAACTCATTTGGGTCCCCAAGAAAATGAACTCACATATCATGTCTCCAGTGTAATGGTTGAAATGACTTTTTAAAATCAGTGCTTAATAGGGAAAACTAAAAGCCAGTTGAGGAGAACTGAGAACTGAAACCACACTGAACTAATGGAATGCAGTGCATCCTGTTTCAGATATGGTTGTTGTGCATAAATGTATACAGCTGTATTAGTTAGCCTTGTGGGAATGTATGAAATAGAAACCAACCCTAAGTTGCCTGAGTTGTGTCCATTTCTAATTTCTCATTCTTGCAGTGTGTCTGTTTTTTTTTTTTTTCAACACATCAGGTTTTTTTTTTTCCTGCTAAGTCACAAAGCATCAAATAGTGTCCTTCCTACAGCTCCCGTGTTTTCATGTTACATGTCCAGCAGCATAAAGACTGACTTCAGTCTGTGGCTGTTCCTGTCAGGTTGATTCCAACTCATGGCTGGCCCTCATGTTTCAAAGTAGAACTGTTCTCCATAGGGTTTTCAGTAACTGACATCTTACAGAAGTAGACCACCCAGCTTTCTTCTGCAGCACTGCTGGGTGAATTCAAACCATCAACCTTTCAGTTACTAATTGAGTGAAAACCATTTGTACCATGTAGAGACCTGATTTCAGTCTCCGCTATTATTTAAAATTTTACAGAGAAGAGTATCTGACTGGTCCACCTATTGTTGTGTAACTACATGTGCTCTGATCATCTCAGGCTGGGGTAATAGAGATCAAATTGTGTGAATTGGAGAAAAAGAAATTACTGGCTTGTTGGGTAGGCAGAAGGTCCTTGGGTGACAGAAATGATGTTCACTCAACTACTAAAATGTTGGTGATTCAAAAATCACCCAGATGATCCACAGAAGAAAGGTCTGGTGATCCACTCCTGTACGATTACAGCCAGGAAGCCCTATGGAGATGTTCTACTCTGGAACATATGAGATTCCCATGAGTTGGCATTTCCTTGACAGCATCTAACAATAGCAACAATGACTCTGTCATAGTGATTTTGCTAATTAACAATGTCTTCTTACTAGCTATCAATGAAATTATTAGTTAGAGCACTTTCTCCTCCAGATCTCTCTATGCTTCTTTTACTTTCTTTGTCTTATGGTTCACAGTAATGGCCTGTACTTTTTTTTTTTTTAACTACTCCTATATGTCCTATTAAGGGAGCACTGGTAGCGTAGTGCCTAAGGCACATGACTGCTAACCAGAAGGCTGGCAGTTCAAACCCACCAGCCACTCGTCGGAAGGAAGATGGGGCAATCTACTTCCGTAGTGAAACTGCCTTGGAAACCCAAGGAGGGGTTGTTATGAGTCAGGTCCGACTCGGTGGCATGTAACAACAACAACATATGTCCTATTGTCTTTAGCTGGAAGCATCCCAACTGATTTGAGGAAGATTCATTTCAAAATGGCTTTAACACAAAGGATATTTTTTATTTATTATTGCCACCTAATACGATGAGTCAACCCAATGTA
The DNA here is from genome assembly GCF_000298275.1 of Orycteropus afer afer. NCBI lineage: Eukaryota > Metazoa > Chordata > Mammalia > Tubulidentata > Orycteropodidae > Orycteropus > Orycteropus afer. The sequence continues at coordinate 3,153,068 of NW_006921867.1, forward strand.
TGGGAATGTTAAATCAGACTCAACTATATAAGGTGTTATCCCCAGCATCAGCATTACTAATGATTTTAAGGATACAAACAATAATAGAATCAGACGGTCCAAGTAGACATTTAGACCATCCTCTGTGGCTCCCCATGCACTCCTTCTTGCCTTTAACTTGCACAGTAGTAGAGGAAGTTACAAATGAAGTTCACACATTATCTTACACAGCAAGGAGTGATTGTTGTTGTTGTTGTTATGTGCCGTTGAGTAGGACCCGACTCATAGCAACCCCTCCTTGGGTTTTTGAGGTGGTATCACTACGGAAGTAGATTGTCCCATCTTCCTTCTGAGGAGTGGCTGGTGGGTTTGAACCACCAGCCTTCTGGGTAGCAGTCAAGTGCCTTAGGCACTATGCTACCAGAGCTCCCAAGGAGTGATTAGGCTATGAAATATCACCATTTTTACGCCCTGGCTTAAGTAATTATTTTTGTGAGAGACATGTTTCATAATTCTGTAGATTCTTGGCTTATTTATTATAAGTAATCCTTAGCCTGAATATCCTGCTAAGAACATTCTAGATATTAGGGCTCTTCATAGCAAATAACATTAGTCCAGTTGTAAAAGACCTAGTGATTGGAATATTTACAAGATTAGGCCTTTTTATCTGCCTTCTTTATTTACTCAGAAGCATCCCCTCAGTAAAGGGAGGGAAATAATAGGAGTCCAGTGGCTTTAACTTCTCCTTTCCCACAGCTCCCCCTGGTCCACTTCGGCATTCCTCATAGTATTTCTTTTTGTCTCTAGGCTAGTGAAGTTCCACCCTGTATTATCAAGGAGAAGCTTCTGATAACTGAACAAAACCTAGGTTTTATAAGGGAGAGAAGGAGGGGGTGTATAGTTTTGGGGTCACCTGCCAAGAATGTCTTCCACTCTCTATAGTGTCTACACATATACACATATGACCATTGTTCATCATTCTCAAATTAAATCTGTAATGAGTAAAAAGCAGAATTTTCTAAGCAGTTGCTAAAAGTTTGGAGTTTTGCCTCTGAGTAGTAGAGTGATTGTTTCTGATGCAACTGCCATCTCCACTATAAGAGTTTATGCAACACAGAAACTATGTGTCTCATAATTAGTGCTTTAATTTTTAATGCAGGATCTTCCAGCATACTTTCTGAAATAGCTGCTGCTTATGACTGTCCTCTGTGGCTGTAGTGGAGGAAATGTTTCTTTCTTTCCATCAATGACTCTCTAGTTGTAATATTCATAGAAATCATCATAGTTACTTGTTGAAATGCTATTTCCTGGGTCTAACTTTAGAAACTCTGATAGGTAAGCCCAGTACTCTGCATTTTTAACAAAAACCCCCAGGGGTTCTGGAGCACGCATGTTTGTCAGATCACTTTGTGAAAAACACTGTTAATGGGCTTGGGAGCAGGAAATGAGTCTTCAGGCTGGGTGCTGAGTAGAATATAGCTTTCTCTTACTCAAGATCCTTTGCTTCTGAAGTTTTTATCTGCCACTACAAATTCTTCTTTTGAACACAACAGTCCCTATGTCATTCCTCATTGAAAGCATGTCAGGGTACTTTGATATAGAATATGCTTTGCATAAAGAATTTTATAGAACTAGTCATATCAGTGTTATAGTTGTAATATGTGGGAGTGGGCAGTCTGAGCATAGCTTGTTGACTTTCCCTCTGACCCA
>NW_006921867.1:3154856-3157899 GCF_000298275.1 Orycteropus afer afer
ATTTAAAATCAGAAGTGTCACCCCAGATCCTTGGATGGGATGAGAGTGTGGACTCATTCCCTTTGCTCAGGCATCTTGACTCAAAAGCATAACAGCTGGTGGCCTATCAGCACACCCCTCCCTTCTTGCCCTGAAGCACATGTCAACATTCCCAGGAAGTGCTTAGCTAAACGTATGCATCATATTGTGCCTGGACAACCTCACTTCTATATCTGACCCAGCAAGGAAGGTATGGAGTCATTCTCCTGCAGCACAAGATGAGTGCATGCAGACCACCTCCCTGCATGGCCTGCTATGGGGAATGACCTGCTGGTCACAGGAGATTAATACCTACTATTGAAACTGGTTTTGCTCTGTCTATTCTCTATGTGAGTAAAGTATTGTTCCATGGAGTGCCTGTGTGTGAGTTGTCCTTTTTCTGGTGACCCAACACCTGCAACTATGGAATGTGTTACTATCCTCCATCTTGATGGAACTTCTTTCTCCTCTGGAGGTGGTAGCTGGTGTTGTTTGCATGATACAATTATTTCTCAGGACATTTTAACATGTATGGGTCCTTTTCTCCCCATTCCTTTGTGATGTATTGAGTTTGTTGATTTAGAAAGAAAATGGTGAGGAAACAGTTTCTCGAAAGCCACCAAAGTTTGCCTTAAGTAAACTTTTCACCTCTTTTTATTAGACTAGATTCAAGCATATCCACCCTTCAGTAGAGATATTGCATGACTGCTAATAACTTGATTTTTCAGAGATATCAAAATAATTTTGTCCATCTTTTTCATTATTGAGAGCTTCAGTCCAATCACTTCTGGAAAGACAAGTCTTCTGAGATCACCTTAGTGGGTGCTCACTTCCAGAACAGGCTCTGTGATCCTCAGTCTTGAATTTCCCTACACTTTCTAAGCCTCCTATCGTCCCTTTGTCTATATCATGATTTTGGCATTTATTGATATATTGTAGCAGGTAATAGACATCCATGTGTCCACCGTGCATATTACAATGCCTTGAAAACTACTTAAGTGAAGTAAATAATGAATATGACCCAACCGACCTGTCTTACCTAATATGCCTCACTAATGGATGGTCCAATAGGTTCTCAACAGCAAGCCATAAATTCCTGAGGGTAATCTGAGAAACCAAGGATTCATTTGCAAACCAAAGCATTGCCCATTGACTAATTAAGTAATTCCTGACATATATAAGGAACTCTGGTGGCATAGTTCCTAAGACATTTGATTGCTAACCAGAAGGCTGGCAATTCAAACTCACCAGCCATTCCTCATAAGGAGGATTGGGCAATTTATTTCCATAGAGATACCGCCTTGGAAACCCAAGGATGGGTCACTATGAGTTGAATCAACTTGACAGCAGTGAGTTTTTATTTTTTTTCTTTTGAGTTTTTGACATGTATAGTTTGTATATACATATATATGGATGTATGCATACATATGCATACACACATGCACAAACACATGCACACAGTTTTTACTGTATACAGATAGTACTATTACTGATAAATGCAAATTCACATTATTCACTGAATTAATACAACGTTTTGTAATCATATATGCATATATATTATAATGTTGTTGTTGTTATGTGCCATCGAGTGAGACTCGACTCATAGGGACCCCTCTTTTGGTTTCTGAGGCAGTATCACTACGGAAGTAGATTGCCCCATCTTCCTTCCGAGGAGTGGCTGGTGGGTTTGAACCACCCACCTTCTGGTTAGCAGTCAAGTGCCTTAGCCACCATGCTACCAGAGGTCCCATAATATAATATATAATGTTATATATTATAATAAATGACTATTATACAGAAAACTTCTTTTATGAGTTCTGAAATGCTTTATATTAAAAATATATCCAGGCATTTAACATTAGAAATTAGTCCATAATATACATCATTATCTCTGAAAAGTTTTAATTAAATATTATATGAATGATAATTCAGTTCCGTCTTCCTATATGTTAACATATATAGTTTAAGGTTAAAGAGCTCTGTTGGTGCAGCACCTAAGGCATTTGACTGTTAACCAGAATGTTGGTAGTTCAAACCCACCAGCGGCTACAAGATAAGAAGATGGGGCAGTATATTCCTGTAAAGATTTACAGCCAATGGGGGTCACTGTGAGTCGGAATTGACTCGATGGTAGTGAGTTTACACACACATACATGCACACAGACATACATACGTATATGTATACATTTCTATATGTGTGTATATATATAAATCACATACACATACATACACACGTACATGTATGTATATTTTCACCTGTTTTCCCCAAATTACATTATTTGTCAACATTTAAAAATTTTATGTGTTCCCATAAAAGTTCAGATATCTAGCCCCTTTGAAAAGTTGAAAGAGCTGGCTACATTAGTCTACCTTCTCACACTGTTTGATTTGACTTGAGATTGACTCGATAGCAATAGGTTTGGTTTGTTTTCTTGCCTACCTGCAGCTTGCTTTGGATGGAGCAGAGGTGGTCTACTTCTCCGTAGTTCCCACCATTCCCTATAATCCCACACTAAGGCAGAATGTTTGTCACTATTTCTCACTGCATTTGAGCTCTTCTGCTTATTAAAATCAATCTGTTGCACTCCTTTTTATAGCTTCCTGGGCCTTGAAAGGCCAGTTATTGCAATGTGGGAAGGCAGATTCCATTGGTGCACATAGGCTATATTTCTTAATGCATATATGCTATTTAAGAACATGAGATTTGGAGGTAGCAGCCTTAGTTCTTGGTTCCAGCTCTGCCACTTACTGGCACTGTGACTCATAATGTCTTTAAAGGTTATATCATCTAAAAATTTAATGAATAGTAGTTGTTGGTTTAGGGTCTTTGTGAAGAATAAATGAGATAATGCGTGCAAAGTAAATTAGCACAACACCTAACACATGTTGTTGTTAGGTGCCATCAAGTCAGTTCTGACTCATGGTGACCCTTTGTACAACAGAACAAAACAACTGCCTGGTGCTGTGCCAGCCTCACAATCCTTGTTATACCTGAACCCATCATTGGAGTCACTGGGTCAATCCA
>NW_006921867.1:3158707-3160577 GCF_000298275.1 Orycteropus afer afer
GTATCACTTTTTCTGTTCGAATGACAGACTCCTGGTCTATGTACAGATTCTTCATGAGTACAGTCAAGTGTTCTGGAATTCCCTTTCTTATCAATATTATCCGTAATTTGTTATGATCCACACAATTGAATCATTTTGCATAATCAATAAAACACAAGTAAACATCTTTGTGATATTCTTTGCTTTCAGCCAAGATCCATCTGACATCAGCAATGATATCCCTTGTTCCACATCCTCTTCTGAATCCAGCTTTCATTTCTGGAAGATCTGTCAATATGTTGCTGCAACCGTTTTTTAATTATCTTCAGTAAGATTTTACTTATGCATGATGTTAATGATATGGTTAGATTATTTCCACATTCCGTGGGATCACTTTTCTTTGTAATGGGTACAAATATGGATCTTTTCCAGTCAGTTGGACAGGTAGCTCTCTTCCATATTTCTTGGCATAGATGAGTAAGTGTCTCTAGCACGACATCAGTTTGTTGAAACATTTCAAAGGGTATTTCATCAATTCCTGGAACCTTGTTCTTTGACAGTTCCTTCAGTGCAGCTTCGATTTCTTCCTTCAGTACCATCAGTTCTTGATCATATGCCACCTCCTGAAATGGATGAACATTGACTGATTCTTTTTGGTACAGTGATGCTTTGTATTCTTTCCATCTTATTCTGATGTTTCCTGCATCATTCAATATTTTGCCTACAGAAATTTTCAATATTGCAACTCGAGGCTTAAATTTTTTCCTAAGTTCTTTCAGCTTGAAAAATGCTGAGTTTGTACTTCCCTTTTGGTTTTTGATCTCCAGGTCTATGCACATTTCATTATAATATTTGGCTTTGTCTTTTCGAGCTGCTCTTTGAAATCTTCTGTTCAGCTCTTTGATCTTGTCATCTCTTCCATTTGCATTAGCTACTCTCCATTCAAGGACAAGTCTCAGAGTCTCTTCTGACATCTGTTTTGATCTTTTCATCCTTTCCTGTCTTTTAAATGAACTTTTGCTTTCTTCATGGATAATGTTCTGATGTCATCCCATAATTCCTCTGGTTATCGATCATTGGTATTCAGTGCATTAAATCTGTTCTTTAGATGGTCTCTAAATTTAGGAGGGAAATAATCATATTTTGGCTCTTGTGAACTTGTTTTAATTGTCTTCAGCTTCAACTTGAACTTGCATACGAGCAACTGAAGTCTGTTCCACTGTCAGTTTCTGGCCTTGTTTTTGCTGAAGACATTGAGCTTCTCCATCACCTATTTCAACAGATGTAGTCGATCTGATTTCTGTGGACTCCATCTGGTGAAGTCCACGTGTATAGCCCTTGTGTGTCATGTTGAAAAAAGTTACTTGCAATGAATAAGTCATGGGTCTTAAAAACTCTATCATGAGTTCTCCAGTGTTATTTCTATCACCAAGGCTATATTTTCCAACTACTGGTGATTCTTCTTTGTTTTCAACTTTAACATTCCAGTCACCAGTGATAATCAACATATCTTAATTGCATATTTGGTTAATTTCAGACTGCAGAAGTTGGTAAAACTCTTCAATTTCCTCATCTTTGGCTTTGGTGGTTGTTACATAAATTTGAATAATAATAGTATTAACTAATCTTCCTTGTAATGTAAAAAAAGCAGTGCACCACCATCAAGTTGAATCTGACTCATAGCAAGCCCTCCTTGGGTTTCCAAGGCAGTATGTTTACAGAAGTAGATTGCCCAACCTTCCTTCCAAGGAGTGGCTAGTGGCTTTGAGCCACCATCCTACTGGTTAGCAGTCAAATGCCTTAGGCACTACATCACCGGGGCTCCTTGTTACATGGATATTATCCTATTACTGACAGCATTGTACTTCAGGATAGATCTTGAAACATTCTT
>NW_006921867.1:3177507-3180950 GCF_000298275.1 Orycteropus afer afer
AAAGTTACTGTTGTTTTTGTTGTTATGTGCCTTCGAGTCACACCCAACTCATAGCAACCCCTCCTTGGGTTTCCGAGGCAGTATCACTATAGAAGTAGATTGCCCTGTCTTCCTTCAGAGGAGTGGGTGGTGGGTTTGAACTGCCAGCCTTCTGGTTAGTAGTCAAGTGCCTTAGGCACTATATGTATATTAATTTACTGCTTCTCCTCTTGTTTAACTATCTTAAAATTAAGAATTCATTGTATACATAACAGCTTTACAACTATTTATTGTTTCAGCATTGTATTTTATAATAATTATATTTATACTCTTCATACTATATTTCTACTTCAGCTGACAGAAGATTTACAATAAGTTTCATCTGGAATGGCTACTAATGTTTGAAATTGTATATGCAGATACTGAGGAACCTTGGTTGTGCATTGGTTAAGTACTTGGCTGCTAACCAAAGGGTTGGTGGTTCAAACCTGATTTATAAGCAGACATTAACTATACAACCAATGTCATGTTAATGTTAGCCAAATTGTTACACAGATTAGAGATGTTAACCTATTTAACCATACATCATTGATTACTCATCAGTTCAGGAATTCTGGAAATGACTTTGAATTTAGCATCCTATCTCCACAAGCCAAGGGCAAAAACATATAGCAAATTTTAGGCTGATTTAAAAAAAAAAAAAAAAAAAAAGCCTAATGCCATTGAATAAATTCTGACTTGACACAGTGGTTATAGCATTAGGCTGCTAATCAAATCATTGGTTCAAACCTACCAGTCACTCCATGGGAGAAGGATGAGGTAGTCTGTTTCCATAAAGATTTACAACCTTGGAAACCCTATAGGGCAATTCTAGCCCATCCTGTAGGGTTTCTATGAATCACTATAGTTAGACTGATTACTGAGGCTAAAGTCAGACTTCATTATATCTGATGTCCAATCTTGCCTCTGTTTTATTTTTGTGCAGGTTTCTGGGAATATTTCATATTTGTTTTTAATTTGTAAATTGGTACTATATTACAATTTATTTTCCATTTTGTACATGGTTTTAGGTGCTTCATCTGTATACCATATTAACCCCCCAACATACACACACACACACACACACAACTCCGTGCCATTGAGGTGATTCTGACTTATAGGGACCCTCACTGGGTTTCCAGGGCTATAAATGTTTATGCAAGCAGACTGCCTCTACTTTCTTCCACTGGGGTAGCTGGTGGGTTTGAACCAACCACCTCTTGGTTAGCAAAGTGCCTTAACCACTACACCACCAGAGCTCCTTGCACATCATGTTCTAAAACAACAACCAAACCCACAACCATTGAATCAGTTCTGACTTATAGCTTCCCCTATTGGGTTTCCAAGGCAGTAAATCTTTATGGAAGTAGATTAGATTTCCTCATCTTCCTCCCATGGAGCAGCTGGTGGGTTTGAACTGCAGACCTTCTGGTTAGCAGCCAAATGCCTTATCCACTACACCACCAGACCTACTTGCATATCATATTAGGGATGTTTTATTAATTTCCCATTTTAAAAGTATTAAATCTGAAGCTCAAAGTTTCCATAACTTGCCCAATGTTACACAGCTGAATTTGAACCCATGTTAATCTGGATGCATCATATTTTCTTTCTGCTCTCAAACATCTCTGACTTTTCCTTCATTTTACTGTCTCTCAAATATTTTTCTATATCTCTTTTCTTTTCCATAGTTACAGTATCACCAACAGTATAATTCCCTGTCAAATTCACACAAAATATATGTTTTACACAGCACCAAATTTTAATAATGATTAGGGAAGGATGTAAGAAGGAGCAACAGCTACCAACCCAGCAACCTGAGACCCCCAAACCATCAAAAGCAGCTTTGTAAAATGGCCCTGCCTACACTGGGGTTCATTTTGTTTCAGAGGGACTGATGTGTGGTAACTCTGTGTAGTATAAGCAAGCCCAAAGAATCTAGTTACTTCCAGAATCTGTTTCAGGCCTTGCAAGAAAGAGTACATGACTAACGTCTATTTTTCCACATGGCTTATAATACTCATAAATTAGAAGTTTATTTTAAATAAACAATTCAGACCAGCTAGGTGTACCCTTTTAAAAGGATGTTCTTAGAGTAAGAAATTAGTACTTGACACATGGGGTCTCCATGAGGAGAAATCAATTCCAGTGCAACTAATAGCAACAAGCCTATGGAAGACTCTTACTGAGTTTCTCGCTAGTGAGTTATAAGGTGCTCTGGTGGTGCCGTGGCTAAGACGTTTAGCTGCTAATCAAAAAGTCAAACGTTGAACCCACAGCTACTCTGTGGCAGAAAGGTGAGGCAATCTGCTTCGGTAAAGATTTACAAGTTCAGACATCCTTTGGGATCACTATGAGTTGGACCCAAATCATTGGCAGTGAGTTTTGTCTTGGTTAGTAAGTTCTATCAGAGGACTTTAGAAGGAGACATAGACAAAATCCAAACTGATTCATGCATTCCTGGGAAGGAAGGAACCATGATACAAGCTCAGTTTTTCTTTTCCTTCCTACTGGTGTTCCTCACACATACTTCTTTTTTGTTTGATTTATTTATACCGATTATGCTTATTTTCTTCAAAGGAGCTCTGGTGGTATAGTGCCTAAGGCATCTGACTGCTAACAAGGAAGGTGGTGGTTCAAACCCACTAGCCACTCTGCTGAAGGAAGATTGGGCAATCCACTTCCATAAAGCTATACTGCCTATGAGTTGGAATTGACTCCATGGGAGTGTTTTTTTTTTAATTATTTAAAATAATTTAACTTCATACAATGTTTTACCACTCAAAGTCCTTAACTACTGCAGTACCAGGGCTCCAGATAAAATATATAACTTGTACAAAGGGAAAATTAATGCATGAAAATGGATAAATCTGGAGATAAGTTTAGCATAAGATCCAAAAAAAGCATCTGGATGGTGCTTATAAATTATGCTTTGAATTTCCTAGTAGCCAAATGAAAGTAAGAAATATCTATGGTTAAGAGGTTAACAATATCCAAGAGGTTAAAAGGTGTTTCTCATGTGGGGCTTAGCTTATACAGGTGTTGAGAATTAGGTGTAGTAAGAGTTGTATAGTGCCACGAAGCAATGATTTTATCATTAGCTTCCCTCAAGATGGCTCTGTCTCTTGGAGAACGAATCTTGGCCTGGTCATGCATCATCTTCTTGACTTTTAATATATTTGAGTCATTGTTGTGGTTATTATGTCAATCCATCTTTTTGAGGGTTTTCCTCATTTTTGCTGGCCCACAACAACCATCCTATAGTAATCAAAATACTATATGGCTGTTTCTTACCACGCAATCTCATGATGGCATGCAATGAAATAGATTCTCTGAGAAGTCAAAATGCAGGGTTTTAAGCATCTAATCTTCAAAATATTTAGAGCAACAATCTTCAAAGTACATTTTATATAATATTAATTATG
>NW_006921867.1:3181435-3183151 GCF_000298275.1 Orycteropus afer afer
TTTTTTTTTTTTTTTTATGATTTTGAGTTTTGTTCCATATTTTCCTCCCACATGTCAGGACCTTCTATTGTGATCCTTTCAGAATGGTCTGCAGTGGTAGATGGGCATCATCTAGTTTTTCTGGTTTTAGGGTCATAGAGGCTGGGAATGAGGGATGTTAATTAAGAAATAGACTTTCCAGATTTCTGACAAGACCAGAATATAAATAGCCAAGAAACACTGTCTGATACAGTGCCAGAAGATGAGTCCCTCAGGTTGCAAGTCATTCAAAATATGACTGGGGAAGAGCTGCCTCCTCAGAGTTCACTTTAAAGATGGAGTAAAACTTTCAGGACCTCCATTTGCTGATGCAGCAGGACTCAAACATCCATAAATAATCAGAACATTAAATGTATGAAATATGAATCTAGGAAAATTGGATGTTGTCAAAAATGAAATGGAACACATAAAGATTGATATCCTAGGCATTGGTGAGCTGAAATGGACTAGTTTAGGCTATTTTGAATCAGACAACCATATGATCTACTATGTCGGGAATGACAAATTGAGGGGGAATGGAGTGGCATTCATTGTCACAAAGAATGTTTCAAGATCTATTCTGAAGTGCAGTGCTGTCAGTGATAAGATAATATCCATATGCCTACAAGGAAGACTAATTAATACTACTGTTTTTCAAATTTATACACCAACCACAAAAGCCAAAGACAAGGAAATTGAAGATTTTTACCAATTTCTGTAGTCTGAAATTGACCGAACATGCAATCAAGATATGTTGATTATCACTGGTGGTTGGAATGCAAAAGTTGGAAACAAAGGAACATCACTAGTAGTTGGAAAATAGGGCCTTGGTGATAGAAATGACACGAGAGATCACATGATATAGTTTTTCAAGACCAATGACTTATTCATTGCAAATACCTTTTTTCAACAACATAAACAATGGCTATGTACATGGACCTCACCAGATGGAATTCATATGAATCAGATCGACTACATCTGTGGAAAGAGGCAATGGGGAAGCTCAGTATCTTCAGCCAAAACAAGGCCAGGAGCTGACTATGCAACAGATCATCGATTGTTCATATGCAAGTTCAAGGTGAAGCTGAAGACAATTAAAACAAGTCCATGAGAGCCAAAATATTACCTTGATTACATCCCTCCAAAATTTAGAGACCATCTAAAGGATAGATTTGACACATTCAAAACCAATGACCAAAACCAGAAGAATTGTGGGATGATATCAAGAACATCAAACATGAAGAAAGAAAGTGGTCATTAAAAAGACAGAAAAGGAAGAGCAAATTGGATGTCAGAAGAGACTCTGAAATTTGCTCTTGAATGGAGAATAGGTAAACAAATGGAATAGATGACAAGATAAAAGAGCTGAACAGAAGATTTCAAAGAGCAACTCGAGGAGAAAAAGTCAATTATCATAAGGAAATGTGCAAAGACCTGGAGTTAGAAAACCGAAAGGGAAGAACACACTCAACATTCTCAAGCTGAAACAACTGAAGAAAAATTTCAAGTCTCAAGTTACAATATTGAAAGATTCTATGGGCAAAATATTGAATGATGCAGGAAACAGCAAAAGAAGGTGAAATGCATACAGAGTCACTGTACCAAAAATAATTGGTATTTCAGGAAGTGGCATATGATGAAGAAACAGTGGTATTGATAGAAGAAGTTGAAGTTGTACTGAAGGAATTGGCAAAAAAA
>NW_006921867.1:3183796-3184664 GCF_000298275.1 Orycteropus afer afer
GGAACTTCCAGAAATGCAAGCTGGATTCAGAAGAGGATGTGGAATGAGGGATATCATTGCTGATGTCAGATGGATCTTGGCTGAAAGCAAAGAATCCCAGAGAGCTGTTAACTTGTGTTTTACTGGCTATGCAAAAGCATTTGAGTGTGTGGTTCATAATAAATTATGGACAACATTGAGAAGAATGGGGATTCGAGAACACTTAATTGTGCTCATGCAGAACCTGTACATAAACCAGGAAGCTGTCATTGGAACAGAACAAGAGGATACTGCATGGTTTAAAATCAGGAATGGAGTATCTCAGGGTTGTATCCTTTCACCATACTTATTCAGTCTGTATGCTGAGCAAATAATTTGAGAAGCTTGACTATATGAAGTATGAAGAAGAGTGTGTCATCATGATTGAGAACACTCTTCAACAACCTGTGATATGCAGAAAACACAGCTTTGCTTGCTGAAAGTGAAGATGACTGGAAACAGTTAATGATAAAGATTAAAGACTCAGTCTGCAGAATGGATTACACCCCAACTTAAAGGAAATGAAAATCCTCATAAATGGACCAATAAGCAGCATCATGACAAATGAAGAAAAGATTGATGTTGTCAAAGATTTCGTATTACTTGGTTCCACAGCCAACACCAATGGAAGCAGCAGTCAAGACATCAGACAATGTATTGCACTGGGCATATCTGCTGCAAAAGACCTTTTTCAAGTGATGAAGAGCAAAGATGTCTTCTTGAAGACTAAAGTGTGCTTAACCCAAGCAATGCTATTTTCAATCACTTCATATGCATGTGCGAACTGGACAGTGAATAAGGAAGACCAAAGAAAAGTTGATGCTTGTGATAGTTGGAGTTGTGTGTCGAC
>NW_006921867.1:3185027-3191598 GCF_000298275.1 Orycteropus afer afer
AGCTTGACATTTGATCCAGGAACTTTGGACTTGCCAGCTTCTGTAAGTGTGTGAGCCATTTTCCTAAGATAAATTTCTCTCTATAAGCTTTACTGGTTTTGTTTCTCTAGAGAACCAGGTCTAACACAATGCTTTTGATATGTGGTGCTGGAGAAGAATGATGAAAGTGCTATGGACTGCTAAAAGATCTAACAAATCTGTCTTAGAGGAAGTGGAGCTGGAATGCTCCTTGGAAGCGAGAATGGCCAGACTTCATCTCACCTACTTTGGTCATGTTGTCCAAAGGGGCCATTCCTTGGAGAAGGATGCCATGCTTGGTAAGGTGGAGGGGCGACAAAGGAGGGGAAGGCCCTTGATGAGATGGATTGACACAATGGCTGCAGCAATGGGCTCAAGTATAGCAGGGATCATGGAGCTAGCACAGGACTGGGCAGTTTTGTTCTGCTGTGCATTGGGTCATTATGAGTCGCAGACAACTCGACGGCACCTAACAATAACAGCAACAACATCAGATCTAGTGAAAAGCCTCACAAGCAATGTCCCTTCACTAAAGATCTTAGGCACAAGAGCTCCAGTAGGGATCTAGTCTTGACCTATATAGCTACTCAACTTCTGCTGAGGTTCTCTATCTCTGGCCAACTTAATTGGAGATGTAATCTAATCATATATACATATGCTTATGTATGGTTTGCTTCTACTGTTCTGAAACACTCCCCAAATGATGTGCATGTTTAATGGTAAAAGGGTTAAGGGTCCAGTACATTTAACAGTGTATTTATCAACATCTGTCTATCAAGGGTTCCATTTAGAGTTTCTTCCTTTGCTTCATTCACTTCAGTCATTTGTTAGGAATTCCTTATTGTTATCATTGTGTTGTTATTGTTCAGATACACGTATTCTTGAAACTTTAACATTCATAAGTCTTCTTTACTCAGAGGCAGCTTCAGTTTTGAAATGGTAAGTACATTGTAAAGATATACACAAATACCAATTTTATTTATATCTGTTTCGCAAAAAAGTAACAATATGAGTAGTTGATTTTTCTTCTAACTAAAGCAGATTATTCTGAAATCTTTGGAGGTATATTGTTTCTAGTTTAAAAGTTAACCCTAAGTGGTGCATTGAATGCATGCTAGTGATAGTAGAACAATTTGGAAAAGGATAGCAAAAATGGTTACGCACCTTGAAAAATGTAATCAATGTCACTGAATTATACATGTAGAAATTACTGAATTTTGCTATCCTATGTTTTGTCGTGCATGTATATTTTCACCACAATTAACAACAACAACAACAAAAATAACTAAGATATTTCGCTTCTGAATTTTTTTTATTATTACAGTATTTTTGGTGAAAATTTACATAGCAAATTAGGTTCTCATTTAACAGTTTCTATACATTTTGTTCAGGAGCTCTGGTAGCATAGTGCCTAAGGCACTTGACTGCTAACCAGAAGGCTGGTGGTTCATACCCACCAGCCACTCCCCAGAAGGAAGGTTGGGCTATCTATTTCCAGTGATAGTGCCTCGGAAATTCGAGGAGGGGTCTCTGAGTCAAGTCTGACTCAACGGCACATAACAGCAACATATATTTTGTTCAGTATCTTGGTTACACTTTTCATAGTGTGCCAGAATTATTATTTTCATCATGATTATTCTGTTTCTATTAATCTAGTTTCTCTGCCCCCTTACCGTACCTTCTCATGTCTGCTTTAAGGTAAATATTGACTGTTTGATATTACATAGATGAAGATTTTAAAAAGAGCACTGTATTCAAGGGTGATATCATCTGTTTTAGTAGCCAATCTATTATTTAGCTGAAAGGTGACCTTTAGGAGTGAGCTCAGACCCAAATTTAAAGGGTGTCTCACCATAACAGTTTTGGGGGATCATCCAGGTTCTACTAGTGCAATAAGTCTGTTTTTTTTTTTTTTCCTTTCTTTTAGGAATTTGAGGTTTAGTCTACATTTTTCTCCAATTCTGTCTAGAACTATCTATTGTGTCACTGGTCATAAAGACTATTAGTAATAGCCAGCCACTCTCTTGCCTTCTATTCTCAGGATAGATGACATGATAGTTCATGTCATCTGGTACACTGGTTTCTTCTTTGAATCTTAGATATCATTCTTTTTCACTACAGACAATACAGACCAATAGTTGTATCATAGATGGCTGCTTGCAAGCTTTTAAGACCCCAGATACTACTCAAACTAGGATGTAGAACAATGCATTTATGAACCATGTTCATAAAACTAGGATGTAGAACAATATTTTTATGAACTATGTTATGCCAAATGACTGAGCCTGAGACTATGGTCCTAAAGCCTCAAACCCAGTAAAGGAAACACGTAAGGTGTTTCATTACGTCTAGGAAGTATCTCCAACTGTGCTTCCTATGTACTTTATTATATATGTGAATATATATGGAACACAGACAAACATGTATGTACATATGCCTACAGATACACCTATACACACCCAACCTATACTCATGTGCCTTCCTATATACATATATACCTATATCTCTACATATGTAACCACACATATTTTTTGTTGTTATTACTGTTATTGCAAAACTATATATGTTATAGCATTTACCAAAATTGACCTTTATTCTTGTGTACTTCTTAATGTCATCATTTTCCTTGGTCAAATTGTGCAGAATTCACTCATACTGGATATTACCTTGCTCATCCCCCAAAATAACATGTGCCTACTATCTAGAAAGTGATCCTTTTCACATACCTGCCAGCCACCAAAGAGTGTAGCTTTCTGTGTACCGGTCCTTGTCATTTTATAAAACTAAGGACATGCAATATTTGTTCTGTTGTGATTGACTTATTTCACTCAGCAAGTCTTCCAGATTCATTCATGTGATATGTTTCAAGAGCTCTTCATTATTTTTCATAATTGCATACTTTTTATTGTATGTATTTACCATAATTTGTTTATCCATTCATCCACTGATGGGCAGTTGTTTCCAAATTTTTGCTATTATTAATAATGTTGCATTGAACATAAGTACACGTTTATTCATGCCACTGCTCTTTGATCTCTAGGGTATATATCTAGGAGTGGGATTGCTGGATTGCATGCTATTTCTATTTCTAGCTTTTTTGAGGAAACCTCATACCACTTACTATTGTGGTTGTACCATTATACAATCCAACAAGCAGTGTATAAGAGTTCCAATCTCCACACAACCCTGGTGGAATTTGTTATTTTCTGCCGGTTTTTTTTTTTTTTTTTCTTTTCTTTTCTTTTCTTTTTCTGGATCAGTGCCTTTTTTGCAGGGGTGAGATGCTATGTCATTATAGTTTTGATTTGCATCTCTCTAGTAGCTAATGGGGAGCTCTGGTAGCATAGTGCCTAAGGCACTTGACTGCTAACCAGAAAGCTGGTGGTTCAAACCCACCAGCCACTCCTCGGAAGGAAGATGAGGCAATCTACTTCCATAGTGATACTGCCTTGGAAACCCAAGGAGGGGTTGCTATGAGTCGGGTCCGACTCGACGGCATGTAACAACAACAACAACAATAGTAGCTAATGATCACAAGCATGTTTCCATGTGTGTGTTAGCCAGCTGAATGTTTTTTTTTTTTAATTCACTAAAATGCCTCTAAAGTCTTACTAAAGTTGAGCTCCATATTCTGTTGTGACGTGTTTACAAACAGTCTAAAACTATGTTATGTGAATATGTTATCAAATAATATATTCGAAAATTAGCATTGTGTTTCCTATTTTAGATTATATGTATTACCATCTTAATGAAACTCATAGTGGCTTTCCTAAATTTGGAAATTAAAATCTGGATTATATCCTTAAATTTAATTTGGTCAATGTCATAATTCTTTAATGTTATCTGAGCATCCACAGTTTTATATAACCCTGATCTTTCATCTGTTGGAGAATTGTGCTCATTTATCCTTAAACTTCTTCTGAGAATTTGCCAGTAAGTACTGAGACCTGAAATTATTTTCTCAGGTTTGCACCGTCTATCAGTTGTGAAACAAGGTCTCCCACCACAAGTCTTTTCTGTCTTCTCTAGTTGACCTGCCCATTACGCTATGTAACCTGGCTAAGATTGAAGGCTTAGTATTTATCTGTTAGGTTAAATTTTCTGGAATAAAAACTGCATCTTAGTATCTCAGACAGGGCAGCAACTCCATTGGCATCTTATATGAAAGGTTTAGTTTTTAGTTTACACATGAAATTATTTACACGGGAAAAAACACAATTTTTTTGTGAGCAGTAACCCCATTTAAGCATTTTGATGAGTTGTGTTTGCTTTTCATTCTTTCCTGTGAAACCACCAAGATAATATTCTACAACGTACCCTGAGATAAATGTTCCTCATTTGCAAGGGGAATGAGATTCTTGTAATGCTACTAGCTTCTTAATAAGAAAAGGTATTTAGCTACAGGAGGGGGAAGTAAGTGGTGAGATATTAGATTGCTGCTCCCATTGATCATGTTTTGATTGAGGCTTTCAGTTTAAATGCTTCTTTGTTTAGCTGTTTGGTAATTCTTTATAAGTTGATCATCTACAAAATGAAGAAAAAATACAAATTTGAAGAGTTGCATCTCCTTTTATTCACCATGGATGGGGGAAAAGCATAGATGAGCTTCTCGCTGGGGGATTTTTAAATGACTAAGCAAATAAATATATACCATGCAATACCTCAGGATATAATTATTTTGCAAATAATACAAATTATTTATGTGCAAATTTCCTCCTTTAACAATGTGATCTTTTTAAAGAACATATTACTATATTATACATAATACATTATACATGTATTAAGCATTAATACAGTATATATGCCCTTCATGACAACTTTTAAACTCACCAAATACCATGCCATGCCTTATTAATTAATTATTAATAATTAACCAGATTACTTACTGTACTAGTTACATGTGTATGTCAACTTGGCTGGGCTTGGTTGAGTGGCTGGGCAGCTCATGGTAGTTATTCCCCATGATGAGACTGACAATCAACTCCATGGTGGGATCTACCACAAACAGTTGAGTAACTGCTTTTGGGATGTGGTCTGCTTCTTGTATATAAGGGAACGGTCTCTAGCTTATGGCATGCTTGGATCCTGCGTGTAGCTGTGTCATTGCTCAGCAGCCTGCCATGTTCTGCCAACCTTAGGACTTACAATGGATTTGAATTAATGGCCTGCTGTGTGGTTTGGTAACATCGAGACTGTGCCTTTTTACTTGTCAACTTTGGGCTTCTCAGCCTCAGCAACCAGCAGCTGTCTGAGTGAAGAAATGCCTCTAGCTCCATTGGGCCAGCAGCAGGAGACAGAGCTGGACCCCAAGGTTGAGGGGCTTTCACTAGCTGCTAGAGCCTGGTACTTTGAACTTGGACTTAAAGCCCCAAAACTATGAGAGAATAAACTCCTGTTTGTTAAGGCCATCTTATTTGTGGTATATTCTTTTCAGAGCAGCACTAGGTAACCAGAACGCTTACTATCAGCCTGACAACATTCTAAATGCCTTCTGTGTTAGTTCATTCAATCCTCAATATAATCTATGCCCTTTCAAAGTTGGAGAAACTGAGTCATGGAGCGGCGATTGACTTTCCCAAGGGCATACCATTTATAAGTGGTGTAGAAGTAATATTTACCAAGACAACTTGTGTCCGGAACTTGAATACTTGATTATTGCAATATACTGTCTGCATTTGTCTTAGATATCTAACATTTATAAAACTGTGGTGATGACATGATCTCCTATAGAATGTTTCTGGCTAATATTTTAGTTAATGAACGCATTCCTCCAATTTTCTTTATTCTTTTAATATAGGACATTTCACAAAAATATCACAATGTGGCTGGCATCAAACAAAAAGACCCAAACCCACTGCCATCAAGTCGATTTCAACTCATAGCAACCCTACAAGACAGATTAGAATTGCCCCATATGGTTTCCAAGGCTGTAAATATTTACAGAAGCAGACTGTGCGTCTTTTTCCTGCAGAGTGGCTGGTGGGTTCAAACTGCCAATGACCTTTTGGATTAGCAGCTGAGTACTTTAACCACTGTACCACCAGGCCTCCTTTGCTGGCATCAGAGCCTTTGGTAGTAAATGTATGGTCCATATTGGTTAAAATGACCAAACTATTTGCAATACCAGCATTTTTGATTTTTTGGATGAGTGTTTGTAAAATACTAGTTTCCATGAGTTATTCTATTGTTGTCAACTCGATTCTCGCTCATAGTGACTCTGTAGGACAGAGTAAAAATGCCCCATAGGGTTTCCAAGGCTGCCTATCTTTATGGAGGTAGACTGCCCCATCTTTCTCCCACAGAGATTCAAACCACCAACCCTTTGGTTAGCAGCCAAACATTTAACCAGTATGCCACCAAGGCTCCTATGGACTGATTGTTCAAGCAAGACTAAATCCTTGGTGAAATTATTTATCCTACTTTGATTGCAAGGGAGCTCTGGTAGCATAATGGCTAAGGCACTTGAGTGCTAACCAGAAGGCTGGCGGTTCAAACCCACCAGCCACTCCTCGGAAGGAAGGTTGGGCAATCCTACTTCCGTAGTGATACTGCC
>NW_006921867.1:3191698-3199826 GCF_000298275.1 Orycteropus afer afer
ATAACAACAACAACAACTTTGATTGCAAATCATGGTGAGGGTGCATGTTGGAGAGGATTGGGAGCAGCGGGATTAAAAATAAGGAGCTCTGGTGGTGTAGTGCCTAAGGCACTTGGCTGCTAACCAGAAGGTTGGAGGATCAAACCCACCAGCCACCCCTGGGAAGGAAGGTTGGGCAATCTAATTCTGTAATGACGCTGCCTCAGAAACCCAAGTAGGGGTCACTATGAGTTGGATCCAACTTGAAGGCAGTGAGTTTGGTTTAGGGTTTTGTTACCAAGCCCATGGGCCAGTTTGTCATTATTTTGGGTCCTAGTATTGTGGTGGTTGTTTTAAACCAAACACCCTAATTAAATTGATAATACATACTTTAGGAAAGCAAGGTATTATTTCCTGGTGAATCCTTAAAAGCTGTAAGTGATACGTATGCAGTGCTAAAATTGTCTTTAGGTGTGGGAAAATCTGCATTCTGTAGCAAGTTTTTAGACTGTAAGTTTCTGAATCAAAATGAATAATGTTCTGATTTTGAAGGGAATTTTATCAATACAAGAAAAGCTTAAGATTAGTTAATACTGTACAACTAATAAGATCTAAATATTGTGTCACAGGTGTATGACATTTTAACTTATTTAAAGAGAAAAACTGAAAAGCAGGAAAAAATAACTAGTATGTAACATATGATGCTACCGTGAATATTTCATAAAGAACAAGCATCTGGGGAAAATGAAATAATTTACCCATAATCATTTTATACAGATTTCAGAGGTTTTTTTTTCCCTTCCCAAGAAGAAACAAATTGATGTATCTAGTTGGGAGGAGTTAAAGCAGTTTTATGTAACCTGTATAATAGCACCTATTCTTAAAAGTGAATACTCTATTGTTTTGTTGATGGATTAATAATGTATAATTCACCCTAAAATGATGTATATAGTAGGAAAGAATGTCATTCAGATTGCATACTTGTTTTGGTTTTTGCCTTTCCACCACCCTCCTTTCAATACAATGGGCGTTAATTTTTTAGAGGAAAAATACTAGGATTATTTCTGTGATGATACATTATTAATTACATCTGAAGATTAATCATATTGTCTTTATTTGGCAATTTAAGTCAATGTTTTATCGTAGCAATGTCTCAGAATTAGTCTACACATTCCACTATGTTTTTGAATATATATTTTTGATGAATATAAACTACTTAAGTTGTGACAGTTCCTTACATTTGCATAATTGAGTTACTAGCTTCAGAGTTAAAACAATATTGCTTTGACTATAATTAAATTTAGTAACTTGCTTTGAAGACTCTATGAGTACTCTTCTATTGTATACAAATTTTATAGTAGTAAAGGTATTTCTTGGAAAGGAAAGTAGTGCATAATTTACTAAACAATTACAAGTGTTTGTAATATGTTTTCTTATAACTTAATTAGCAGCCTGATTGCCAGTTAGTTTATTAAGTTGTACTAGACGTAGGGTTTTGAAGTTAGAAGTCTGTGGGCTTAATATTACATTTGCCAAAGAACATCAAAATGAAAATCATCAAGTGACTTAAGTGTGATAGCAGGTTGCCAATTTGTTAAAGGTCAAGAAGTTGGAAGGGTTCAATGGGTTTTACAGAATCCATATATTGGGAACAAAATTTTCCTACTAATATAGCAAAAACTGAGACTGCTAGATTCAGGTTGGCAGAGTTTCAACTACCAGCTGCCTCCTAATGACTTTCCCAGCTGTGATAGTTGTAGGATTGAGTTTTAGGCTGTATCCTTAATTTTAGGTTGTTCATTTATTTATGTAAAGGTAAATATTTTATCTAATGCTTTTTTTTTTTTCCTTTAGCAAATGGGCAACAAATTAGAGTGATTTCAGGATTACTATAGCTGGTAAAAAAATTCTTTTGAAGTTTATACATGTCTTTAAAAAATATAAACATACTCTAAATTTGTCTTGCATTGAAATTAATGCCTAATATAGCTGATTTTGAATTGGATAATGCCCCCTTTTTTTTGGCTAAAAATCTGCATGGCAGAAGAAGATCAGAATTAGTATAGTGCTGATCAGGGAGTCAAAATGGCTCTCTGTTGCAGGAGGAATGGATAATAGGAGAAAGTATGCCAGCCAGGCCCAGGACACTCTGCCAGACAGAGGAGAGCACATGGGCAAATTCCCTGAAAGCATCAACTTGTGAACAGGGATTGGTTAACCCAGATTATATACCCAGAGGCATTCTACTTACTCCATGAACTCACCAGATAGGACACAAACATGAGACTACCTTAAGTTCTTTTTTCTGAATGTAAATCATCAACCAAGATACAGGTATACCAGAAGTAGTATCAGACCATAGATGAAAACAACAAGACACATGAGTAGTATAAGCATTATAAAAGACAGCAAAAGGAACATCTTACATTAGTCAAATATATAGAGAGGAATACATACAAACAAGAATGTAAAAGTGTTAGGAAGACACTCAGAGATAAGGGAGGATGGTGATAACGTGAAGCAGAAACAAATTTATTTTTTTAAAAAGTGAGATGATTTGAAATGCCTGTATCACTTGTTCAAGTCAAAGTAAGAAGTCATTAGATGGGTTTGAAAACCAAATAGATATTTCTGGAAGATCAGTTTCTGAAGAACTAGCTAGCTGAAAGGAGCCCTGATAGCACAAGGGTTAAGCGCATGGCTGCTAACTGAAAAGTGGGTGGTTCAAGCCTATCCAGAGATTCTGTGGGAGAAAGACCTGGCTATCTCCTCTAGCAAAGATGACAGCCTAGAAAACCCTATGAGGCAGTTCTACTCTGTAACTGGGGTTGTATATGAATCAAAATTGACTTGATAGCACCAAACAATAATGGTTGGAGGAACAGGTTAAAGAAGTTTGTCTGTATTTTTCCCCATGTGAGGGATACAAATAGAATAATAAACTTTTCTAAATTATATAGGTTCCAAATTAATGAGGTAAATAAATAATGCAGGAAAATATTTGGACAAATAATGACCAATAATTTCTCCATATTAAAACTTGACTTAATGGTAAATTAGATGCTAAATGGGATAGATAAGGAACTCACATATACATTACAGGGAAATTTAAAGGGGAAAAAGATAATAGTGTACATCTAAATCAATTAAGTAACAAGCAGAAAAAGATAGTAGAAATGTTTTATTATACAAGATACTTTTAAACATGTAAATTTGTTCCATTCAACCATCGTGTCTTCCTTTATGTCCTTTAGTAGTTTTTAAACACTTTTCTATGACAGTATTATGAATTCTATGAGAGAATAGTTCCTAGGCAATGTATGATATTTTTAAATGCTTTTGTCAATGATAATGAATACACACACACACACACTCACTATTGATAGAACTTCATAAAGAAGGAATATAATCATAATCATCAGCTGTAGTTGACAAACATAACAGATCCCTCCTAGAAACTAAAATATGTTAACAGACTAAAATCATCATTTATGAAGGATTTGAATAACATTATTAATAAGCTTGAAGTAACAGATACGTGTAAATTTTTATTTGCAAGATACAGAATAAACATCAATTTTGGCATTATTACAATGCTGACAAAGTATAAATTTAATGCATTGTATTAATTCAAAAGAAGGAAGTAAAAGAGTTTCCTTTATTTGATGATATTTATTTAGCAAAAAAAAAAAAAAAAGCTACATAGTATAACAGACATATTTTTTCTCTTCCTATGCATACATGTCTTATTTCTCTTTCTTTTCTTATCATATTGACCAGAACCACTAGATACATGCATAAACATTAGTAAAGATAAAATGAATCCTTCGCTTTTAGCCAATATTGAAAGGAATGCATCTGAAATTTTTTATTAGATATAGTATTTGTCATAGGATTTATTATATGGAATTTATCAAAATAAAGAAATTCTTTGCATTCTTTTCTTTTTTTTATAAGCTGTTTGTGAACTATATAAAAAGAGCCCTGATGGCTCAGTGGTTAAGCATATGCTTACTAACCAGCCACTCCACAAGAGAAAAATGTAGTAATCTGCTTTTGTAAAGATTACACCCTTGGAAACCATGTGAGGCTAGTCTTACTCTGTCCTATAGGGCCACTCCTCGGAAGGAAGATGGGGCAATCTACTTCCGTAGCGATACTGCCTCGGAAACCCAAGGAGGGGTCACTATGAGTTGGGTCCGACTCGACAGTACATAACAACAACAACAAATAGGGCTGCAATGAGTCAGAACTGACTGAATGGCAATGGGTTTGTTTTTTGGTTTGTACTATATAAAAGTTGTCTGCATATTTTGAAATCAACTTGTGATCTTTTTTCATATTTATTTAATTAACGTGATGGAGTATATTCATAGGTTCCCTGCTATTAAGCCATCCTTGCATTCGTAATATAAGTCCTGCTGATCATGGCTCATGTTTGATGTTACTGCATTCATTTAGCATTTAATTTAGGATTTTCTTATCTATGTTGATGAGTAAAAGAGGCCTGTTACTTCATTTCCTGTCTTGTACTCTTAGTTGCTCTAGCCCCATAAGTGAGTTGAAAAATTTTATCTTTTTCTGTTTTCTTAAAAAGCTTCTATAAGGTAAAACTTTTTTGTATTATTTTCACTTTAAATATAATGTCTGTCTTCTGTATTCTTTTGGGAATGGAGTGTGAATGATTCTATTTCCCAGAGACTCATTATAAAAAATTATAAAACACATGATTTTTGTTGAGTGGTGGGGAATGTCTGCGTTATACTTTTGGGTGCCTTCCAGTTATCTGAGCTAATTAGGACATAGGGGATGATTATATATCAAAGTAAGAGCTCACTTAAGGAGCTCAGAAACAGATTCCTGAAGATTTCATTCTTATGAAGCAAAACAGTATTTTAGAAAGATTCAATGTGCCACAGTTAATTTGTTAATATATTTTTACTTACTTTATGAATACTTTTGAATACATAAACTTCTTTTAAAGAAAAATCACAGGACAAAATTTGTGCATTTTATGGATACTCTCTATGTCAAGATAGACATCAACATTTAACACCAATTTATGGTTTTTTATTTAAATATTCTCTATTTTGTTTCATCTAATCATGCTGTATGGATTTTTAAGATACCTTAGAGAATTTAATTTTTTCCTAAGCATTGAGAGTACGATCTATGATGTATATTATAATATGCTTATTATTGCATACATCTCATTTCTTGACATATAATCTGTTGATGTTTGTAATATTTCAGTATTTACAATAAAGAATTAAAAGTGAACAATGTAAATAATAGCAAATAATAGATAAGAATATCCTAAAATTATTAGGGATATTGAAAATGTATTTCTAATTTTTTTACAAAAGATAATCTTGTGAACACAAGATAGGGATTATTATATTTACACTAATACTTCCCATACATGAATTACAATTGAGTACTGCAAATAGACATAACAACTAATGAGACCTTTCTTACTAGAAAGCTATGCTTCTGAGATTGATACTCTAAATTTCTAAGCATAAATTTGACTCCTATTCCTTCTTACCTGCTGCATCTTCAATTGTTCTACCTTTCTTTTTCAATAAAACAATCTATTGGCTTAGTGTAATTCATCACTTTTCTTTCATTTACAACTGCACTAAGCAAGGATCATGGTGGGCAAATCCCACCTTCATTGCTATCTGTGTGGCAAGGATCATAATGAATCCAATCCCTAAAGTGTGGAAATGGATCCAGTCCTCACCTTCCCACTTCTTCATCCTTGTCACCAGCCACTCATTCTCTCCCACACTTTTTTTCCCTCCTATCTCACAGTTATGGGAATTATTAGAGAAGTAATATTCTCTTTCTTTCAGTCTGAGGCACCCAGAGCTAGGTCAGAGCTCACACACTAGAAGGGCACCTTCTTTCAGACTGTCAGACAGGCAGATGCCAGTCCCTGCTGGCTCTCACTGTTCCTGTGGGTTTGTTAATTTGATGGAATGACTCAAAGAATTCATGGACAGCATACCATACTTCCTACAAATTTATTACAACTATAAAGTATACAAATGAAGAGACACATAAGGTGAGGTCTAGGAGGGCATAGTGTCATGCTTCCATGTGTCAAGAAGGCACGCACTACCCTCTCTTATACACGCTTATCAATCACGAAGCTCTATCTGAGCCTCCCTGTTCCAGGTTCTTATCAGTCTTACCACAAAGTCATGATAGATTACAACATGGTTATTGAGGCTTATCAACAATATCAACCCTTAAGTGGCTCCCTTCTATCTGTTCGGTACTCATTCATTAGCGTCACGTGTTTGTATAGCTTGAAAGAACCCAAAACAAAGGCCAAATGCCTTTCTTTAAAGTGATTTCACATCTCTGAACAACATTCATTGAAAAATCCCTGGCCAAGTTTACAAATAACTTCTTTGTTGGTAATACGTGTCTACATCTTCTCTCTCTCTCTCTCTCCCAGTCTCTCTCTCTCACTCACTCTCTCTCTCTCTGCAGCATCCTGTAGTATACTGTGGACTCCTTCCTTTTTCAAATGACAAAAAAGAAAAATAACAAACACTGACTTATATAAAACTTTAATGTATTGATTCCTGTTTAAGACCTATCTGGTAGTTCCCAGAAGCTGTAAAATCTCAACTTATAGAATGGCACCACAACCTTTGGTCCAAAAAAATCTCAAAGATTCATGATATTTTCTTTGGCTTTGATGGTGTCACATGGGTTTCCAAGGCTGTAAATCTTTACAGAAGCAGACCACCTCATCTTTCCTCCATGAAGCTGCTGGTGGGTTCAAACTACTGACCTTTTGTTTAGCAGCCAAATACCCACCCCATCTGAGTCTTTATTAGTTGCCTTTTCCCTGGTTTCCCTCGAACCCTTGGAATAGCCCTGAAATAGTGCTTATCACTCTTGTTAGTTATCATATGTCTATTTTTATCATCCTCCTTTATAAATCTGTATTTATTTGGAAGAAAGAGGGCTAGCACCTAATACATTACCTCGTTAAATATTAATGAATAAGACAAATCCTTAGGGATGTCACAACATTGAACAATATTTATTTCTTAACATTGCCTTTCTGGTGAAATTCTGGTAGTCCTATACCTTAAAATTACATGTTAGGAACTATTGATTGACTCGCTGATTATTTGTTCATGTGTTGACATGCTATATTTTATTACTAAATTTACTTATTTTTCCACACTCATTAGTATAATATTTTCAGTATTGACTTTGTTACAATGAATACATTTTCATTTATACAATTATATAATACCTACATGTTTATTTAAATATTTTTTGGTAATTTACGTATATTAGCTATTCCCATCTGACTCATTCATTCAAAACAACCAATTTTGCCTTACTCTAAATATCTTGAAATTTATATTTACTTTTGTTCTACTTGTGGTTTAATTTTTGTTCTATCTGTGGTTTAATAAAGCCCCAGAAATTATTTTTTAAAATCATTTTATATGTAATAGTTTTCTCATTTCATCTTTTCGGTACAGGTATACCTGGTTTTACTGCATTTTGTACATATTGCTTTTTTTTTCTTTCTTTTTTTACAAATTGTGGCTTTGTGACAACCCGGCTCACACCGTTTTTCCAACAGTGTGTGTGCTCACTTTGTGTCTCTGTGTCATATTTTAGTAAATCTCACAGTATTTCAAACTTTTTCATAATGCTATTGCACACTTAATAGATTACAATATAGTGTAAATATAACTTTCTTTTTTTAAAACTTTTCATTGTGATTTGAGTGAAAGTTTACAGAGCAAATTGGTTCTCCATTCAATAATTCATACACATTTTGTTTTGTAACCTTGAGTGCAATCTCCACAATGTAACAGCACTCTTCCCACTACCTCCCTATGTTTGCTGTTTCCATTCATCTTTCTTTTCTCTCCTTTCCTGGATTTTGAGCATTATCCCTAGGCAAAAGCTACTCTTTTGATCTCATATGGCTGATAATTCTAAGGAGTCCATACCTCTCTAGTGTTGCTGTTCATGTTATATTCCTGTATATTGAGCTCTGGTAGTGTGGTGCCTAAGGCTCTTGGCTGCTAACTGGAAGGCTGGAGGTTCAAATCCACCAGCCACTCCTCGGAAGGAAGATTGGGCAATCTACTTCTGTAGT
>NW_006921867.1:3200025-3204695 GCF_000298275.1 Orycteropus afer afer
TCGGAAGGAAGGTTGGGCAATCTACTTCCCTAGTGATACTGCCTCAGAAACCCAAGGAGGGGTCTCTATGAGTCAGGTCGGACTTGACGGCCCATAACAACAACAACAAAGGCCATAATCTCAGGAGTTCCATCAGTTTCTATCAGACAAGTAAGCCTCGTCTTTTTTAGGATTTTGAATTTTGTTCCATATTTTCTCCCACTCTATTCAGGACCTCCTATTTTGATCCCTTTCAGAGCAGTCAGTAGTGGTAGCCAGGGACATCTAATTCTTCTGATCTCAGGGTGAAGAAGGCTAATGTTTGGGTGGTTCATTAGTTCTTTGAACTATTTGTTCCCATACACTTTTAACTCTTCTATGTGTACCTCACTTTATAACATAGACAAAGGACTCAGGGGGGGTACCCTTCAGCCAATCCCACTAGTTTTGTAAGCTAGTTAGGGGGACTAGAAAATTCTGCTCCATGTTCTCCAAACTGGCAGCAAAAGTGAGGGACCCCAAAAATTTCTTTCCAGTGATGTTCATACCCCGATTCTTATGTGATTAGCTACATGGAGTGTAAGGTAGATTTGCCCACCTGACTGCTGGATCAGGGAGGGGGCTAGTTAGATATTTTGGTGCATTTTTTTCATCTTGCTGACAAGCCTTAGGCCTCAGAAGGTAGGAGCAGTGGTTTGTTCAGAGGCCTACTACGTCACACCCCCCCCTTCCTTCCTGAGTCCCATTACCAGGTGATGAACTGGGTACTCCCAATACATTTGAACATGTGCAAGTTTTGCCTGCCTCTTTTAGGCAAAGAAAAAGAAGGCACCTGGCTGCTTGAAATTGTAAGGGCTACATTCAGAAACCAAAGACAAAAGGCCAAGCTGAGCTTATGTTTCCATAAAAATATTGCACCAAAGAACAAGATTACATTCTTACATGGCTTGTATTCCAGTGGGGAGGAAACATATAAATAAATATATACTATGTCAAAGGAGATAAATCAAATGGCTGCCTTATGTGTGCATCTGCCATTAAGTTAAAAAACAAATATTCTTTAGTCCACAAACATAAATTGTTGTCTATAGCTGAGTGAGTAGTCTTGGGGTGGTGTGAACAGTTACATACTTCTCTGTTAAGTTGGTGGTTCAAGCCCACCCAGAGGTCCTCATAAGAAAGACCTGGCAATCAACTTCTAAAAAATCAGACACTGAAAACCTTAGAGAGCACAATTCTACTGTGACACACATGGGCTCACGTTGAGTTGGAATTAACTTGCTGACAATTGGTAGGAATAAGTGAAATAATTTTCTTGACTTTCTTAAAGCCTGTAGACTGACCCACAGAGCAGAACTATCTCCATTCTGGTGATTGCTTCTGTGGAAACAGACATGACTCATTAAAGGTAACTCCTCAAGTGTGTAATCCGCCTTTGTACTTTAGGTATCCCAGTTATTGTATTTCAGCAAAGTTTAGGAGCTTTGCATTCAAGCTGAGCAAATAATTCTGCATTTTCCTGTGGTTTCCTTAATCCTTTAATTATTTATCTTATGCATTACCTGCTGGTTTTGTTGATAGGTAAATGCTTGTAACAATAATCCATTATATTATATGTCTATAATAGTTGAGGCTTCTCAAAATTAAATCCTCAACCAAACATTAAAACATAGCATAAAATTGATACACTGTGATAAATAACATTTTTTAATCTTTAATTACCCCATACCTTAAAATTAATACATATCTACCCTTTAAAGTCAGAAAAAAAGATAACTATTCATTTATACCAGGTAGATATACTCCTTAGAATGATCAGTAATGGGAGAACAGAAATGTAGTATTTGCACAGGGAGATAGCTCAGAGAGCAGGAATGCATAGGAAAGGGCACAAGGAAGAGGTAAGTATAGGGAGGAAATGGGAAGAGAGCTATTATATTGTGGGGATGGCTGCCAATGTCATGAAACAAAATGTGTATGAACTGCTGTATGGAAAATGAACTGCTCTGTAAACTTCTACCCAAATCAAAATATTTTTTTAAGCTATTAAGAGGGAAATATGTAACTGGAATACTTTTTTCCCTTATAAAAAGAATTTGGTAAGAGTCAAGAAGTCTAGCAAATACATCTGTAGGTGGTGACTGAAAAACTATGTGGGGAATTCATGAAATACAAGTGGTATGATCAACACTTGTCAATACGTGGTTTATAGAAAGTACATAAATCATAACTTACTTGCATTTCTTGGCTCATAGGATGTCTGTGATCTACGTAATGCTTGTAAGTCTGGCTGTGTTTTCAGAATTGACACTCCTTTTAACGTGGACCCTAGTAGGGCAAATGTTAGGAAGAAAAATCTGATGTACACACAAAAAAATATGTACCAATATTTTAAGGTAAAAGTAAAATATTGTCTTTTTTTTTTGTCTTAGAACAGAAAATTGAGAATTGATTGTGTTAATTGCAAGGTAAATATTACATGCTTTGCAGATAAAGGTAATTTTACTCATGCTTTTCAGTTTTAAAAAAACTAAATGGTTATTCAGAGTCTATTCTGTAATAAGTACTTTGCCATGCATAAAGGATTATATAATTTAGGGATCATTAGCAGAGGTGTAGAGGTAAGATACTCCTGGCTTTATATCACAGTTCAGTCATTTTCCAACTGTATAACTTAAGCAATCCTCTACAATTTTTAGTTTCCTTCATGTATTCATCAGCTATTGCTGCAATAATGCTGCATAACAACAACCAATCATCTCAGTGGTTTACAACAACCATTGCTTTCTCATTCAATTATTTTTGTGTAGGCTATGTCTCAGCTGGACTTGGTTCAATTTGACTCTAGGCTGCGAGTGGGTTCATCTCAGTTTCATATGACTCCTTTTCTGGAAACAGGAGCTACTCAGGAGAAGTGCTTCCCATATTACAGATAGTGTTGCACGATACACAACCAAACTATGCAACACATTTAAAGTCTATGTTTACATTCCATTGGCCAAGAGAGTCACATGGCCAAACTCATTCTCAACAGGGTGAGGAAATACAATTCCCTCAGAGAGAGGGAGAGGAGAATGAATATTTGCTAAACAGTTGAGCATATTTATTAAAATTTTAATTGATAATGCCTCCTATTAGATTTTGCAAGGGATAAATGAAATAAAGTATTGAAAAACTTAGAAGATTACATGCCAACTTTGAAAGATAAAGGTAACTTGTATTATTTTTTATTAGAGACACCAAAATGATGGATACCAGGAGCCAACTTAGAAAGGGAGATATTTATTATGTGCAGTTATAGAAACCAATTACTACAGAAATATGTTAAGATGTAGGGCAGTACCATGAACAAAGATCTTTGGGCCCACAGAAGAGGAAGCTCTTCCTTCTTCTAGAATATGTCAGAGAAGTGTTTGTAGAAGGTCTCTGGTGATACAAATGTTTTGTGCTTAACTATGAACCAAAAAGTTGGTAGATTGAACCCACTCAGCAGTACCATGGGAGAAAGTCCCGGTGATCTGTTCCCATAAAGATCACAGCCAAGAAAGCTCTATGGAGCACTTCTGTTCTAACACATAGGCTTGCCATGAGTCCTAGAAGAGCTGAATCTTGAAGTACAAATAGATTGTTACAAGATATATAAGAGGGAAGAACATAAGAAGAAAATAGAACCACATATGCAGAAACAGCATTGAAGAGAGAAAGAAAGAGGACCTACAAATATTTTTATTTGACTGTATTGTAAAAGATGAGGTTAAATTTTTATTACCTAGCTGAGGAGAACAATGAATGGTTTTATCATGAAAATGACCTTATTGGATTTTGAATTATAGAAAATATTTTTCTGCAGCTTGTGGCTTACCCTAACAGAATCTGATTTAATAATTCTGGATATAGTTTCAGCATCAAAATTTTTAAAGGGTTTTTCCAGATAATTCTAATATTTACTGAAACTTGAGAATCAACAAGTTGAAAAGGAGAAACTTATGTAAAAAAAAAATGGGTAGATAGATTCATAAAGTACAAGAGTTCTAACTAAACTCGAGATTTGAAATGAAGAAGATGGGAGATCAAAGTGATAATTAGATCCAAGGCTAGTTTATCCAATTTCTAGTATTTATGACATTTAAATGTAAGATTTTGCCAAGTTCTTAGATTATGAGGATGACTGCAATTCAGTTATCAATGACTTAGGAAATTTGGAGACTGGAATGGATAAAGGGGAATAGTATGTTGTTATCAGCCTCAAAGCAAAAGAAACTTTGACATGAGTAGGGTTTGTATGTAACAGAGGGGAGTCAAGAAAAGGCAATAATACAGTTCTGCCTCTAGTGAATACTAAAATATACTAGGAGATGGTTAGAAGAGTAAAATTACCTTAAAAAATTAGTTGTTAGGTGCCATCAAGTCGTCTCCAACTCATAGCGACCTGATGCACAGTAGAACGAGACACCACCTGGTCCTGTGCCTGCTCCACAATCCCTGCAATACTTGAACCCATCTCTGCTGACACTGTGTCAATCCATTTCGTTGAGAGTCATCACCTCTTTTGCTGACCCTCCACCTTACCAAGCATGACATCCTTCTCCAGTGAATGGTCCCTTCTGACAACTTGACCAAAATATGTGAGATGAAGTCTGGCCATTCTTGCTTCCAAGGAGCATTCCAGTTGCACTTCCTCCAGGACAGAT
>NW_006921867.1:3205245-3211956 GCF_000298275.1 Orycteropus afer afer
CTATGTACAGGTTCCTCATGAGTACAATTAAGTGTTCTGGAATTCCCATTCTTCTCAATGTTATCCACAATTTGTTATGATCCACACAATCAAATTCTTTTGCATAGTCAATAAAACACAAGTAAACAATTTTTCTAGTATTCTTTGCTTTCAGCCAAGATCCATCTGACATCAGGAATAATATATCTTGTTCCACATCCTCTTCTGAATCCAGCTTGCCTTTCTGGAAGTTCTCTGTCAATATACTGCTGCAAACATTTTTGAATTATTTTCAGTAATATTTTACTTGCATGCAATGTTAATGATATTTTTTTATAATTCCCACATTCTGTAGGATCGCCTTTCTTTGGAATGGGTACAAATATGGATCTCTTCCTGTCAGTTGGCCAGGTAGCTGTCTTCCAAATCTCTTGGCACATCAGGGCATCCATTTGTTGAAACATCTCAGTGGGTATTCTGTCAATTCCTGGAGCCTTGTTTCTCACCAGTTATTTCAGTACAGCTTCAACTTCCTCCTTCAATACCATTGGTTCTTGATCATATGCTACCTCCTGAAATGGATGAAGATCAACTAGGTCTTTTTGGTACAGTGACTCTATGTATTCCTTTCATCTTCTTTTGATGTTTCCTGCATCATTCAATATTTTGCCCATAGAATCATTCAGTATTGCAACTTAAAGCTTAAATTTTTTCCTCAGTTCTTTCAGCTTGTGAAATGCTGAGCATGTTCTTCCCTTTTGGTTTTCTAACTCCAGGTCTTTGCACATTTCATTATAGTAATTGGTTTTGTCTGCTCAAGTTGCTCTTTGAAATCTTATGTTCAGCTCTTTTGTCTTGTCATTTCTTCCATTTACTCTTCTCTCAAGGGCACGTTTCAGAGTGTCTTCCAACATCCATTTTGGTCTTTTCTTTCTTTCTTGTATTTTTAATGACCTCTTGCTTTTTTCATGGATGATGTTCTTGATGTCATCCCACAATTCTGGTTTTTAGTCATTGGTGTCAATGCATCAAATCTATT
Source organism: Orycteropus afer afer (assembly GCF_000298275.1). Taxonomy (NCBI): domain Eukaryota; kingdom Metazoa; phylum Chordata; class Mammalia; order Tubulidentata; family Orycteropodidae; genus Orycteropus; species Orycteropus afer. The sequence continues at coordinate 3,206,264 of NW_006921867.1, forward strand.
CTTTAGATGTTCTCTAGATTCAGGAGGGATATATTCAAGATCATACTTTGGCTCTCTTGGACTTGTTTTAATTGTCTTTAACTTCAAGTTGAACTTGCATATGAGCAGTTGATGGTCTGTTCAGCTCCTGGCCTGTTTTGACTGAAAATATTGAGCTTTTCCATCTCCTTTTGCCACAGAGGTAGTCAATTTGATTCCTGTGTTCTCCATCTGGTAAAGCCCAAATGTATAGCCTCCGTTTGGGTTGTTGAAAAAAGGTATTTGCAATGAATAAGTCATTGATCTTGCAAAATTCTATCATGAGGTCTCCAGCGTTATTTCTATCACCAAGGCCAAATGTTCTAACTACTGGTGATTCTTCTTTGTTTCTAACTTTTGCATTCCAGTCACCAGTGATAATTAACACATCTTGATTGCATGCTCAGTCAATTTCAGACTGCAGAAGTTTATAAAAATCTTCAATTTCCTCATCTTTGGCTTTGGTGTTTGGTGTGTATGTTTGACTAATAGTAGTTATTAACTGGTCCCGCAGGCATATGGATATTATTCTATCACTGAAATTATTGTAGTTCAGGACAGATCTTGAAACATCCCTTGCAATGATGAATGTCACACAATTCCTCTTCAATTTCTCATTCCTGGCATAGTAGATGATATGGTTGTCTGATGGAAAATGGCCAAAAGCAGTCCATTTCATCTCACTAACGCCTAGGATATGAATCTTCATATGTTCCATTTCATTTTTTGACAACTTTGTTTCCTAGATTCATACTTCACACATTCCGTGTTCTTATTATTAATGGATGTTTGCAGCTGTTTATCCTCAATTTGAGTCTTGCCACATCAGCAAATGTAGTTCCCAAAGGCTTTACTTTATCCATATAATTAATTGGTTCTACTCTGATGAGGCAGCTCTTTGCTAGCAGTATTTTGAGTGCAAAGAAAAAAAAAGCACCTTAATTTAAACATGCCTAACTAATTTCTTTTAAAAAATAATATTCAAAATATTAGTTAGGCATGTTTAAATTAAGGTGCTTGAAAGAGTATCCTGCTAAATATTGAACCTGTAGGAGAGGTTACAAGGAATTTAGGATTTCAGACATACTCAAATTGTTGGTAAGAGGGTCATGAAGAAAAAATGTAGATTAGTGGGGAGAGTGTGGGAGAATATATGGGACTGCTGGAGACTCAGAATTGCATGGAGAAGCAGTTAGATTGGCAATTTTTTTATTAGTATTATGTTGCTTAACAAATTTCTACAAACTTAGAGGTTTAAGCAACCCATATTTATTATTTTGGTTTCTGTGGTTCAGATGTCTGAACACTACTTAGCTGAATCCTCTGTGCAACATTTCCCAAAGCTGAAATCTAGGTTTCACTTAGCCTGTGTTCTCATCTGGTGCTCAAAGTTCTCTTTCATGTGATTGTTAGCAGAATTTAGTGTCTTGTGGTTGTACAACTGAAGTCTTCACTTTCTTGCAGATGGTTGACTGAGGGTCCTCTCAGTTCCTGGAGGCCTCCCCTCTCAATTCCTTTTCCCACAACCCTTTCACAGACCCTCTCACAATATGCCTGTTTACTTCTTCAAGGTCAATAGCAGGATCTCTCTTGTTCTGGTCTGCTGACATAGAGTTTTATATAATGTAATATAATCAACCACCACTCATCTGTAATTTTGTCATACACTAGTGGCTTGTGTGTTGCTGTGATGCTGAAAGCTATGTCACTGGTATTTCAAATACCAACAGGGTCACCCATGATGGACAGATTTCAGTGGAGCTTCCAGACTAAAACAGACTGGGAAGAAGGATGTGGCCATGTCCACTGTGAAGAAAATTGACTGTTGAAAACCTTATGAATAGCAGGGAAACACTGCCTGACATAGTGTCAGAAGATGAGCCCCTCATATTGAAATTAACATAATATATGACTGGGGAAGAGCTGCTGCTTCAAAGTAGAGTCAACCTTAATAATATAGATGGAGTAAAGCTTTTGAGACCTTCATTTGCTGAATGTCCATGATTCAAAATGAGAATAAACAGCTGCAAACATCCATTAATAATCAGACCATGGCATGTATGAGGTATGAATCTAAGAAAATTGGAAGTTGTAAAAAAAAAAAAAAATGAAATGGAATGCATAAAGATGCATATCCTAGGCATTACAAAAAAAAAAAAAAAATCACTGCCATCAAGTCAATTCCGACTCATAGCAATGTCCTTTGGGTTTCCAAGGTGGTAAATCTTTATGGAAGTAGATTGCCCAGTCTTCCTTACATGGAGTGGCTGGTGGGTTTGAACTGCCAATCTTCTGGTTAGCAAGCAAGTGCATTAGGCATTATTCCACCAGAGTGAGCTGAGATGGACTGGTGTTGGCCATTTTGAATCAGGCAGTCATGTGGTCTACTACTCCAGTTGTAGTAGTTAAGGTTATATGTCAACTTGGCTGTGCCTGGTTTTGAGTGGCTGAGAAGCTGGTAGTAGTTATTACCCATGAAGAGACTGGTAATCAACTCCATAGTGGAATCTGCTGTGAGCAGTTGAGTAGCTGCTTTAGGGATATGCTCTGCTTCCTATGAAGAAGTAGCAGCTTTAGGAATGGTCTACAACTTTTTGGCATGCTTGGATACTGCATGTAGCTGAACCATGCTCATGAGCCTGTCATGCTTTGCCAATCCTGGGACATTTAATGGACTTGAATCAGTGGCCTGCCATGTGGTTTGGTGATATTGGGACTGTGCCATTTTATTTGTTGACCTTGGACTTGCAAGCTTTAACAGCCAGTAGATGCCTGATTGAAGACATGCTTCTAGCTTCAGTGGGCTTGGAGCAGGAGGCAGAGCTGAAGCCCAAGGTCAAGGGGCTTTCACCCAGCCCCTAGAGCCTGGCACTTGGAACTTGGACTTTACCCTCCAAAACTGTAAAAATAAACTCATGTTCGTTAAAGCCATCCCATTTGTGGTATATTCCTGTCAGAGGGGCACTAGGTAACCAAAACACCAAGAATGACAAATTGAGGAGGAATAGTGTATTCATCATCAAAAAGAACATTTCAAGATCTATCTTGACGTACAGTGTTATCAGTGATGGATGGCATTCATATAACTGCAAGGAAGACCAGTTAATGCTACTGTTACTCAAATTTATATACCAGCCACTAAAGACAAAAATGAAGAAACAGATTTTTACCAACTTCTGCAGACTGAAATTGAATAAACATGCAATCAAGATGTATTGGTAATCACTGATTATCGGAATGCAAAAGTTGGAACCAAGAAGCAGCATCAATAGTTAGAAAATATGGCCTTGGTATTAGAAATGATTATGGAAATCTCATGATAGAATTTTGCATGACTTATGTCTTACTCATTTTAAGTATCTTTTTTAAAAACCATAAATAGTGACAATACATGTGGACCTTGCCAGACAGAACACCCAGGAATCAAATCAACTATATCTGTGGAAAGAAGCAATGGAGAAGCTATATATCTTCAGCCAAAATAAGGCCAGGAGCTGATTGTGGAACAGACCATCAATTGCTCATACACAAGTTCATGTTGAAGCTGAAGATAATTCAAATAAGCCAACAAGAGCCAAAATACAACTTTGATTTTATCCCACCTGAATTTAGAGATGGTCTGAAAAACAGATTGAACACAATGAACACCGATGACTGCAGACCACACGAATTGTAGTATGACATCATTAACATCATACATGAAGAAAGCAAAGTTCATTAAAAAGACAGGAAAGGAGGAACTATACAGAAGTGGATTAGGCACCAACTAGTGGAAAAACTTGAACGAGAACAGTGAGTACAGAGACAGTTGGCGCTATGGACTCTCAGCTACTCTGATGGGACCAAAAGCCTGAATATTTCCAAGTGGTGTTAGGACCTAAGAATTGACCTAAAGATTAGCCCTGGTCACCAAGGGCTGCAGGGACAACTGCACTGGTGGCCTGTGACTAGGAAGGGAAACAGCAAGGAGGAAGACAACCTGAACTTTTGACTTTCCACTATCCCGAGGGCACAGCCATTTTGATTGTTTACACTTGGCAGACATTTTGGATACTTAAAGTGGCCAAGGATGCGGGCATTTTGAATGTTTATAAGCAACAGCCATTTTGGATATTTAAAGTGACTGAGGGCAAAGCCATTTGAATGTTTACAAGTGGTGGCCATTTTGGATATTGAAAGTGCCCAAGGTCACAGCCATTTTGAATCTTTACAAGTGGCAACCATTTTGGATTTTAAAGTGATAGCATTCTCAGATTCCAAGGACCTAAGAATAGGCTCTGTTTGCCAAGCTCAGCAGGGACATACAAGAGGCTGACAACAGGAAAGGAGACAGGTGGTGAGTGTGTGAGTGCTGTCAGTTAGCAAATATAGGAGCACAGTACCCTGCTTGCTTAGATAACATACAAAGAAAGCAAAAATTGTAGGCAAGTCACTACAACATCCAATCACCAATTAAATATAAACACAAAAATGTCACAGTGCCTCAGACAACAGAGCATCACAGTCCACACAAAAAAGCAAGATAAAACAAGATAAACAAGGGACCAGTATACAGACCCAAAAGACACCCCTGAGGAAGACGTAGCATTGGAACTCCGTGATAAGGAATTCAAAAGAATCATATTTAAGTATCTTCAGTGGATTGAGAGACAGATCAAGGAAAACACAGAAAAAACCCTAGACAATTTCAAAAGACAATACAAGAACAAAATAAATGAAAAATTAGAAATAGTACAAAATCTATTATACACAGAAATCCAGAAGATTAACAATAAATTTTCAGAAATAGATGAAACATTGAATGGGCAAAGGAGCAGAACTGAATCAATGGAAGACAGAATTAGGGAGATTGAAGGCAAATACCTGACTACTTCTTTGGAAAGGGATAAATCAGAAAAAAGATCAAAACAAAATGAAGAAAGCCTAAGGTTCATGTGAGATACCATCAAAAGGAATAACCTACATGTTATCAGAATTCCAGAACAGGAAGAGTCAAATAAAACCACAGAGAAAATTGTCAAAGATTTGTTGGAAGAGGATTTTCCTGGTATGATGAAAGATGAGAATATATCCATTCAGGAAGTCCAATGAGCCCCAAACAGGATAGACTCCAAAAGAAAATCACCAAGACATATAATCATCAAACTTACCAAAACCAAAGACAAAAAGAATCATGAGAGCAGCATGGGAAAAACGAAAAGTTACCCACAAGGTGCAACCAATAAGACTTAGCTCAGATTTCATGACAGAAGCCATGTAGGTGAGAAGACAATGGGATGGTATATATAAAACCCTGAAAGAGAAACATTTCCAACCAAGAATTATGTACCCAGCAAAACTGTCACTCAAATATGATGGTGAAATTAGGACATTTCCACATAAGCAGAAATTAAGGGAATTTGTTAAAACCAGACCAGCCTTAAAAGAGATGCTAAAAGGTGCCCTTTGGACAGAGAAGCAACAACAGCCAACAACAACTAACCATTAACACGCATGATGACATAACCCAGAGACCAACCTAGCTATGGAAGTATCCAAAGTAATAAACCTAAAAGATTGTGAACAGGAAACCAGAGACACCAACCAACAAATGAGGACAACTACAAACCAAAAGGAGGGAAAAAAAATCTGTGTCATTACAGAACTTCTAGATGGTAGGGAAGTCAAGACAACTA
>NW_006921867.1:3212561-3218059 GCF_000298275.1 Orycteropus afer afer
ATTGACCCATGTCACTTTAGTTTTGTGTATTTCACTATACATAGATTATATTTCAGTAAAACACATTTAAACAATAAAAAAAAAAAGTCAGGAAAGGAAGAAAGACCAAAATAGATGCCAAAAGGGACTGAAACTTACTCTTGAATGCTTGTGAATGGAAAGGAGCTAAATTGAATGGAAGAAATGAAATAACAGAGCTGAAGAGATTTCAAAGGATAGTTGGAGAAGACAAAGTATTATAATGAAATGTGCAAAGACCTGGAGTTAGAAATCCCAAATGCTTCCATTTGGAACACCCTAGGCATTTCTCAAGCTAAAAGAACTGAGGAAAATATTCCAAGCCTCAAATTGAAATACTGAAGAATTCTATGGACAAAATATTGAATGATGCAGGAAGCATCAAAAGATGATGGAAGGAATATACAGAGTCACTGCACCAGAAAGAATTGATTGACATTCAACCATTTCTGGAGGTAGCACATGATCAAGAACCGATGGTATTGAAGAAAGACGTCTAAGCTGCACTGAAGGAATTGATGCAAAACAAGACTCCAGGAATTGATGGAAAACCCATTGAAATACTTCAACAAATGGATGTGGCACAGGAGGTGCTCACATGTTTATGCCAAGAAATTTGGAAGACTGCTGCCTGGCCAACACAATGCAGAAATTACTGAAAAATATCAGTATCACACACAGGTAAAATTTTGCTGAAGATATTTCAAAAACGGTTACAGCAGTGTATTGACAGGGAACTGCAGGATATTTAAGCTGAATTCAGAAGAGGGCATAGAATGAGGGATATCATTGCTGATGGCAGATGGATCTTGGCTGAAATTTGAAACACACCAGAAAGACTTGATGGCAATGCATTTTTGTTTTTGTTTATATGTAAGGAGATACACAAATGAGCATGAATGTAAATATATGTGTATGCATTCATATGTTCATGTCTTTATTTTTTTATGAAAATGTGTACATTATATACTTCCAGGGGTGTCAGTAACATTTATGCTTGGAAGAAGGATGGGTTTAGAAAGAATGTATCAGAGAATGTTAAGTAATATCTTCTGCTCTTGAAAAGAAGCCTGTAAACCTGATTGAAGAAAGTTTAGTGCAATGATTATGTAATTAGTTTGTAATAAACAGAAAAATGCTCCCATGAAGGATTTTGTTTTCTGCTGTGCAAGATAAAGGCAGATAGCACTAAAACATTGAAAAGAAAATCAAGATAGCCCTGTAGCTATTAATATTTAGAAATGTATGTCCATAGATAATTGCATGAGTAATTAAACTAATTTGATGTGATCTATCAGTGAGCAGTGGTTAGAAAGAAATCCTACTGCATAAAATCATTTCTGAATAGCAAACCAGCATGAATCCTAAACTCTTTGAAGCAAGTCAACTTGAAAAATTCAAGATAATACTAGGGTCAATTTTGGCTTTTCAAGATGAAAAATATTGTCAAAAAGATTATTCAGAAAAGTTTGGAAACTTGAAAACACATCTTTCATACTGGGATTTGTATTGCACATACACTTTGGTTTTCTTTTACTTTTTAGATTATTACTATAAATATATGACCTTTTTCCTAATAAGGTTAAAATAAGTAGGTGGCAAAAACTTAAAGACTTGAATAACTATGATAGCAGAGTTCCTACATTGTTTTTGATGATTGAAAATGTATCAGAATTTGTGGATGTTTTCTATTAGTTCACTTAGCCCAAAACTTAAGATACAGAACTTGAAAATGGAATAATAATTACTATGTAAGCATTAGCTAAATTTCCGTATCTTCCTTAGGCCTCTAACCAAATTGAAATATTTTCTTGATATTTCAATTATTAGTAGATTCATTATTTTCAATTATTTTTGAATTCACTAAGGAGCCCTAGAAGCATAACTGTTAAGTACTCAGCTGCTAGATGAAAGGTTGGTGGTTTGAACCCTCCCAAAGGCTCTGTGAGACAAAGACCTGGTGATCTCCTCCTGTAATATTACAGCCTAGAAAACCCTATGGGACTGTTCTACTCTGTCCCATGGGGTTGCTATGATTCAAAATTGATTGCATGCACCTAACCAAAACAACATAATTCATTATATCCTGAGCTACCACAATGTGTAAATGTTCTTGTCCTTTCAGATAAGTGATATATAAAATTTTAACAAATGATGTATGTATAAGGAACACAAACAAAAATACTGTATTTCTTGGCATTTTAGTACCAGGTTTTACTTAAATATTCTTTATAAGGTCTTATTCATCATCTATTTTAAACATTATATTTAAATTCATAATTTGTATGCTTATCTTAAAGAGAAATTGCCTGAGTGTCTATTACTTGAAGAATTCTATACCTCATCATCTAGCCCTTAATTATTTATTCATCACATTATTATCCAGTTGATTCATGTTCTAGAAATCTCTTATCACAGAAAGATTTTAAGCACTTCAAGGTAAGGACCATATCTTATTTTCCTTTAAAAATATCCTAACTATATTAACTAGGCTCTGGGCATTTCATTTTCTCATGGGACGTGCCAGTGAAACTTCATATTCATTATGCTAGTAAGTAGCAGAGGTAGTATGGAAACCTGGTTTTTTTTTGCTCTTGATTCTTGTCTTTATAGACCAAGTGATAGTTAGAATCATAGTCCTGCCTACTCCCACTACCTTTTGCAAGTACTAATATATGTCAGGGAGCTCTGGTGGTGTAGTGCCTAATGCATTTGACTACCAACCAGAAGGCTGGCAGTTCAACCCCACCAGCCACTTCTCGGAAGGAAAGTTGGCAATCTACTTCCATACTGACCCTATATATACAAAGTAAAATAAATCCTTATTTTTAATAATTTTAATAATTAAAGCACTATATATATTTAATACATTAACCCAAGGAGGGGTGGCTATGAGTTGGATCCGACTTGATGGCAGTGAGTTTGGTTTGTTATAATGTATGTCAGAGTAGACTCACAGATTAGAATATGGTTTTTGAAGTAAAATCAAAACAACCGGATGCACATAAAAGGACACAGGGCAGAGGTAACTATGGGAAGGAAGTGGAAAGAGAGCTGTTACATTGTGGGGAATTGCAGTCAATGTAATGAAACAAAAAGTATATGAACTGCTATATGGAAAATGAATTTGCTCTGCAAACTTTCACCCAAATCACAATAAAAACAAAAAAAAAATTAAATATTTAAAGATATTGACATGGGTCAATAGATAATGACAAACTTGATGAGTTCAACCAATTACTAGTAGTTAGAAATAAACCATATTGTCTAAAATTATGGCTAAATAAGCAAACTAGCATGCATTTTAAATTTGTTGAATATAAATACACCTAGTTGTGGTTCTGAGATTAGAAATTCCCATTATTTTTTTAGGTAAGTTTGTTCAGGCACATTGTGTAATAAATAATTAACAGTAGTCTAGACAGACAATAAAATATAGTTTCCAAAAGGACAGTAGTATGTGGTAGGAAGAGATTCAATGTAGATCATTTGAAAAGGCCAGAAAAGAATAGTGGAAGAGCATCCCGTCAGGGGGGAGCTCTGGTGGCATAGTGCCTAAGGCATTTGACTACCAACCAGAAGGCTGGCAGCCATTCCTCAGAAGGAAGGTTGTGCAATCTACTTCCATAGTGATACTACCTTGGAAACCCAAGGAGGGTTTGCTATGAGTCGGATCCGACTCTACGGCAGTGAGTTTGGTTTGGTTAGTTTTATCCTGTCAGGTAAACAGAGCATGTTGATGAGGAAATTAATATGCTAGTAGCAATTGACGTCAGGACCCAAAACTGTCTTGGCATTCACATCCCCGTCTTGGGAGAAGTGGCAAGGCAGGGCTACAAGTTTGTAGGAACCAAAAATTAGGTGTATTTCTAAGACCCCTAGAGGGACAATTCAAGTTCTGTATTACAAGAATCAAAATTAAAAGAAAAAACTTGAATTCCTGTGTCTGTGCTTCCCATTCCACCCCCCACCCCCACCTCACTACCACCTCCTAACTATACTCTAGATTGCATTCTATTTTCTAATGCAACATATTAATGACACAATTTTAGTATCTACCAGGTTGTGATAAGACGCATGTCACTTAATCTTCTCAAGAGTTCTCAAAGAAGTCATTACTTTCCCTATTTTTTTAGATAAGGTACATGCATTCAGATGTTAAATAACCCAATGTCTCAAAGTTCATTAGTCTGGAAAGTGATATTATACCTTAGATTTTTTTTTCAGTCTCTATAATGCTACAGTCTTTCCACTTTTTGAAACATTATTTTACATGAAGAGTCTTGCCACAGCACATTTACGGATAAATCTACATCACTGACGGATGACAAATCTCACTTATTTTACATTGAGAGATCTTTCTTTAGTTTCAGGAGATGTTTACTGGCCTTATCCTTGTAATCTGGTAAAGTGCATTATGCAAGTTAGCCATATTTCACATAGTCTCACTAAACTCACTGCTGTTGAGTCAATTCTGACTCATAGTGACCCCTACTTGGTTTGAGCATACGTTATTCCCTTGCAAGCTGCCATTCAAATTCAGGTGAACATCATGACTATATTTGTTTCATTTGTGTTTTTCTATTCACGATTGTACAAAGTAATTTTGAACGTAAATTATTACTTACTAAACTTAAATTATTTTTACTATAAAATTTAAATGCATTGGCAACAGATACTTGAAGATATATTCTTTCAATTTTCATGCAACTTACTTTCCTTGATTCTGATTTGAAGACTTTAGTTTCTAAGAGATGAAAATGCTACCGAACTTAATTTCAGGATCTATGTTATGAAAATATTAACAAATGGATTCCTTTTATTGTTTAAATGGATCTTAAAAGCAATGCTTTATGCTGACAAGAAGACTATATAAAATGACTATTTTCTCAGGTAGAGTGAGTTATATAGAGCCAGACAACATTATTCAAAACATGTGAGTAGTAATATAGCATAATGTCCTATAATTAATTTCAAAATAATGTATGCAGTTAATGGCATATATTCATGTACAGGTAAAATGAATTAAAGCATAAGATGTGGCACATAGCATCAAAAGATGAAATGATTGGTAATTTAGTAATTTTCTATGAAGTATACTGTTGAGTTTATGTTTAGATGAAGGGATGATGGGCCTGTGTGATTTTTAATTGAATGTTTCTCTTCTACATTTGCAAAGAAAATTCCAGCAGATGAAATAAAGTACATCTCCATAAAGGAATATGAAAATGTGTACAACTGAGCTTTGATAATAAGGGTTGTGCAGTATTCACTGTATCCAGAAAGTAGCCAGCACAGTGTCCACTGAGCTCAAATTACAAAGGGATATACGGGGTTTTCCTCTCTCTTTTCTTTATCACCTTTGCCTTCATCCTAAACCATGATTGTGTAACAGAGGACTTATATTTCTGTTTTCAAAGAGGTGAATTATCCACAAAGATTAAGAACTCCTGACCTACATAGGACTCTTAAACTGCTTA
>NW_006921867.1:3218249-3219371 GCF_000298275.1 Orycteropus afer afer
TTATGCAAGAGTAGAAAATTAGATTGAGCCCCACTGAGCCCAAAACTGCAAGCTAAGCACACTGGAGTATTCCCTTCAGATAATGCAGTACGTGATATTTACCATTTCATGTTTTGCATCTTTTGCATTGCTTATTTTTTAAGATCATGGAAAACTGAGGCCAGAGAGATCAGATAATTCAGATGTGACATATTACATATGTAGAATAATGGGTTTGTTTGTGAAGATGCAATTCATAAAGATACTAAATTTTCTAAACCTTTTTACAAAAATTAAGTTTCACAATTATTTGGAGCTACTTCTAGTTTTAGAGGGTATTCTAAGATATGAAGTTTACTGCCAAAACACTGGAAGTAGTTAAAATAGAGAATGAGCAAAATGTCAGATACATGGTCTATTTAGCTCATACGGACATAAAACCAAAAGTGAAGATATAGGTTCCTTTTACATGTTTTATATATACCTTTTAGTCTTCTTTTATTCACTTAATTAGCACTTAGTTGTATGCTAACAACTTAATTTCAAATACAAATTCACACACACCTATATAAATTAGCCTTTTGCTAAGTTATGACTTATAACAAGAAACTGCAAAATCTGAGTAGCTGGACTTCTGGGAAGATGGTGACATGACCAGGTAGGTGTAAGATCCCAACTTTCCCACATGAACGCCAAGGAATTAGCAATCTTAATCTCCACTCTGTAAGAACTCTGAAGGGTGTGTGGAGGATTGCGCCAACAAACCACAAAATAAAACATGAGAAAGGATAGTCTTAAGTGATAAAATTTTTTTAACTGTCTGTCCCACCCCCACTATGTAAAAGCCACAGATGTTAATGTAGTGGAGGCAGACAAGGGTTCATATTCTCATTGAGGGAGCTTATTTCTGGGTCTAAAGTGAACGGGGCAGACTTGGCAAGTGAATTAATCAGTGTGTCTGCAAACAGTAACCAAAACAGAGCTATAGTGATTTCTCTGGGAGCTGACAGAAGGTCTGAAGCCTCAGTCTGGCCAGAATCAGAGCTTCCACAGGGTAGGGCAGGAAGTGGCCAGCAAACTGAAGGCTGTGACCACCTGATAGTTTCCTGAAGAGATTACCACTTTCAAAAGCACTGTGTACAT
>NW_006921867.1:3220476-3226756 GCF_000298275.1 Orycteropus afer afer
AAGAAGATATAACAATCAAGAATAATGTGCACCTACCATCCAAGCAACTCCAAAATAAATAAAACAAACAGTGAATTGATGAGAAAAAGACACTTCATCAACACATCACTTTCAATGATACACAGAGCATGTACAAAGAAGATAAATAAGGAAATAGACCACTTGATGAACACTATAATCCATCTAGACCTAACAGACATAGAATACTTCAACCCAACAATAGCATAAAACATGTTCTTCTCTGTACACAGATCATTCTAAAGGACAGACCATATGCTAGGTCACAAAATAAGTTTCAGTAAATCTTAAAGAGATTCATATGATAGAGATTATCTTCTCTAAACACAATGGAAAGAGGCTAGATATTAATACCAGAAATAAAAGTGTAAAATACAAAAATATGTGGAAATTAAATAACACATTATTAAACAACCAATGGGAAAAAAGACAAAATGAAGAAGGAAATCACAAAATATTTAGAGTCAAATGAAAATAAAAGCACAATATGCCAAAACATACGGGAAGCAGAAAAAAACAGTACCCAAAGGAAAATTGATAGTGGTAAATATCTACAGTAAAAAAAGAAGAAAGATTGAAAAATGAGTAACCTAACTTTATAACCTGAGGAACTGGAGAAGGAAAAGAAAACTAAGCTCAAATTACCAGAATGAATAATTAAAAAATTGGAATGGAGGTATTCCAGTAAGAGGGCGGAATAGGCAGACAAACTACACAAGACCCTCTTCAACAAAGAAAAGAGAAGCCAATTAAAACAGATACAGAACATAATCCTGGATCCCTGAGCTTTGAAAGGAAGGATACAGAAGTGGACTAAACTCCAACTAGTAGAAGAACCTCCATGAAAATAACAAAAAAAGATATATATGGAGCTGTGGACTGTCAGCGATCCTGACAGCACAGACAGCTTGGATATTGCCAAGTGGTGTTAGGACCTAAGAATTAACCTAAAAATTGGCCCTGCTAGCCAAGGGCTGCATGGGAAGACTTCAATGGTGGCTGGTGAGTAAAAGTGGAAGCAGTGAAGAGGGAAACAGGCTGAGATGTGGACTTAAGCTGTCCAGAGGCATTTTGAGTGCTTACAAGCTGTTCTACCATTTTGGATATTTAAAGCAGCAGTGTTGCTCAGATTTCAGGGACCTGAGAATGGACTTCACTTGCTGGGTACTACAAGGACATACCAGACACTAAAAACTGGAAAGGTGTGATATTCCCCTTGTTACTCTTATACCCCACACCCTCTTGGTGAACAGAGGTGTGACCATTGCTCACTCCCACCCACCTTCTGGGCCAACAAGAATTCCATCCCAAACTGTGTGCTCTGATGGAAACTGTATGCCCTGCCTCACCTGGTCCAGATTTAACTTTTTTTTTTTTAGTTTGTTTGTTTTTGTCTGTTTTAAAATTATGACTATTATTTTTGTCCTTTTTAGTATTATTCTTTCTTCTTCCCTTCCCAGGTTCCAGTTTTTGGCTTTTTCTCTCTTCCCTTTTCCTGGTTCCATTTTTTTTTCTTTCTTGTGGTTCTCCTCCGTCCTTGTTTTCCAATTTTCCCATTTTTTCTTCATTATATTCTTACTCGTCCTCTTTTTTGTTATTCCCCCTAGCCCAGATATTGTGGATTTCCCCCCCTTTCCTATTTGTATTTCTTTTGGCTTTTTATTTATTTTTATTATTTTAAGAGCTTGTTTTACATTCAAGTTATGTGTACATTTAATTTCACTCCCCATTTACCATGTCCAACCCCAACCCAGGCTCCTCCCCTCTCTACCCTGTAACCCTCCCCCTGTGCCTCTCATATTCAATCCTGTTTGTCCTGCATTTCCTCAATTTGAATGTTGGTCTGCTAGTGCCCCATGGTCTACTGCTCTAAGGGGATGTATTATCATAGAGCATGTGGATGTGTCATCCTGGGTTGAGTGGTCTACATGTACATCTTGTTAACTATTGGGCTAAGAGCCAGCCCCTGGGGGTGAGTTTTATTCCAGGTGCAGAATGTATTCCAGGGCCATAGTATTGGGAGTCTCACCAGATTTCATCTGACCAATAATTGGTCATTATTGAGTTTTTGGATTTTGTTCCACATTTTCCCTCCCACTCTATCTAGGATCTCCTGATCCTTTCCTGAGTGGTTGGCATTGGTAGCCTGGCACCATCTAGTTCTTCTGGTCTCAAGGGCCATTGTATCCTATGGCTGATTGCTTCAAAATGCCCTTTTTTTTTTTTTTTTTTTTGCATTCTTCTTTGCTACTGATGCCAGGAGACCATTAGCTGCATCTTAGATGGCTGCTTGAAAGCTTTTAATACCCCTGTCACTACTCACCAATGTAGGATGTGGAACAAGTCTTTTATGTATTTTGTTGTGCCAATAGAGTCTAGTGTCCCCAGTACTATGGTCCTGAGACAGTAGAACTATTGCATCTCTCTCCTATAGTGTCTGGTTGTCTGTAAGGGATTACTCTGTGTCTGTCTTCTATTGTTTCTGTAAGGACTACAGGTATTTTGTATCACTGGTGTCTGTACAAGATTAGCCTCAGCTGAATCTATCCTTGGTCTAGAGTATATTCCTGTTAACTAACCCTCATCTGATCCTCTCAGGTGTTTATGTGTTTACCTGTAGCCTGGTGTTTGGTGTTAATGGTAATGCAGTATTGAGGCTACGTTAGTTGATATTAGCATCTGTTGTCTATCTCTTATGTGCACAATTCAGTGTCCTCCCATTTCCTAATGTTATGGTGGTCACAGAGCCTTTCCATATATCCCTCCCTTACCCACATCAGTGTGTGGGCCCTAACTAGTCTGGAAATAATGTCTCCTCTTCCCTCCCCATTCTAGAAACCTACAAAGTGACTTTCCTTTCCCAAGCAAACCCTTCTTTGTCTTTTTACAGTAAAGAGCTCATACAGTAATGTCTTTCTGCCATTGACTTACTTCACTCAGCATCATGTCCTCCAAGTTCATCCACATTATGAGATGATTCACATGTCCCTCATTGTTCTCAATGTAGCATGGTATTCCACTGCATGCATGTACCATAATTTGGTTATCCACTCATCCATTTGATGGGCATTTAGGTCGTTTCCATCTCTTTGCTGTAGTGAATTGTGCTGCGATGAACATAGGTGTACGTATGCCAGTCTGTGTGCTATCTCTCACCTCTTTAGGATATATTCCTAGTAATGAAATTGATGGGTCAAATGGTACTCTTATCTTCAGTTTTTTAAGGAAACACCATACTATATGCCACAATGGTTGTACCATTTTACAATCCCACCAGCAGTGCACAAGAGTTCTAATCTCTCTGCAACCTCACCAACATTTGTTGTTTTCTGACCTGTGAAACTTTGCTATAATTGTTGGGGTGCGATGATATCTCATTGTTGTTTTGATTTGTATCTCTCTGATGATTAATGATTGTGAGCAATTTCTTATGTGTTTGTTGGCTGCCTATATATCTTCTCTGGGGAAGTGTCTCTTCAAGTCTTTTGCCCATTTGTGAAATGGGTTATTTGTCTTTTTGGTGTTGAGGTGTTGAAGTTTTCTATAGATTTTGGAGATAAGTCCTTTATCAGATATGTCATAGGCAAATATTTTCTCCCAATCTGTAGGTTCTCTTTGTACCCTTTTGATGAAGTCTTTCGATGAGCATAAGAATTTAATTTTTATAAGGTCCCAGTCATCTAGCTTCTTTTCTACATCCTGCGCATTCTGGGTTATGCTTGATAGTCTATTTATGCTATAAATTAGGGCTCCCAGATTTGTCCCTGTTTTATCTTTGATGAATTTTATAGTTTTGGGTTTTACATTTAAGTCTTTGTTCCAGCTTGAATTTGTTTTTGTGTATGGGGTGAGGTATGGGTCTTGTTTCATTTTTCTGCAAGTGGATATTCAGTTTTTCCAGCAGCATTTGTTAAAGAGGCTCTCTCTTCACCATTTAATGGGTTTGGGACCTTTGTCAAAGATCATTTGTCCATAGATGGATGGGTCTGTATCTGGACATTTGATTCGGTTCCATTGGTCTATCTGTCTATCATTGTACCGATACCATGCTGTTTTGGATACTGTGTCTGTATAGTAGTTCTTAAGATCTGGGAGTGTGAGACCTCCCACTTTGTTTTTCTTCTTGAGAAGTGCTCTGTTTATCCGAGGTCTCTTTCCTTTCCATATGAAATTAGTAATTGTTTTTTCCATGTCCTTAAAAAATTTTGTTGGAATCTGCATCAGGATTGTGTTAACTGTGTAGATTGTTTTAGATAATATTGACATTTTCACAATATTCAGTCTACCTATCCATGAACAAGGTAGGTTCTTCCATTTATGTAGCACGCTTGTTGTCTCTTGTAGAAGTGTTTTAAATTTTCTCTATATAGGTCTTTTGTGTCTCTGGTGAGGATTATTCCTAGATATTTTATCTTTTTAGTAGGTATTGTAAATGGCCACCCCCCAAAGGGGCAAGGCAGGAGAGTGGGAGAAAGGAGAGGAAAAGGCCCAGGGACTGGGACAGAGTGAGGAGTCAGCCACAGGGATCTAGGTGAGGAGAGGGAACCCAGGACATGCCCAAAAATGGCAGGATGGGAAAGCAGGAAAAAGGAGAGGAAAATGCCCAGGGACCCAGGACGGAGAAAGGAGTCAGCCACAGGGATCTAGACAAGAGTGGTTGGAGATGTTTCCAATAGCTAAGGGAGACAAACTTGTCTGTCAGTTTGTCCTACTGTGGTGACGTGATGCTGTGAGTCTTGGGGCTGAGCTACTTGTCTTTCAAACCCAGCGGGGTGCACAGGTATCAGCCCAGCTAGCAGACTGAGACAGACTAGGAAGAAGGAAAAGGCCATATACATCTCAAAGAATTGGCCAGGGAAAACCTTATGAATAGCAAAGAAACACTGTCTGATACATTACCGTGCAACTTTATGAATAGTCCAGATAGGTTAGAAGGCTCTCAAAATAGGACTGGGAAAGAGCGGCATCATCAGAGTAAAACCAGCCTTACTCATATGAATAAGGTAAAGCTTTCAAGACCTCCATTTGCTGATGTGGCACCACTCAAATTGAGAAGAAACAGTTGCAAACATCCATTAATCATCGGAACATGGAACATACGAAGTATGAATTTAGGAAAATTGGAAGTTGTCAAAAATGAAATGGAACACATAAAGATTGATATCCTAGGCATTAGTGAGCTGCAATGGATGGATTTTGGCCATTTTGAATCAGACAACCATATGATCTACTATGCCAGGAATGACAGATTGAAGAGGAATGGTGTGGCATTCATCATCACAAAGAATGTTTCAAAATCTGTCATGAAGTACAATGCTGTCAGTGATAGCATAATATCCATACACCTACAAGGAAGACCCGTTAATATGACTATTATTCAAATTTATGCACCAACCACCAAAGCCCAAGATGAAGAAATTTAAGATTTTTTTCAACTTCTGCAGTCTGAAATTGACCAAACATGCAATCAGGATGTGTTAATTATCACATTAACTGAATATGTGACTGGAATGCAAAAGTTGGAAACAAAGAAGTATCACCAGTAGTTGGAAAATTTGGCCTTGGTGACAGAAATAATGCTGGAACACACATGGTAGAATTCTGCAAGACCAAGGACATATTCATTGCAAATACCTTTTTTCAACAACACAAACAGCAGCTATACACATGGACTTCACCAGATGGAACAGACAAGAATCAGATGGACTACAAATGTGGCAAGAGAAGATGGAAAAGCTCAATATCTTCAGCCAAAACCAGGCCAGGAGCTGATTGTGGAACAGACCATCACTTGCTCATATGGAAGTTCAACTTGACGTTAAAGACCATTTAAACAAGTCCAAGAGCCAAAATATGATCTTGAATATATCCCTGCTGAATTTTGAGACCATCAAAAGTATAGATTTGATGTATTAAATACCAATGACTGAAACCCAGAAAAATTGTGGGATGATATCAAGAACATTATCCATGAAGAAAGCAAGAAATCACTAAAAAGACCAGAAAAGAAGAGAAGACCAAAATGGATGACAGAAGAGACTCTGACACTTGGCCTTGAGCGGAGAGTAGTTAAAGCAAATGGAAGAAATGATAAGACCGAAGAGCTGAACTGAAGATTTCAAAGAGTAGCTTGAGAAAAAAAAAGCCAATTACTATAATGAAATGTGCAACAGCTGGAATTAGAAAACCAAAAGAGAAGAACATGCTCAGCATTTCTTAAACTGAAAAAATAGAAGAAAAAATTTAAGCCTCGAGTTGCAAT
>NW_006921867.1:3227256-3231619 GCF_000298275.1 Orycteropus afer afer
ATAGTTGCTGTCAGATGGATCCTGGCTCAAGGCAAAGAATACGAGAAAGATGTTTACTTGTGTTTTATTGACTATGCAAAGACATTTGATTGTGTGGATCATGACAAATTATGGATAACTTTGAGATGAAGGGAATTCCCAAACACTCAATTGTACTCATGTGGAACCTGTACATTGATCATGAGGCTGTTGTTCAAATGGAACAAGGGGACACTACATGGTTTAAAATCAAGAAGGGAGTGCATCAGTATTGTATCCTTTTCCCATACTTATTCAATCTATAGGATGAGCAAATAATCTGAGAAGTTGAACCATATGAAGAAAAACATGGCATCAAGATTGGAGGAAGAATCATTAACAACATGAGATACACTGACAATACAATTTTGCTTGCTGAAAATGAGGATGACTTGAGGCACTTACTGATGAAGACTGAAGAATACAGTCCACAGTATGAATTATGTCTCAGTATAAAGAAAACAAAAATCCTCACAACTGGACAAATAAGCAGCATCATGATAAATGGAGAAAAGATAGAGGTTATCAAAGAATTCACGTTGATTGGTTCTACAATCAATGCCAGTAGATGCAGCAGTCAGGACATTAGACGATGTGTAGCACGGGGCAGGTCGGCCATGAAGGAACTACTTCAAGTGCTGAGGAGCAAGGATGTCTCCTTGAGGAATAATGTGCGCCTGACACAAGCCATGATATTTTCAATCACCTCATATGCATGTGAGAGCTGGATAATGAATAAGGAAGACCGAAGAAGAGTTGATGCTTTTGAGTTGTGCTAGCGAAGAATGCTGAAAGTACCATGGATTGCTAAAGGAACTAAAAGATCTGTCCTGGAGGAAGTACAGCTAAAATGATCCTTGGTAGTGAGAATGGCCAGACTTCGTCTCACCTACTTTGGTCTTGTTGTCAGAAGGGACCATTCCCTGGAAAAAGGTGTCATGCTTGGTAAAGTGGAGGGTCAATGAAAGAGGGGAAGGCCTTCAACAAGATGGATTGACATGGTGGCTGCAATGATGGGCTCAAGTATAGCAGGGATTGTGGAGCTGGTGTAGCATTGGGTGGTGTTTTGTTCTGCTGTGCATGGGGTCGCTATGAGTCAGGAACAAATCAACAGCACCTAACAACAATAATAACATTGTGAATGATATTGTTTCCCTTATTTCTTTATCAGAGTACTCTGTTGGTGTAGAGGAATCCAACTGATTTTTGTATGTTGACCTTGTATCCTACCACTTTCCTGAACCTATTAGTTCCAGTACTTTTTTTTTATTGAGTCCCTTGGGTTTTCTATGTACAGGCTCTATCATCCAAAAAATAGAAATAATTTTAGTTTCTCTTTTCCAATTTGTATGCCTTTAATTTCTCTTTCTTGCTTTATTGCCCTGGCCAGGACTTCCAATACAAAGTTAAAATAGAAGTGGTGATAGAGGGCATCCTTGCTGGTTCACATTCATAAGAGGAATGCCTTGAGTCTTTCTCCATTAATAATGATGTTGGCAGTTGGCTTTGCATATATGCGTTCTTCAGCCAGTTCTAACCTTCTCTTTTATGCATCTACTATAATGTATAATTCTGTAATTTTGGTATTTATCTTCTGGATTTCTAACTGCTGTTTTGTATGGGTGCTAACTGTGCATTGATCTTGTTATTTTATTCTTGAATGATTTTCCTGAGTTGTTCCAGGTAAATGTTTGTGTTCTTCTTGCTTCTCTTTGGGGTTTCCTTAGGCTCTTGTAAAGCTCTATAAACATATCTTCTAAATTCCTCCTCATGTAATTCTGTTTCCTTCTTTTCCTCCATGTTTAATGAGACCTTTGTTTGTGGTTTTGCTTCTAATGCCTTGTCCTGTTTTTTTTTTTTTTTTTTTTTTTTTTTGATTTGAGGTTGCCTGTTGTTTCCTAGATATTTTGAGGTTGTCTTTAACTGATGGTTATGTTTTGACTTGTTTTGTCTTGGTTTTATGATTTAATATTTTGAAAAGGTGGAGCCAGTGCATTTTATTTGCTTAGTTATTATTTCAGGTGTGCTGAGTTGCTCTGCAGAATTTCTTTGTAATGGTGCAATCACTGTGTGGAATGTGGATATGGGTTTCTGTTTGTCATAAAGAGGGTTGAGAATTTAAACTGGTAGATATTATGGTGGTTTAATGTGGTTTCTTCTATTAGATGAGGGAGGTTAAGGTAGAAAAGGTGATAGTAGAAGAAAGGAAAAAGGAAAGATCCCTGTTGCTAGGGGCAGTTTCTAGGGCTTTGAGCAGGCTGCCAATGATGACATTGTACTGTTATTTACAGGCCCACAGCTCAATTTCAGCAAAGACTCCAGTTGTTAGGGGATCGCCAGTTTCCGCCAGGCTCAGACACATGCAAAAACCCCATTCCTAAGGCCCCTTGGAGCCAAAAAGCTGAGCCAAGACAACTGCCTGGCTCCACAATCCACTTTGGGAGTTCCTCTTTGGGCCCAGCACTGGCCCAGACCATGATCCACCACAGGAGTTCCTCTCTGGGTCTGTCCACCTGCTGCACCAATGATCTGCTTGGTTTCAGTGGTGCTGGAGTCAGGCCAGTGCCCACTCATAACATGTGGTCCCAATATTACTGAAAAAGTCAGGTGTGGAGCCCTCAGTGCCACTAAGATGACCCAAGTCTGATTGTTGATCTGCTTTGGGGGTACCTCCCCAGGCCCTCCCTCTTGCAGCACCAATGGACTCTCTGCTTGGGTTTCACTGGTGCTGGATGTGCCCATTTGCACCTAAATGAACCAAGTTACTGATAAAATCAGGTGCTGAAGGAAGATCCTTGGGGTGATAGCTGGTATGCTGGTGTGGTTGCTGGTATGGTGGTGTGGTGTGTCTTCTTCTTTAACCCAGGGAGGTCTTGGATGGCCTTTCTCACCTTCTGCTTGGCACTCCATAACATAGATATCCTGATCTTGTTACTCTTTCCCCTTGTTCCTTTCTCCATTCTAATTATACTTCCCTGAGTTTGGGGCACTCTGACTCAGTGAGCTATTCAGAGCACCAGAATCCCTAATTCAAACTGCTGTACCTAGTTTTTCAAGCACTAAGATGCTAGAGGGAAATAGCATGGTGATTACTGACGAGACTCCATTTTGAACTCTCTTTTGACTTTTTAAAGTATTTCTTTAAAAATATTCTCTCATTCATTGCCTTTCCTTTTTTTTTTTTTTTTCCTTTTTTCTCTGTTTGGTGATTGTTCCTGCCTGTTTATGCAGTGTGTGTTTTTTGTCCTCTTGCTTTTACTTTTTAAATGGTTTTTCAGTTGCTGTTTTTGTCTAACTGAGTGGGAGACAGAAACCATGCCTATATGACCCAACCACACCCACACCTCTTGCAGCTCCACTTACTGAGTGAGAGCCACCACTTCCTTCTACACCAACTGGCCAATGACACACAACCACCAATAAGAGCCGGGTTCACCCAACTGCTCTTCACAAACAGTAAACAGAGATCTGTGCAGCCACTCTCATTCTCTACCACACCCACCAGGAGAGAGGTGCTGAGTGCATAAGTGCTGCCAACTAACCAGTAGAGGAGCATAGTATCCTGCTTACTCAGATACATTAAAAAAAAAACAAAAATAAAATCTTGGGTGAATAACTCCAACATACATTCACCAATTAAATATAAATACAGCAAAATCACAATGTCTCAGAGACAATAAAACATCACATTCCACACAAAGAAGCAAGGGAGCAGGATACAGACCCAGAACACATCCCTGAGGAAGAAACAGCATTGGAACTCCCTGATAAGGAATTCAAAAGCATTAGATACCTTTAATGGATTGAGGAACAAATCAAGAAAAACTGACAAAATTAAGGAAAACACAGATATAACCCTACAAAATTTGGGAAGAAAATACAAGAACAAAATGAAAAAATAAATGAAAAATTAGAAATGATACAAAATCTACAGATAGGAATCCAGAGGGTTAATACTAAATTTTCAGAAATAGATAATGCATTGAAAGGGCCAAAGAGTAGAGTTGAATCAATGGAAGACAGAATTAATGAGATTGAAGGCAAAAACCTCAACACTTCTTTGGAAAGGCATCAATCAGAAAAAAAGATCAAAACAAAATAAAGAAAGCCTAAGATTCACATGGGATGTCATAAAAAGGAATAACCTAGGTGTAGTCAGAATTCCAGAATAGGAAAAGAATAATAAAACCACTGAGAACCCACACCTGTGGCTTCCAGCCAAACAAAAGACAGGCATATGAATGGAACATTTAACTGAGGTAGGCACACTCCTTGGAGAGAACAATCATGGGAGAAAGAAGGGCTGTTTATGCACAGGGAGACAGCTCAGGGAGCAGGAGTGCAT